>NC_142034.1:23534495-23846857 GCF_982192425.1 Myodes glareolus | reverse complement strand
TGCTATGGGGACACGCGGTACAGTTGGCAGAGTTGGCAGAGTTGGTGTGCTGTAGCGCTCCATGGCCTGAGTTGTGAGTGGGATGCCCGAAGTAGTGAGAGCTGCCCGAGCCAAGGCTGGCAGGAGGCTTCTATAGAATCCCTCACCAGGGTTCCGACCACCTCTTCCTCAGACACATCCCGGGTGAAGACTTGGGAGGTATCGTGTGCCTGTCCCCGGTGCCGTGCACAGATGTGGGAGGCACCTTCGGGAGCAAACTGTTCAGGATGAATGGGACAGTCCTGGGGAAGTCTCTGCCTTATTTCTTGCTGACTGGAAACGCCTTTCCCTCCTGATTTCTCTGTAAGGAGGCGGCATGGCCTAGATCCACCGCCCAGTGCCTTGGCTATGGACACGTGCGTCTGTTTAAGTTTAATTACGATTAGACTCAGTTCAGCCCCTTAGCTGCATTAGCCACATCTCAAGTGCTCTGGAGCCACATGGGGCCGGTGGCTACTGCGCTGGATGGTGCAGACAGAACCTTTCCATCACTGGAGAAAATTCTGTCAGCCAGCCAGCCATGCTCTGGCCGCTTGCCAGGGAGGCCTCTGGGAATGCTGGAGCTGGCGTACCAGGGGTTGGGGCAGAAGGGGGGGTGGCGCCCCAGTCTCCTGAACCTGTACATCCTCTGCACCCAGATTCTGCGAATCTGCACGCGGTATACGCCTGAACAAGACACAATGACCTTCTCAGACGGGCTGACCCTGAACCGGACGCAGATGCACAACGCTGGCTTTGGCCCTCTCACCGACTTGGTTTTTGCCTTCGCCAACCAGCTGCTGCCCCTGGAGATGGACGATGCAGAGACTGGATTGCTCAGTGCCATCTGCCTCATCTGTGGAGGTGGGTGAGGTTCAGGTGGCTCTCTGGAGGTGGGCTGCGGCCTGGAGGGGCAGGTCTGGTCTCTCTGGTCTCGGGGCACTTACTGTCTCCCAGGTGACTCTCTTCTACAGAATCAAGAGTGAGACCCAGCTAATATTGGTTGTTATTTTACTGTTCTTCCGTGTTACACTCATATAGTCAGGTCGTAGTAATGATGGCCAGGAGTGGAGAAGCTCCTGGCAAGTCCTTGCTTTGTATGGGGAGAGCTCCCTGTGTTAGGGGCTGGGGTTCCCATCTCCACCAACACCGCTACTGTGGAGAGCTTCGAACAGCCCACGCCCCACTTCCTTTTAGAGTTTTAAAAGCCCTGTGCTGTCTGCCAGCCCAGAGATCCTCTCAGGCCTACCTTGCGGCCAGCCTTCTCTGCCCTCTGTGGCTTGGGCAGACCCGCCCCCAAGTGGCCATATCTGGGAATGCAGTTGTGTGCCTCCTTGGTAGAGTGGGCTGGGTGTGGGGTTTGGGAGTGAGGGTGCTCCTGCTCAGGGGCGGTTTTGTGCTCAGACCGGCAGGACCTGGAACAGCCAGACAAGGTGGACATGCTGCAGGAGCCGCTGCTGGAGGCACTGAAAGTCTACGTCCGGAAACGGAGGCCCAGCCGTCCCCACATGTTCCCCAAGATGCTGATGAAGATCACGGATCTTCGGAGCATCAGCGCCAAGGGTGAGTCCTTCGCGCGGAAGGAGGCGCAGGACTGAGTCAGGCTGTGTGTCTTCCTCATTTGAAGCTGGCCTGTCCCCGTCTGTGTCTAGGTTCTGGCTCTTGCTGTCTCTTTGCCATGGTAGTCCAAGGCCTGCCTCTGTAACAGGTCATGTGGGTATAGACTGGCAAGCAGGCCACTTGCCAGTTCCGAACCTCAGCTTCCTGTGAGGAAGGGGGCAGTGATGGTGTTTGGCAGTGCCTGCTGGGCAATCCACGACTTGAGGCCCACGGGACAACCCAGGGCCAAATGCAGACAAGCAGAAGCCTTACATTCATAATGCTTTGTCCAGTTGCCGCACTACGGGCTCTAGAGAGCTGGCTTTTGTATCAAGTCCCTGAGCCCTGGGTGCAATGCGTGGTAGATGCCCATGTGGGTGGCATTTGGTCCCCTCACGCTGTGATTCCCCCCTTCTGGGCAAGACTCTGACCTCCTCCTTCGTCCCCACAGGAGCGGAGCGAGTGATCACCCTGAAGATGGAGATCCCAGGCTCCATGCCACCTCTTATCCAGGAAATGCTGGAGAACTCTGAGGGCTTGGACACTCTAAGCGGACAGTCGGGGGGCGGAACCCGAGATGGGGGTGGCCTGGCCCCCCCTCCGGGTAGCTGTAGCCCCAGCCTCAGCCCCAGCTCCCACAGAAGCAGCCCTGCCACCCAGTCCCCATGACCTCCAACATGGACGACCCTCAACCCTGCCCTGGCTTTCTCTGCCTTCCTACTGGCCACATGACCCATCAGCCCTGCCCCACCTCTTCCTCCCAGACAGAACTGGGAACCTTCTGCGGGGACAGGAGGGAGGAGGCAGTGACTCTGTGGACAGAGGCCTGGACCCAAGATGGACTGCCCTCTTCCGGCAGCCTGGGCTGGCATCAGGGGCCAGGCGTAGAGCCATGTGAGGACCTGGGCCTGAGCCTCAACGCACCTTGCCACGTCTTCATCACCAGCAAACGCCGGGACCTGGCTGCCTGTCCTCCGAACTCAAGCCATCGCTCCCCCGTTGGGGAACTTCCCCCTGCTTCAGATGGTGACAGAGGGGGGTGTCCAGGGTGGGGGAGACCCCCTGTACATATCCTGCGTACCAACCCCCCAGATATTAATTCTCGCTGGTTTCGTTTTTATTTTAATTTTTTTTTGTTTTGATTTTTTTAATAAGAATTTCCATTTTAAGCACATTTATACTGAAGGAATTTGTGCTGTGTATTGGGGGAGCTGGATCTCGAGCTGAAGGGGTGGGTCCTTGGGATGGGCAGGGCTCTGAAGGGCTCCCCTCTCGTGGATGCACCCCACCCCGCAGCCTGTCGTCCTCTGTTCTCTCTAATACTGTGAAATACTAACTTTCCAAGGCCGCCGTCTCCTGACCTGTGCAGGGAGCAGTTTCCCTTCTCCCTCTGCCCAGCACTGGGTGTGGGCATCCCAGGCAGCTACCCCTGGGATGAAGGGATCCTGGCTTTTGGCTTCTGCCTCTGACCACCAAGAAGTAGGGGGAGGGTAAAGCTAGGGCCCCTCGGAGGAGTAGGATGCTACTCCTCACTGCCCATCAGAGCTCACTTCATCCAAGCCTCAGCCCCACTGTGAAGGGGCTGGCTAAGGGGTCCCAGTTACCCCTGCCCCCAGCCTCATAGCCACCAGCACCCCATGGGGCCCTCCAACACACACACACACATCCACACACACCTGGCCTGAGTTCCTTCATTTCCCTGGCCTCCCCCAACCCCTCTCTGCCCCTCATCTGTGCCCCCTCCTTGCCCCGCAGGACGGGACTCCAGGGGGTCCCCTCCCTCCCCCTACACCCCTGGGCTGGGGGAGCAGGCTTACCCTGCCCTCCTGCCTGGGTGGGGTCTCACCCCGGAGCCCACTGGTGTACCTGTTACTGCTGGGTTTCCACTGAGTTCTACTGGAGAAAGAATAAAGTTCTATTTATTCTACAATGCCTCTGCCTCTCTGCCTCCACCCTCTCCTCTCCTTGTCCGGGCAGGGGCCTCGACATGGGGGCTTTAGCAGGCTCTGGACCCCAGTGACTGAGCACAAGTGCAGGAGGAGCAGGAGGGCCAAATGGCTCTTGCCACAGTCTGAGAAAGGAAGAAGCCAGCCCTTGACCTCAGAGCCCCTAGACACTGAAGTTACCCAGTGACAGACAAGTGGGTACAAGTGGGTACAAATGGATGTTCCCGCAGTTACTGGAGCTGAGTTCCTGGTGCCCTCACAACAGGAGAGTGGGAGCCGGTGGGAGCTGGAAAGGAGTGTCCTGCCCCCTTTGAGGCCCTGGTGGGCAGCAGCAGAACCAGGAGTGTGAGCTTTCCGTTTCTTACTGTGGTACGGCTTTGCTAAGAGGCCAGTATCCTTGCCCAGGATCCGACAGTGGCAGGTTGGGGAGCGCGGTCAGCGCTCGGGGTTCCTGCTCAACCCAGAGTTCTCTATTGACTTCGGAGACTCCAGAAGCTTCACACACCCCAAGGTGACAGTGCTTGGAGGTGGGCTCCCATTTCCACCACATGCGCACACACACACACCTGCCTCACACTCATACCCTCACACACACATACACACACACTCCCCTGCCCACTTCCACCACCACCCCTCACACACACACACCTGACACACACACACACACCTACCCCGCCACGCACACATACACCACACACACACACACACACCCTCCCCCACCGCACACCCTGCCTTAGCGAGGGAGAACCAAAGGGTTCTTTCCCTGGAGGCCCTAGCCATTTCTAGGTTAGCCACTAGGTGGCAGCAGCTGCTCACCTCAGAGGGGAGCCTTGGACACTTAATCTCTTCCTAGTAATTTTCTAACGTGGTTACTTAGCTGAAGTAAATGTAACATACTTGTACATAGGTTTCCAAGAACCAACACACACTTGGGAAAGCAGTAGGAGAATTACCTACAACAAGTTCAAGGCCAGCCTAGCCCACAACACAGCAAGTTCTAGGTTAGCCTGGGCTGTATAGAAAAACTTTGCCCTAAAAAAAAAAAAAAAAAAAGCCGCTAGGCAATGGTGGCGCCCGCCTTTAATCTCAGCATTTGGGAGGCAGAGGCAGGCGGATCTCTGTGAGTTCAAGGCCAACCTGGTCTACAGAGCAAGTTTCAGGATGGGGGCTCCAAAGCTACAACAGAGAAACCCTGTCTCAAAAAGCAAAACAAAACAAAAATGAAAAAAGTAGGTAGATGACACATGGATGATATATCCAGTGTCCCCCGAAAACAAACACATTTTGCAGTTATACTTTTTATTTCCCTTATGTGTTGGGGTGTCTGTGTATATGTGTGTGTGCAGACATCTCCAGAAGCTAGAAGAGGGTGCCAGATCTCCTAGAGATGGAGTTAGGTGCCATTGTAAGTTTCCTGACGTGGGTGTTGGGAACTGAACTTGAGTCCTGGAAGAACAGGATGGATTCTAAACTCCCGAGCCATCTCTCCAGCCCCTCGAAGTGATTTTCCACTGTGTAAATGTCCAACGGAACATTCCCAAAGGTGTGTGTGGGCTGGTGATATGGCCGAGCTAGTAAAGGAGCTTGCACAAGCCTGAGTCTGGGCCCCCATCTACCCGATCCACATGAAGGAAGGAGAGAACCGACTTCCACAAGTTGTCCTCTGACCGCTACATTTGTCGCATGGACATGCTTACACATACACACACACCACATATGTGTGTAACAAGACATCTAAATGTTTGTGTGACAAGTTTTTGTGTTTTGTTTGTTTGTTTTTCAAGATGGGGTTTCTCTGTGGCTTTGGAACCTGTCCTGGAACTAGCTCTTATAGACCAGGCTGGCCTCGAACTCACAGAGATCCGCCTGCCTCTGCCTCCCGAGTGTTGGGATTAAATGTGTGACAGTTTTGTGTATATTTGAAGTCTCCAACTTCTTTCCACCTTTATTTTTTATTTGAGAATTCTATACTTGCAGCCGGGCAGAGGTGATGCACACCTTTAATCCCAACTTTCTGCAAGTGGGTCTCCGTGAGTTTGAGGCCAGCCTGGTCTACACAGTGAGTTCCGGGATAGCCAGGGCTACACAGAGAAACCCTGTCTCACAAAACAAAATAAAACAAAACATGAAAACAAAGAAAATGTTGTACTTGCGTATAATGAATTTTGATCGAATCCACCCACCCCCATTCCCACTCCTTCAGTCCCTTCCCGTATCACCTCCCCCTCCAACTTCATGTGCTCTTTAGAAACCCACTGAGTCTACTCTGTGCAGCCTGTGTGTACACACACCTACTGCAACATCCCTGAAGAAAATTCCCTCCCTCTCCAAGGTGCTGACAACCACCAATAGCTCCTCAGCTAGGGGTGGGACTTGGTGACCCCTCCCCAACCCATGCTGGGATTTTGTCTGACTTGACTTGAATCTGCCTGTCTTTTAGGTTGGGTCTCTAACTGACCTTGAAACTCACAACTGAGGCTAAGCTGGCTGGCCAGCAAGCCACAGGAATCCCCCCTGCCTCTGTCCGCCAGCACTGGGATTGCAGGTGTGCACCAGTGGGCCCAGTGTTTTCAGGAGGATGCTGAGGATCTGAATCCGGGTTCTTGTGCCCACATACCAAACACTTTCCCTCAGACCAGACCATCTCCCTAGGCCCTGTGACTTATTATTTTTTTAAATGCAGGAAGATACCTCGAGGTTCATAGTTCCTGTCCACAGAGTGCTAACAGGAAGTCACTGACAATCTAGAAGAGGCCCGTATGTTGACGAGGAGCTGTTGGCAGGGCATCCTCCCTGTGGTGAATTGCTGGGCAGGAGCTGTCTTCACGGCTCCTCAGTTCATCCCTGTGAACCAGTTTCTCAAGCTCTGGCACAAATGGCATTTTTTTTTCCTTTCTGTTTTTGAGACAGGGTTTCACGACGTAGCCCTGACTGGTTTAGACTCTGTGCCTGGAGTATTCCTCACAGACCTCTGCCTGCTGTGTCTCCCACGTTCTGGGACTAAAGGTGTGTGCATCACCACATCTGGCCTTAAAAAAAATTAAGACATTGTCTCTCCATGTAATTTAGGTCTAGTAGTGACATTTTGGGTGGGGGAGATATATATATGCAATATAATAATATATAATTACTATATTATATCATATATATATATATATATATATATATATATATATATATAATTTTTCTTTCTGTGAGAGCTTGTCCTGAACACTCACAATGGTTACCAGCTATGCTCTAGTCTTTGTTGGTCCGCTGTGTAGTCCGGGCAAGCGTGGAATTTGAGATTCTCTTGCATTAGCCTCCCAAATTCTGAGATTACCGTTGTGTGTTTCCACACCTAGCTCACTCCACCACACCCACCCCTCTGTTTTTGGATAGGGTCTCAGGTATCTCAGAATGGCCTTACGTTCACTGTATAACTGAGGATGATCGTGCCTCTCCACGCCCGCCACAGTCTCTAACCTTGGAGGACACCAAGGATCAGAGATTTTGTGGGGTTCAATGAGTTAATGTCTGAGTGTGAGGATAGTAGGTGAGTCCGTCCTCGGCTATGGGATCCCTTCATCTGGGCATAAAGGGTGCTGAGGCGGGATTCCTCCGCACCCCCGCCCGGGCTTGTTTGGCTAGACCCTGTGATCTCTCAGAATGTAGGTTGTTCTGCAGGGCCAGCCCCTGCCTTTCTCTTTGTGCCAGGATGATCTCTAGGAGTCAGTCCACTGTCCCCAAAAAACAAACATATTTTACAGTTTTACTTTTTATTTCCCTTATGTGTTGGGGTGTCTGTGTATATGTGTGTGTGCAGACATCTCCAGAAGCTAGAAGAGGGTGCCAGATCCCCTGGAGATGGAGTTAGGTGCCATTGTGAATTTCCTGACGTGGGTGTTGGGAACTGAACTTGAGTCCTGGAAGAACAGGATGGATTCTAAATTCCCAAGCCATCTCTCCAGCCCCACAAAGTGATTTTCCACTATGTAAATGTCCAATGGAACATTCTCAAAGGGGTGTGTGGGCTGAGATGGCATCTTCCTGCCTCCATTCTCCAAGTGCTGGGATTACAGCCTTTCATCACCATGCTAGGGATCAAGCCCACAGTTAACTGCATGTTCCACAAACACTTGGCCAAACTGAACTCCCTCAGCCACCTCTACTCTTTGAATGCTCGTAATGCCTCCTGGAGGATTGTGGCCGTGTCCCCTGGGGTCAGGGGAGCTCCGTGCAGTTCCATGGCCTATCTTCCATAAGCAGAGGGACTCAGGAGGTTAAGGAACCCCAGTCAGAAGCGTCTCCCCATTGAGACTCGAGAATCTTCGTGGGTGAGCGTTCCCCCACCGCTGCGGGACCTTGGTGAGGTATGGGGATAATTAGGTGGCTAGGCCTGATCAGAATTTATCAGCAACTCATGTCTGGTTGTGAGAGCCAATATGGAGACAGCAAGGCTGCAGAGGCCTAGACAGGAACAACAGCAATAGGATTCGACCCTGAAGGGAGATTTAAGCCAGCAAGACAGGCCTTCAGATGGAGCTAGCATGTGGTAGAGGCTGTGGGGGAGCACTAGGCACAGCTGACCCTGGGTAGATCAGGAGGTGATGATGGTGTAGCAAAAATGAGAGGTGTAGGTGACAGATGGCTCATAGGAGAGCTGAAGATGGGGGTACAGCAGCTGGTAGAGGTGCCCCCGCTGAAGATGGGGGGTAGAGCTGGTAGAGGCCCCCACTGAAGATGGGGGTACAGCCGCTGGTAGAGACCCCCACTGAAGATGGGGGTACAGCCGCTGGTAGAGGTGCCCCCCGCTGAAGATGGGGGGTAGAGCTGGTAGAGGCCCCCACTGAAGATGGGGATACAGCAGCTGGTAGAGGTGCCCCCTGCTGAAGATGGGGGTACAGCAGCTGGTAGAGGTGCCCCCCGAAGATGGAGGTACAGCAGCTGGTAGAGGTGCCCCCACCACTGAAGATGGGTGTGTAGCCGCTGGTAGAGGTGCCCCACCACACACACAAGGTGGAGCCAATAATGGAGAGGGACGACTAAGAACGGCAGACGGGTTTCTAGGCTGGTTAGCCCCACCACAGGGAGGGCCATTGCTCTCTCAACTCCGCTCACTCTGGTCTCGTTGTTGGCTTTGCACTTGCCACCTGCATGCTTTTCTTGGAAAGAGCTTCGTGACTGGCCTCTGCGGCGTCACCTCCTCAGAGACATCACTCTCCCCCTTTTCTTTTTTCTTTTTTTCTTTTTTTTTTTTGATGTCTTTCCCACCAGAAGGCAGGCTCTGAGAGCAAAGATGCCGACCTGCAGCCCAACATCTGGATCTGTGCTGCAACCCAACATCTGGATCAGTGCTGCATGTGGTAGCCACTAAGCCATGTGTGCTGAATGAGCTGACTTGACCTGGCGTGTACTTTATGTGTAAAATTCACATAAGATTTCTAAAGAAAGAATGGGAAATATCTCTGTAATACTTCTGAATATTCACGATGTTCTGGAATGGAAGTGTTTTTGGGTAAAGCGGGTTAAAGAAAATACCACTTACATCTATCTCAACTGTTTCCTTTTTTTTTTTAAATGTGGCTACAGGAAAATTTGAAATTACATTGCAAATTGGATGCAGTGGCACAGGCCTTTAATTCCAGCGTTCAGGAGACAGAGACAGGCAGATCTTAGTGATTTTTGAGGCAGCCTGGTCTACATAGTTCCAGGACAGCCTGGTCTATGTAGAGAGACCCTGCCTCGAAAACCAAAACCAACCAAACAAACAAAAATTACATTATGCCTCACATACAATTGTACTGAAAGATGCTGACCTTGAACAGTATTTGCTTGAGTGACTTGTTTTCTGGAAAACAGCTGGACATCCACATCTGTGCTTGTGTGGAAGGTAGCCAGATGTGTTCACCGGGAGCATAGACATGACCATAGTGATGGTGTGGGCCCTGGTAACTCTTCATTTTCTCTCCCCAAATAGCGACCCCATGCCATGCCCAGGAGTCTGTGCAACCAGCCAGCAGAAGGGCTGGGACATGGGGTGCTGACTCCAGCTCGGGGCAGGGATAGCCCTACCTGGAGGCACCTGTTTCCTTCAAGTGAGACCAAAGGGCAAAGGCAGGCAGCCTCGGGGGCAGGGCTTCAGAAAGTGAGACTGCACCTGAGAGTGTGTCTAAAACTGGTGTCCGAAGTGGGTGTGGGTAAAACTTCAGCCTGGTGTGACAGACGGCAAGATGGCCATCTCGGAGCCCTAACCAAGGGAGCCCTATGTGCAGGAAGCTTGAAGGAAAGGGCTAGTTGTATCCGAACGACAGGGATCCCCCGGGGGCTAAGTAAGGCTGGGTAGAAAACCCTCAGGAGATGGCACATGAACGGCAGAGGGAAAGTATTTGGGGTGTGGTGGCTAAAGGTACGACCTGGGTAACATGTCTAATGGAGCCTGAGGTTCGGGGAAGGGCAGCCCTGCTCTGTCAGGACTTCTCACTTGGTCCTGGTGTATTCCGAGTGGCCGCATGGGCCATGGAGGAAGGCAGGTGAGGAAGGACAGAAGAGGGTGAGGTAGCCGTGAGGCAACTCTTTCCAAGTCTGTGCTAGACGAAGGCGAATTGCAAGGGAATGGGGACCCAGGAACAAATCTGTTTCAGGGTAGCTTTCCCTAAGGATGGGAAGACCTCAACCACGTTTACAGACTACAGGAACGATGGCGGGTGGGAAGAGTGGAGATGGAAGCCAAAAGAACAACACACAAACCTACAAGATGATGGCTGGACAGGACTTTCCTCCCCCTCTGTTGGGAGGGAGGGGACGGGGACACGGATGTCCTCACAGGTGGTTGCGTTAGGTCAGTAGGGAGAAAGCCATTATGGCTCCCACTGGTATTGGGTTCTAGTAGTAAGTGACGGTGTTAGCAGATGCACACACAGAATGTGTGTGTATAGGTGTGTACACAAAGCTTACATAGGATGCATGCATACATGCATGCACACAGAGCCCACAAGGACATCCATGTGCATGTCTGTGCATGCATGCATGCATGAACACAGGTCTGTATGTACCTCCTGTTACCTGTGAGGTGTATACAAGTGTGCACATGCATGTGTGGACCCCTCAGAGGGCATACACATGCAAGCAAACACACAGCCCACGGAGGTTTAATGTGCACGAGCACCCAACCCATCGCAGTGTATCCAGGTGTGCAAGCATGTGTGCACAGTGAGTCCCAGGGAAGAGGACTTCTCTGACCAAGCCGGGGGCCTGGGAATGCTGCCATCGTTGCTAATTTTGCCCCCGGTAGAACAATCAGATCACTCATTGCCCTTGGCCTGTTTGCTTCCTCTCAAGGTCCCTGGCATCCTCCCTTTCCAATGGGACCACAGCCTCCCTGATTCAAAACAATCCCGGCACGCTGGTGCAACCAACACTAGGAAGTGCGACACTACCCCGACCCAAGTCCCGGTGGTCCCGCATCGCATCTTCTGCTACGGGGGTGGGGGTGTTCCCCTCTTCTCATCTTCAGCTCAGGCAGGGTCCTACGCAGCGAGAAGCCACTTCTCGCTTTTGCCTCTAAGGACCCCAGTGCTGCTGAAGGTTCGGCCTCGGACCTCGCCGCTAGATGGCCAGGTCCTGACGCACGGTGGCCAGTGAAGCCTTGCTGTGGCCGCTGTCGCCCTCGCCCTCGCTGTCGCCGGCCGGTGCGCGGTGCGCGTAGGCGGGCGGGCCGAAGGGGTCGGGGTCCGGTCGCTGCGAAGGCAGAGAGGGCGGTGGCGGCGGTGGGAGCAGTTTCGCGCGCTGGCGACCCTTCCAGAGCAGGTGGCCCAGCTCGGCTACGCTGAGCAGCGCCGAGAGCAGCCCGACGGCGAAGTAGAAGACCACGAAGACCGTCTTCTCGGTGGGCCGGCTCACGAAGCAGTCGACGATGTGCGGGCAAGGCGGGCCGGCGCACGCGTAGTGCGGGGCCACGCGGAAGCCGTAGAGCAGTGCCTGGCCACCCAGGAAGGCCAGCTCGGCGAGCAGGCGCAGAGCCACGCTCAGCAGGTAGCAGCGACGCGCGCGGCGGGCGCGCAGGGAGCACGGGGCGCACGGGGCCTCGGGACGCCCGCGCGTGCACGGCGTGATCGGCTGCGCACCACCCGCCTCCTTGCTGGCCTGGTGCATGGAGTAGATGACGAACAGCACCGGCGGCGCCGAGAGCAGTAGGATGTGGAAGAGCCAGAAGCGGTAGTGGGACACCGGGAAGGCGCGGTCGTAGCAGGTCTGGCGACAGCCGGGCTGTAGCGTGTTACACACGAACTCCTCCTGCTCGTCCTCGAACACGGCACCTCCCACCGTGGCCAGGACCAGGATGCGGAAGATGAGCATGATCACCAGCCAGAGGCGACCCACGAGTGGCGACTGCAGCTGCACCGCGTCCAGCAGGGAGCCCAGGAACGCCCACTCCCCCATGACGCTGGGGACAAGGGAAGGGGGTAATCAGAGGCTGGGATGGACCGGACCCCCGCCTCTCACGCCCGCCACAATCTCTAACCTTGGAGGGCACCAGGGGTCAGAGATTTTGTGGAGTTCAATGAGTTAATGTCTGAGTGTGAGGATAGTAGGTGAGTCCGTCCTCAGCTATGGGATCCCTTCATCTGGGCATAAAGGGTGCTGAGGCGGGATTCCTCCGCACTCCCGCCCAGGGCCTGCTTGGCTAGACCCTGTGATCTCTCAGATTCTAGGTTGTTCGTTGCGCCAGGATGATCTCCTCATTCTGTTTGAGACTCCTGGGAGCAAGGGGAAGGCCAGGCCGGGTGAGCCCCACTGTCTCCTTTCTTTCCTTCCTCACGGTAGTGGACTCCAGGCTGGCACAGAATCCTGCTTTAGGAATCGCTCAGCTCGCGGTTGATCTGCCCTTTCCTCGCTCTCCTACCTCCGGCCAAGGGGAATGGGAACAGCGCCCCCGCACCCCCCCCCCGCACCCCCAAGCAGTTGTCAAGCATCTCCTGTAAGCCTCCCCTGACATACAGAACACACCATGTCCCCACAGACCCTTGGTGGCCTCTGGATTCCTCCCGACTCTACTTACCCTGGGGCCTGTGCTTAGAGCTGAGCGCAGGACCTTGGGAGACAGCTGGGACCTGTTCCTCTTGAGCCCTCTTTCATTTTCCTTTTTGGATTTGGCTGGGGTGGATGACAGGACAGGATGGCTGAGAGGGGCTAGCTCTCCCCCTTCTCTTAAAGGGACAGGGTGACCCTGCTGTCTGGCTCCACCCTGGGATCAGACCCGGGACCACACCCCTTGCTGGGTCCTCCCTTTCCATCCTTCTCCCCCCCCCCCCATGCCCCCTGTCCCATAGCCATGCCTCCATCTGGGGATGGACTGAGGTTAACTCTTCTTTTATTGAGGGAGCAGGGGAATCATGGAAACCCTCCCGACAGACTCCCCAAACTCAGAACGAGATCCACACAACTGACTGACCCCTTTTGAAAGAGTCAGAAGGAGATGCCTCGTTTTTTAGGGAGGCAACGAATATCTGATGGCTTTTGACTTCAGCTCTAGGGCTCTCGACCTTGGATGAGCCATTTTGGTCCTGTGGGTCAGAATCTCTTGGTCTGTCACCTGAGACGGCAAAGCGCCAAGATGCATCTTACTTTGTTCTGAGACAGAATCTCAGTGTAGTTCAAGCTGGCCTGGGCTCGGCTGACTGTATAGGCCAGGCTGCCCTGGAAGTGTTGATCCTCCTGCCTCAGCCTCCTAAGTGCCAGGACATTAGGATACACCACCACACCCAGCTTAGGCGCCCATCCAAATTCAGGTCTCGGCTATGTTACGGAAGCTCAGGGCTTGGTGCCTGGAAGAACTCGGTGTGGGCGGAAGGTGCAGAGAGTGGCTGGCTCCCGTGGTTAAGCAAGGGCTCTGCTCTCTCCTTTCCAGCAACTTCTAGATTTCCTGTGAGGAGCGTGGTGCTTCATAAGGCCGACAGCAGTCAGAGCTTCCACCAAGGCTTCTCCATTGAGTGTCTTCCAACGTCGAGGAGCAGGGGTGTGCTGTCCCGAGGAGAAGAGTTAGGAAGATCTGAGTAGGCAAGGATAAGCCAGTTCAGGCTGAAATGTTCTCTTTGCGCCTCCTCTCTAGCACAGTCTTCAGCAACCCAGGTGGGGGACACTGTTTACAGCTGGGGATCCTTAGTCATAGATGCTCAGTCAGGGAATGGCAGATCCTGGTCTCCTTTGGCCTGAGTAGCTTTCTGGAGCTCATGCATAGCACATCAGGGAACTGTCCTCGCTCCCTAGCCAGACTGGGCTTTCCCAGGGTCTTGTGTGGGGCTGAGGGTGCCGGCCGCCACTGGAGGTGGGCTATGCTTATCCCTGCGAAGGGGAAGGTCGCTAGTCACCATGTTCTCTGTGATATTGCTCCCCATGAAGGCCTGCACGTGTTTCTGTCTGTCAACAGGGGGTCCCCTGATGGAAAATGCGTTCTCTCCCCATTGGCTCAGGCAGGGGTCTAGCCCGATCTGAAAAAAATCTTTGGTTTAACTCCAGCCCGGGTGTGCCCTTGACTGTTTCCACCCTCCTGCAGGGTCTGGTAGAAACAGGCCTGGGTGTGGGGGTGCTGCCCTGGATAAAATCCAAGAAAATAGCACATGCTAGAGCCCCACATTCGGCAAACAGGATGTGAGGTGGGGCCCTCACGTTGACCTCTGCCGCTGGCTTCTGTTCTCAGCCACGGAGGCTGGGGGTCACGTCTCATCTCTCCTAACTGTCCGGGAATGGTCCCAGCCCATCCCTGTTGCTCCTGCTTCGTCAGCCTGGAAAAAGCCCACCAGACCCCACCCTGCCCCACTCAGTGTGCCTGCAGGGAGTGGAAACACGTGCTAGAGTAGGAGCTAGGGTGGGGAACCCATGCTCACCCTGCCCCGTCCTCCCACCCCCAAGCTCCTGATGCCAGAGGAGAGTCTACAATCTCCAGGACCCAGGCCCCTGCCCAGATAGCACTGGGCAGGCTGGGAGGTGTTGCTGACAATACCCAGCCCTGGTGGCACTGGCCATTCTCGGCCCTGCTTGAAGAACTGGGCTGAGGAGCTCTGTGTCCCAGACACCTCAGTCTGGCTATCGGGCTGTGGTGCCAGAGTCCTGCATCAGCCACTCATGGTCATACACGGGCACGCACGCGTCGGGAACTAGCAAGTTCACAGCAGTACTGTAGCCCATACATGGCAATATTTTGAAAATGAAACCAACAATGCACAAGCGGCTGCGTAGAGTCGCTCCTGGACACAAGGCCTTCTCAGTGGCTTTGCTGTGTTTGAACTTAATTCCTATTTCCCATCCCTCCCTGCCTTTCGCCTCTGCATCAGTCCTCTGTTCAGCTAAACATGGAAGCGATGTTAGTGATGGGACTTGGGGTACTTCCTTCCATGTCATCCCCAGATGCTCTGAAATAGCCACTGGGTGGACAAGGGGCAGCGAGAGGGATGGCAGCAAGCTTCTAGCGTCCCGGTTCCGTGCCAGCTGCTCGCCCTGTTCTCCTGGGCTTCAGTCCAGTAAGCACCCCCCGTTCGGTATCCGATTAGCTCGCAAAATGTACAGGCCTGGGCAGAGGGCTGGCACCCAAGTGGGGAAGGGGCTCGAGTAGGGAAGAGGTGGGTGTTCTCTGGTCCTTCTGTAGCCACCTTCCAACCTGTACAGCTCCTGAGCCTTTGAACCTTTTCCACGGCCTAACTTCTCCCTCCGCCCAAGATACCTCATGTTTGACCTTGGCTTCCACACTCTTGGGTGCTGTAGTTCTTACAGAACCCATCCCCCTCCCCTGCTTGGATACCTCTGTTGGCTCTGGGATTCTTTTTCTTCTCTCTCTCTCTCTCTCTCTCTCTCTCTCTCTCTCTCTCTCTCTCTCTCTCTCTCTCTCTCTCTCTGAGACAGGCTTTCTCTGTGTAGCTTTGGAGCCTGTCCTGGAACTTGCTCTGTAGACCAGGCTGGCCTTGAACTCACAGAGATCGCCTGCCTTTGCCTCCCAAGTGCTGGGATTAAACGTGTGCCACCACCTGAATCTGGAGTTCTTTATCATTTGGTTTTGTGCAGCAAGAATACTAATCAATGGCTTTGTTAACCAAGAAGGGTAGAGGATCACACTGCCAAGCAGTAGACACCAAGCGGTCATCACCCAAACCCTGCTCCACACAGCATCCACACAGCGTCTCAGGAGAGTCCAGGATGAACCTGTATGCATTCTTCTCGTCCATCTTTAGCTAGGGTGGGCTTCTATGTCTATTCCCGTGGGCAAATGGAGGATGGGAAGTGTAGTCTGTTCTAGGGGGCTGTACCGGCAGGAGGGGAGAATACAGTCCTCAGGATCATGGGCCCACTTCTGGTGCTGGCTTTCCACACTGGAATGGGCACTGCAGTCACCTGGTGTCCCCAACCTTTGCCCTTACCAGCTGAGAAAGAAGAGAAGCCTTTTTGGACTGGCTTGTCATCTTATTCTAGACCCTTCCAAACCACTGTACTTCTAGGCCTTTCTTCAAGGGCAGCTGACAACCAACCCCAACCCTTTTCCCTCACGTGAAGGCTCCACCCCTCTCAGCCTTCCATCTCACTTTGGGAACTCAACCTCTGTCCAGTGAGTAGAGTCTGGGCCCTGCATGGGTTCATCTGAGTAACCAGAGAGCTTGGGAATTGGAGGTAAATCTCTGAGACTGGTGTGCAGAAGGGCTTGAATGTTTCCTAAGATTAAAAAAATGTTTTAAGGCCAGGCAGCAGTGGCATACACCTTTAATCTTGGGAGGCAGGGGCAGTCAGAGTTCTGAGTTCGAGGCCCGTTGTGAGTTCCAGGACAGCCAGGGCTACACAGAGAAACCCTGACTTGAAAAACAAAATAAAAAGCTAGAAAGTGTGTGTGTGTGTGTGTGTGTGTGTGTGTGTGTGTGTATGCTCGTGTGGTTGGGTGCAGGTGTGCACATACATTTAGGTGCCTGCAGAAGCCAGAGGATGCCCCTGGAGCTGGAGTTACAGTGGCTGTAAGGCGCCCTGGGGGCAGGGTGGTTTGTGCTGGGAACAGACCTGGTGACCTCTAGAAGAGCAATATATGGCCGTAATCACTGAGCGATCTCTCCAGCCCCTTGGATCTTAAAAACATTATTATTACTGTGTATGTGTGTTTCCTCCTACATATGTGCCACCACATATACGTGGAGGTCAGATGACAACTTTTGGGGGCTGGGTCTCTTCTTCCTCCATGGATTCCAGGGTCCAAACTCAGGTGGTCAGGCTGGCTTGTGTAGCAAGTGCTTTTACCCCCTGAGCTACCTTGTCGCCTGACGCTTTGAAATTTTTGGTTTTATACTTATAGATGTGTGTATGTTTACATGTGAGGGACTGAGTATCTCTGTGTGTGTCTGTGTGTGTGTGCACATGCATGTACTACAGCATGCACGTTGAGCTCACAAGATAACTTCGGGAATTATTTCTCTTTTTGCAGCTCCTGGGTCCCAGGAATTGAACTTGGGTCATCAGGCTGAGCCATCTCACCACTGATGCTCCATCTTTTTAAAGTTGTTTTGTTTTTTGAACAAAGTATCTCTACATAGCCCTGACTGTCTTAGAACTCACTATGTAGACCAGGCTGGCTTTGAACTCACAGAGATCCACCTGCCTCTGCCTCCCAAGAGCTGGGAATAAAGGTGTGTGCCATCGTGCCTGGCTCATCTTTTTTAAAAAGACAGGTTTACAGGTAGCCTGGGCTGGCCTTGAATTTATGACAATTCTCCTACGGGTTCAAGTGGCATTGGGGTGTGTCTATGTTGTTATTAGGGATTGAATTTAGGTCCTCATGCAGGCTAAGGAAGCACCCTACCAGTGAGCTATATCCAGTTTGGGGCTAGGGAGATGGCTCAGGGTTTAAGAGAACTTGCAGAACACCTGGGTCTGGTTTCCAGCACCCACATGTCAACTTGAAACCATCTGTAACCCCAGTTCAGGATCCAATGCCTTCTTCTGTCTTCCTCAGGCACCAGGCACACATGTGATGTACAGTCATGTGTGCCGGCGGAACACTCAGATGCAGAGACTTTAAAGAAGAACAAACGAAAGAGAAGCATCTTTCAGAGCCCTGCCCACAGGCTGGTCTGTGTGGCTGGTGTTTGGAAATGTCAAGGTATAGGTGCCCAGATGGTATAGTACAAATGGGTAATTCCTGTTCTGCAGATGTTGAGACAGGAGGATTGCAAGCTCTAGGCTATCCTGGACTATAGAACAAGACTGTCTCAAAACAAAACAAAAGGTCTGTATCTTTATGTGTATCTGTATGCACACAGTCACAATGGCAGCACACTGCCTGGTCCTGTCATTACCACAGGCTTACTTTGAGGTTCTGTAGCTGGTGTGGTCGTGAGAGCGCTCTGATGTCTTTTCCAGCATCTGATGAGGATGCAGGCAGAACTGCAATCTAGTCAACCCTAAACCAGTGACTGCCATGCCCTCCCTGGAAGCAGGTCTCCACCCAAAGGACCGAGCTTGAAACTGGTCCTGGAAAGTTATTTAGAGACTCTGGAGTCGGAAGACGAGGCTGTAGGCCGAGCTCCCTTTCCTTCAGGTAAAATGACATTTACTGGTATATCTTTTAATTTGAATTGGGGCAACCTGAGGTAGGTGAGTGTAACATTTACAAAGAAACACGAGGAAAATGTTAGGGTGGAGAATATATGAAACCCATTGGGAAAAGACAGCTCTTCAGTTTGTGGAGTAAAACAGGGGATGGTTATCGACTGCCAGGTATCCCACCCACTGTGAAAAAAAAGCGTGAAATGGATACATACTATACAATTCACAACAGCTTTACTTACAATAGGCCCAAACTGGAAACAATCCAAATGTCCATCAACAGGTGAATGGATCAACAAACCCACACAATGGAATAATACTCAGCAATAATAAAAAGAAACTATTTTTGTCTGTTTTGAAAAAGTGAAAAAGAACTACCAATACTTGCAATGTGAGTACATTTTAAATTTTATATAAATTTTTAAATTTCATTTTAAAGGCATTTTTAAAAAAATATTTATTTATTTATTATGTATACAATATTCTGTCTGTGTGTATGCCTGCAGGCCAGAAGAGGGCACCAGACCCCATTACAGATGGTTGTGAGCCACCATGTGGTTGCTGGGAATTGAACTCAGGACCTTTGGAAGAGCAGGCAATGCTCTTAACCTCTGAGCCATCTCTCCAGCCTGCATTTTTTTTTTTTTGAGACAGAATTTGTGTAGCCCTGGCTGTCCTGGAACTCACTCTGTAGACCAGGCTGTCCTGGAACTCACAGACATCTGCCTGCCTCTGCCTCCTGAGTGCTGGGATTAAAGATTGCACCACCACTGCCTGGGCTGTTTTATAGTTTTAATTTTATGTATATGAGATTTTTGCCTACATGTATGTCTGTGCACATATGAGTGCTTGGTGGCTGAGGCGGTCAGAGAAGGTACTAGATCTCTGGGATCTGGAGTTACAGATGGATGTGAACTACCAAGTAGGTGCTGGGAATTGAACCCTGGTCCTTTACAAGAGCAACAAATGTTAATCATTAAGTCATTTCTCTAGCCCCTAATATTTCTTCTTAAAAATCGTTATTGTGGGGTACATAATTATCGTCATCATCATTATTGAGGGTATATATGTCATGCAAATATGTTGAGGTCAGGGAACAATTTTGTGGACTTGAGTGTAACATGTGGGCTGGCTGGCTGGGGTTTCTGTCCCACCGGGTACCCCATAACCAGCAAGCCCCAAGAAAATCAAACAGAGATTTCTTTAAGTTATAAAGCTGATTGGCCCATTAGGTCAGGCTACTTATTAGTTCTTATGACTTATCTTAACCCATTATTCTGATCTATGTTAGCCATATGGCTTGGTACCTTTTCCAGTGGGGCAGGTTACATCTTGCTTCTCTGGTGGTCTGGGCAGGAATGGGAGAGGGAGCTTCCTGATTCCCAGAATATTCCTGTTCTCATCACCCTGCCTCTACTTCCTGTCTGGTTGACTCACCTTACTTCCTGCCTGGCCAATCAGCGTTTTATTAAAATACATGATTGACAGAATACAGATAATTCTCCCGCACCACTTGAGTCTCTCCTTCTATCTTTATTAGGGTTTTGGGGATCAAACTAGAATTTCAAGTTTGTGTGGCAAGCTCCCTTACCTACTGAGCCATTCCCCAGCCCCTAACAATACAAATACAATTTAAACATCATACCAAATTTAAAAAGGTAGGCACAAAAACATAGACACTTTTATTCCATTCCTGAGAGGTTGTGGAACAGGAAAAAGTGACCTGCGGCTGTGGAAAGCTGGTCCACGAATGGGCCCAGAGCTTGTTTGAAGAGGCACATTAGAAATTTAGAGGTGTCGCAAAGGCTTTGTCACAGCTGCGGTGGTGGCACATGCCTGAGGTAGGAAGATCAAGGCTACACTGGGCTGAAAAGCAGAAACCCATCTCAGAAAACAAAGCCACCTTGTTTTCAGTTCCTAAGAATGCGATCAGGTCCCAAGTCATCTCTCCAGCCCCAGAGTGGTGTGGAAAGAAGTACTTCTGAGCTGGCAGTGGTGGCGCATGTCTTTAGTCCCAGCACTCGGGAGGCAGAGGCAGGCGGATCTCTGAGAGCTCAAGGCCAGGGTGGTCTACAGAGCGAGTTCCAGGACAGGCTCCAAAGCTACACAATGTAGTGAAATCTTGTCTCAAAAACCCAAACAACCCCCTACAAATTGCTTCTGAGCCCCAAGCCCCAGTTCTGGGGTATGATAAACAATCAATTTTCTTTGTTAAAAAACAAAAAAACTGTTTATGTGTATGGGTGTTCTGCCTGCATATCTGTGCACCATGTTTGGACAGTACTGGTGGAGGCCAGGAGGCAATAGATCCCCTGGTAGTGGAGTTATAGACTCTCCTTAGCAGCCATGTTGAGTGTTGGGGATTGAACCTGGGTCCTGTGAAGAGAACACAGGGCCATCTCTCCAGCATCAACACTCTATACTTCTTTTTTTTTTTTTTAAATTTATTTATTTATTATGTAGACAATATTCTGTCTGTGTGTATGCCTGCAGGCCAGAAGAGGGCACCAGACCCCATTACAGATGGTTGTGAGCCACCATGTGGTTGCTGGGAATTGAACTCAGGACCTTTGGGAGAGCAGGCAATGCTCTTAACCTCTGAGCCATCTCTCCAGCCCCAACACTCTATACTTCTAAGAGGCTCCTAGATGATGTGCTTGCTGGTCTAAGGACCGCCCACTGAGAGGAAGGTTTCCAGAAGCTAAATACATTGTGTTGGGTGTGGTGTTGCATGCTTGTAATCCCAGCATCTGGGAGGCAGAGCTCAGGTTCGTCTCTGGCTACTGCGCTAGTTTAGTTAGTTGTCAATTTAACAGAAGCTAGGAAGAGGGAAATTCAACTGTCTGTAGGACGTTTTTGTTTTAATGACTGATATGGGAGGGTCCAGCCAATTATGGGTGGTGCCATCCCTGAGAAGGGGGTCCTTTGTTGTAGAAAAAGGGTAGCTGAATGTGGGTTGTCTCTGCTTCAGTTCCTGCCCTGTCTTCCTTCAATGATGGACTGTGATCAGGACCTAGAAGCCCAACAAACCCTTTCCTCTCCAAGTTGCTTTGGTCATTGGTGTTTCTCACAGCAATAGGAAGCAAACACCAACATGAGGATATTCTTTTGTCTTTTGTTTCGCTTTTTTTTTTTTAAAGTAGGCTTTAGTTCACTGTGGTGATCTATACTTTTTATTCTTTTTCTTAAGACTTATTTATTTATTATGCATACAGTATTCTCAGTACTCTGCCTGCAGGCCAGAAGAGGGCACCAGATCTCATTACAGGTGGTTGTGAGCCACCATGTGGTTGCTGGGAATTGAACTCAGGACCTTTGGGAGAGCAGGCAATGCTCTTAACCTCTGAGCCATCTCTCCAGCCCCACTTTTTTTTTTTTTTTGAGACGGGGTTTTTCTGTGTAACTTTGGCTCTCCTGGAACTTGTTCTAATAGACCAGGTTGGCCTCAAGCTCACAGAGATCCACTTGCCTCTGCCTCCTGAGTGCTGGGATTAAAGGCATTGCCACCACTGCCTGACTGAGGATGTTTGTGTTATTATTCAGAAAAAAAAAAGATGTTTACTGGTTCTATAACACCTTGATAATGAGAAATGAAGATAATTTTTTTTTTCTTTCTGAGACACAGTCTTACTCTGTAGCTCAGACTGGATTTGCAGTCTGGGATTATCTCAGCAGTGCTAGGATTACAGGTATGAGACACACCTGACTCAGTTTAACTAATTTTGTTGCTGGACATCAAGGCTGTCCCAATTTCCCACCTGTGTAAATTATGCTTTAATGGATACCTTTTGCTTAAGAGATGGAGGCTTCTCACTAATTGAACAGTCTGTCCTTGAACTTGAGTTACACGCCCAACTCAGTGGTCTGGGTAACATTTCTTAACGTTTTACTTTTATTACTTTTAATTATTTATGTGTGAGGGGAGCATATACATGAGTTCAGTATCCCAGGAGGCCAGAGGTGTTGGATCTCCTGGGGCTGGGGATACAGGTGTTTGTGAGCCTCCTGATGGAGGTGTTGGGAATTGAACAGGTTCTCTGCAAGAGCAATTTAAACTGCTGCGCCATCTCTAGCTCTACAACACATTTACGTGGGGCCTCTTGGTGCTACAGACTAGGTGCATTACCATACCAGTTCTTATTCAGACCAGCTACCAAAGTGGAATTACTAAGAAAGTTTTAGATATTGGATAGGTCTGAATCACTGCTTTTGGTGTGTATGTTATATGCACGTGCTCTTGTTTTTGGGTGGGTGCATCTACCTGTGTAGAGGCCAGAGTCAACACTGGGTGTTTTCTACCATTCTCCAGTTTAGTTTTTGAGGCAGGGTCTCTACTGAACATGGAGCGCAGCTGCAGCTGGACTGGCTAGCCAGTGAGTCCCCTGGATAGTCATGTCTCTGCCGTTTGCACTGAGCTTTTGAGCCCCTTCTCTCAATAACTATTTGTAATAAACATTTGTGAACAATGCTTCATATATATAGGAAGCAAACAATTTCTTTAAAGGGTCTAAATGCCTCTAACTACCAAACTTTTAGTAGTAGATTTCAAACAATTCCCTTGAATGTTCGTAACTTGAGTAGTCAGTGGTCAAGTCTCTAACTGCTCTACTCAGGAGCACATATTTCTGATTTTTCTTATATGGATTTGGGTTCCACCTTTGCCTTGAAGCTGCCTCTTTCTGCTCAGCAACATCACAGTGTCAATAGGCACAACTGCTCTTAGCGCTCACCACATCTAGTCCGATTGTTTGCTCCTATGTCCTTGACGGTTGGAAATTTAGGTAACTTTCCACTTTATTATTGAAACTTTACCAACTATCTCTTGGTAAAGATCCAACTTAGACGGTCAGGTTTTGCTGGCCATTTCAGCCCACTGGAAACACATTTTCTTATCTTTTGACATGAAATATTTAGTCTTGGGTGGGGTGGTACCTTTTAATATCCAGAACACACAGCAGGCTGTGGGCTTAACACCCTAGCATAAAAAGTAAAACTCAGTCTACCTTGAGTGAATTTTGGTATAAGAGGTTAAGAAAGGAATTAAAGGAATTGGCCTTTTTTTTTTTTTTTTTTTTTGAGACAGGGTTTCTCCGTAGCTCTGGAGCCTGTCCGGGAACAACTAGCTGTTGTAGACCAGGCTGGCCTCGAACTAACAAAGATCCGCCTGCCTCTGCCTCCTGAGTGCTGGGATTAAAGGCGTGCGCCACCACTGGCTCAAGAACCAACAAAAACAAAACAAAATAACAACAAAGGCCACACTGCCACTCTTTAGTATACTTCACCCAGCCAAAGGTTGTCAGTCTTGGCAGAACATGGCTATAACAGTCCTGAAAGGGAAGTGAAGAGGCTGTATTTCAGACTGTGGAGAGGACGTAATGTGGGTTAAGATAAGAGGAATAAATGACTCACAATGTTTAGAACATTTATTAAAGTACAAAATTGTTGGAATTAAGCTGAATAGAAAGACATATTAAATATTTACAAAAACATTGATAACAGCACTTAAGTAACATATACAACAACACAGAAAGGTCTCAGCGTTTACAAGGTGGAACTATGTATGGAGACTTACACTGAACCACACTTCACGATTGAGCAGTTTTGCCTCCTCCCTGTAATCTCATGTTTGAAAGGAATCATAAGAAAGTCAGGACACCATGTAACTGGCTTTCTTCCTGCTGCTTGTGCTGAGGTCATGGAGACACAGTCGAAGGGACTTTCTACAGCCTCCAATGATGTTCAAAAAGGTATGAGTAATTTCTCATGGCTTAAACAAGAATGCAAAGCATCATAGTTGAACACCGTATCTGTAGCAGAATTATCCAGTTGGAATTCTCCCTACAACTGAAAACAGAAACACCATGCTACCGCATATTTAGTGGAAATAGGAAAAGAGGCAAGGGGCATTTTTGAAAACATACTCATTTAGCTTAGTATATGATCAATAAGTTCTGTTATACCGAAATGACCACCATATAATTATGTGGAATCCAAAAGAATTTCAAGCAAGATTTTTAGAGACCAAAGAAATAGACACAAAACGTAGACAAAGCAGAGAAGAAAACAGTATCATGTGAGGTCACCACTGGGACAGTCTGTAGAGTACGAAGGCGAAGGCCATGTGGGCCCCACTCACTAGGATAGTCTTATAATAGTCTTCCCCAAACTAAATTCAGAGGGGGTTAGGGAAGAACTTCAAGTAACTTTAAAATGAACCCAGCTCAGTAAAACCATTCCTAAAACAATCCCCTTCCACATCAGAAAAGATCGTCCTCGTCTGACTCCTCCAGGTACTTAATCGGCTTCCTTGCTCGTCCAGATTTTGCTCGAGGAGCCACAGTCTCATCTAAGTCCACATGGAAATCCTGATTCTCACCCTTGGATTTCTAAAAAGAGAAAACCCAAGTAATTTGATATTGTTAATGCAACAGGGTCATTCCAGACTTCTCCACCACTTCCTACTAAGTAGTAAGAAAAAGGTCCAAAGCAACTGTCCCACTGACCGACAGATTTAACTTTCTTATAGCTAAATTACACATAATATAAAGTAATGAATTCTGAGGTTTAAATCTACTTCTTTAAAAATATGCAAAATTTAGAGCAAAACCTAAGTTAGATGTTTCAAAGTCTCTAGAGCAAAGGGATTAAGCAGCAATAAATACCTTGCTCACGGAAGCCTTGGAAGTTAGTTTCTCAAAATCAGAGTCAGAATCGTCAGAAGAAGACTGCTTCCTTTTGCGGCTGCTCTTAGCTTTGGCAGGATCAGGCTTTTCAGGGCCATGAGCACTCAAGGCTGAATCTGATTTGGTTCCCTTTGGTGCAGCTCTCTTTTTGGTACCAGCAATGGAGGTTGAAGACTGGGCTGTAAGTGAACATGAATACTGGTCATAATCACCCCTTGGTGATTTCTCATTGTGAACTCTCTAGAATATCGCCTTTTTTTTTGAGACAAGGTTTCTCAATGGCCTGTAGTTCCTAAGTAAGTCGGACTGGCCAGCAAGATAGCCCTGGGGGGCATATACCGCCACACCTGGTTTATGCTGTGCTTGGGGATCAATTCCAAGGTATTTATATTGTAGACCAGCAGTCTTGATTTCTGATGGATTACTTCCAACTGCTTATAAACTCCTTCCTTATGTCAGAGAAATGCGCTAGATAATGTCTAGAATCTGAGTAATGCACTGATTTTAAGCTACTACATTCATTCGTTCATTATTCTGTTTGAGACAAACTGTCCTGGAACTTGCACTATAGATCAGACAGCCTCAAACTCACGAAGACCCGCCTGCCTCTGTCTCCCAAGTGCTGGAATTAAAGGCGTGTGCCACCACCTGCCGGCTTACTTTTATTTGATAATAAAGATGTAAAAGATACCACTCCCATTAGGATACTTTTTTTTTCTATTTTCTTTTTTGGTTTTTCGAGACAGGTTCTTGGTAGCTTTGGAGCCTATCTTGAAACTAGCTTTTGTAAACCAGACTGGCCTCAAACTCACAGAGATCTGCCTGCCTCTGCCTCCCAAGTGTTGGGATTAAAGGCGTGTGCCATGAACACCTGGCTAGGATACTTTTTAATTTCATCATCAATACACATTTTCAGAATAAAAAATTGAAATTGACTTAGAAAAGTCAATTAGCCCTAGTAATTAACCTTCTAAGAGATCCAGGCTTACTTTTGGCTGCTGTCTTCTTCACTGCCGCAGTCTGTTTGGAAGATGGTTTTAACTGCTCAGTTTCAGCTGGGAAGTCAGCAGCAGCAGGGCCTAGAGAAGCTGGTACACTGTCCTTCACATCACCTTCAAGGTTAGCTATTCCAAACAGGAAGGGAAATGATCAAAAAACATTTAAAACACTCCATGTGCTGCTGTCCTCGACATGCATTCTCATTTTAACTTTCTTGGAATATTTTCAATACTCTAAGAACTTAGCTGAATTTTAAATTTTTAGTTTTGGAGGGACAGAGCTTTGCTCTATAGCACAGGTTGGCTTTGAACTTGTAATCCTCCTGCTGGCTTTGAACTTGTAATCCTCTAAGTTCTGAGTGCTAAGATTTAAGGTGCTTGTTTATGTGGGTGCTGTGCACTGACTCAGGTCCTCACACTTGCTTAGCTGAGTGAGACATCTCCCAAGCACCCAGTCATTTTACTTAAATACGTACCAGACATGGTACTTTTCTGTGGCTTCAGTGCTTTTTTAGTATTTCTGAAAAAAAAGAAACACAGAGAAGGCATCCTGACAATCAATTCTATATGTGGCAAACAAAGATCAATAAACACACCAATGACTATTAAAATAGCCACGAATAAATTCTGTGTTAGATGAAATTCTTACTTTGGGGGAATTTTGGTCTTAGGTGGACTAGAATCTAATGGGAAAAAATCTTCATCTTCATCCTTTTCATCAAAACTTGAGAAATCTTCATCTGAATCCAAATCATCTGTAAATTTGGCTTTTGCTGTTAGGAACCAAAAAAGACATTTAAACATAGGCTGAGTTGACATTTTACTTTTTAAATCTGTGTTTGTGTGTGTATGTACTTGTGTGTTGTCATAGCACTCTTATGTGCACGAGTGTGCTTTGCCTGCATGTATGTGTGTATACTACGTGCATGCCCAATTCCCATGGACGCCAGAAGAGGGAGTCAGATCCCCTGGAACAGGAGTTACAATCTGTAGTGAGCTGCCATGTTGGGTGCTGGGAACTGAACCCAGGTCTTCTGGAGGAGCAAGTGATCCTCACCACTACAGCACCTCTCCAGCCCCGACTTAACATTTTATGAATATATATATAAGCTTCAGCTTAACTTTTAACTTCTGGTTTCTTGAGACAGGGTTTCTCTGTGTCCTGACTATCCTAGAAGAACTTGCTTTTACGGACCAGGCTGGCCCAGAACTCACAAGAGATTTGCCTGCCTCTGTCTTTCATGTGTTGGGATGAAAGCTGTGCACCACCAGTGATCACCTTAAGCTGCAGTTTATTACCCTAAAAGATGCTTGGATTTTTCAAAATTTGATTTGCTGTTCTAACAGCAAATCTTGAATTTAGTTCCCTGAAGTTAATTGGCCGTTCAAATCTTATAGCACAGCTAGCAGGTTCTGTATTCTCCTTACTTGTAGCTCTTCGTGGTTCTTTTTCTCGTGGAGGAACATCAAAATGACTTTCATTACTGCTCATATCTGATTCAGAATCGGACCAAGGGTTTCTCTTTTTTCCTTTTCTGATGGGCTTAAATGGCAATGTAGTTTGCTTCTTTGCCATGGTACCTATAAAAGAGATAGGGATTCACACTTAAATAAAAAGTTTTACATTACTGTATTTGTGTGTGTATGTGTGCGCATGCATGCACGCACGTTTGGGAAAATGTACTTGAGTGAAGGCTAGAGGACAACTTATGGGAGTTAGTTCTCTCCTTCTGCTACATGGGTCCTTGGGATCAAACTCAGGATATCACTAGCGGTGGCAAGCTCCTGTACATGTTACACCATTTCACTGGCCCAGAAATTAACTATATTGATATACTCTGGTTTCTTCATCATTATCTACATAATGTAATGGTGCTGAGAGTACAATCGTTGAGTAGAACAGACACACTTTCTATTCCTATAGAGTTTGGTCATTTAATCCCATAAGTAAATGATGTTTTTATAGTAAATAATGTGATACAAATGTCTAAACATCAAAGTTCCCTAAGAAACAGATTTAGAGATATAGAATAGAGCTGATATCTCAGATATGGAGGGACACTAGGAGATAATTCTTGTAAAGTCACCTCTTGTTCTTTATGTCATATGTGTTTGCTCACACAGATTGGAAGGGCAGACTAGGCTGTAATAATGCTTTTAATGCTTATGAATTTGCTCTCATGTATCCCTTTTGTAGGCTGTTGAAGCCAAGGAAGAACACGACAAACAAGCAGGACTTTCTGGAAAAGGGAGGAGCTATTTCAGATTCCAACTAAGGAATTCAAGTCACTAGCTACATTACAAGAGTCTTTCTAAAACAAATCAAAGACAACATAAGGCTCAAATGTAAGTCACATACAGCCTTCCTTTACGATACTTAATCCAGTGCTACAAAACATTGAATATCTATGTAGAATATATTAATAACACTTTAGAGTTTATACCACCTTGCTCAATACCTGGTTCTCTCTTCTGCCTCTGCTTCTTCTCTAGTCTTTGTTTAAGGCCTCCTAGTTCCTGACCATCCTCAGTAGGCGTGCCCTCAACATTTTCACTCTAAAAAAACCCAGCAACATGTAAGAAACAAATCCCAGCAAGACAAAAACACTCAACTTCTGTCTAATTATTTGGAATAATAAAGTCAAATACTCACATATATAGACAGACACAGACACAAACATAGTGAAGGAATATATTTCCTTTGGGTTTTGGTTAAGAGATCTAGAATAGTAAAGGACAGCAGTGGCGCAGGCCTTTAACCCCAGCGCAGGGGCAGAAGCAGTCGGGTCTCTGTGACTGCAACGCCAGTCTGGTCTACATAGCGAGCTCCAGGACAGTTAGAGCAACATAGTGAGACTAACTGGAAAACAAAACAAAACAAATCTAAAGTCAAAAGCTGGAGATATGACTCAGTGGTTAAGAGCACTGGTTTTTCTTCTAGAGGACCAGGGTTCAATTTCCAGCACCCACATGGAGGGACACAACCATCTTTAACTCCAGTTCCAGGGGATCCAAGGTCTTCTTCTGGTTTCTGTGGGTACTGCATGCATATGGTGTAGACACAAATGTAGGCAAAACATTCATAGACATAAAATATTAAAGGAGATCCAAATAAAGGTATAGTTATCATCTTTATACTTAAATATTTAAAAACATTGGGTGCTTGAGAAAGGAAAAGTGCATCAGAAACAGGATACATTCCAAACAATAGGTTTAGAAATTTAGATATAACTTACTCCATTTAAAAAAAGTATTACACTTATTTATTTATGGTCAGAGGTCAGTACTCTTCTCCTACCATGTGGACTGGACTTGGATTGTTCAGACTTGGGGTCAAACATTTACCTGAGTCATCTCACTGGTCTTAATTTATTTCATTTCTAAAGAGAAATAAACTTAAAGTATTACCTTAATTTTCTTCCTAATTTTCTTTTCTGCCTCTGCTTTCATCTCCATGGTCACTTGGGGAATAACTCTTTTCCCTTGAGGAGAAGGCAAGACTTCAGACGCTTGTGCTTTCTTCCCCTTCGCCTTCCCCCCCTTTCCAGGAAGTCCCACTTGTTCATCTTGTTTTTCCTTGTTTTCAACAACCTATGAAAGGGAATTATGAGAACAAATTTGTAGGTGAAGAAAACATGATACCTAAAAAGCAACAGTTAAGAACTTGCCATTTTTACAATTTAAGATAAATCTGTGATCAGTCTTAGTGAAGGCACAATGTGGCTTACTTTGGGGAGGCAGAGACAGGAGAACTGAGTGCCTATATCTAATTTCATTATTTAGTTTTTCTGAAAACAAAAAGAAAACTATGCTAAAGGACAAATGCTACGTGAGTGTGTACACACACACACACACACACACACACACACACATTTGTAATATTAAGAAACTAAGTATTGCTAAGGAGATTTATGCAACAAAGGACATTCTGAAACTGAGGGGCCTCTAAAAGTGACTTAACTCTGATTCTTTTCTGTAAAAATATTAATTTTAGTGTATTTCTTCCCATTATTTACTTTATGCTAACCAGTATTTAAGAATGTTTCTTTCATTCTCCCTTTAAAAATATATTTTCTTTACTGTACGTGTGTGCACATGCATGTCACAGCAAACATGTGAAAACCAGAGGATTACTTTGTGGAATCGGCTCTCTCCTTCCTCCTTATCTGAGCTTTGGGGTTTGAACTCAGGTTTCCAGGTTTGGGCAGCAAGTGCTTCACCTGTTGAGCCATCTTGATTGCCCTCTGCTTTTGTATTCATGTTGTACAGGATGACGTCCAAGTCCCCTTGTCTGAGGGTGACCTTCAACTCCTCATCTTCCTTGCAAATGCTAGAATTACAGTCATATGCACCACACTGCCCATTTTTCCCCCCTTTATGTTACTATTTTTTGATGTGCTAAGCATAGAGGGCAAAAGTTTACACATGTATGGTAAATATTCTACAATTGTATTCCTAGTAGTTGGAGTCTGACAGGGTCTTCTTACATATATAGTTCAGGCTGGCCTTGAACTCACTGGGTATCCCAGGCTGGCCTCAAATTTTGGTGTTCCTGCCTTAGTCTGAGATTACAGGTTTAACATCTAAGTGGCTACCATATCCAACCTTATTTTGGGATGTATTCTTTCTTCTATATTTCTTCTTTTATCAAATATCAAGTTTCTTTTTTTGGTTCTTTGAGACAGGGTTTCTCTGTGGCTTTGGAGTCTGTCCTGGAACTAGCTATTGTAGACCAGGCTAGCCTCAAACTCACAGAGATCCGCCTGCCTCTGCCTCCCAAGTACTGGGATTAAAGGCGTGCGCAGCCACCACCACTGGCTGAAGTTTCTCGATAAAAAAGGTATGCGCTTGAGCTGGACAGATGGTTCAGTGGTTAAGAGATCTCACTGCTCTTGCTGAGGAAGAGTTCAGATCTGAGCACCCACACTGTAACTATGGCTCCAGGGGACTGGCCCCATTGGCCTTTGTGAGCCCCTGCACTTACCCACACCCCTCAACACACAAACACATAAGAAAAATAAATACTTAAGAATGAACATGCTGCTAGTCTGTAAGTATTAATATAAATTTTATAAACACATACCTCTAGTTCTTCAATAAAAACAGCCAGGTCCTCCTTCCACAGATCAGACGGACTCTTTTTCTTTAATGTGTTGAGTTCTTGTTCCTTCAGAAGATTACAAAAAATTGAGTTAGTAAATATGTACAAATTTTTACACAGAACAGTTTCCCCATCAGAACAATATTAACTGTTGACCATACCATTCTTCTACAACTGACCTTTTCATTTCTTTGTCTGCACAGCTCATCCTTCTTTTCCTTGGTGAGATACCAGAGGGGCATATCCAGAAGGTAGTTGAAAGTTGGTCCGGAGTCTGCTGTGGAGTCGCTGTTCTCATTGTCACTTTCTTCATTTTCTTCTTCATCTGGAGCCTAAAGGACAAATTAAAATGTAGAACATGAACTACAAACATATAGAGTCCTTGATTTTTTTTTAACTTGTGACCTCTAGAAATGTAAGAAAACAGATTTTACATTTTTTAATTAAAAAAAATTTCCCCCATTTTATCTTTGTATATGATGCTCCACCCGCATGTGTGCCATAGCCAATAGATAAACAGTAACAAAATTACCTTTTGCTGAGCTTCTTTCCAGACTTTCACAGGATCAGAATCATATCCTCTCTGAATCAGAACTTTAATTAACTCTTTTTTAGGTTTATTTTCTGTTAAAAAAAAAAAAGAGGGAGAGATAGCTTTGAGCAAGATTTTTAAAAAAGTATGAAATGTTTCTACATCAAGTCACAAGATTAAACTGGAAAATTTGAGCCAGATGGTTGTGTATGCCTTTAATTCCACACTCTGGAGACAAAGGCAGGCAGGTAGGTATGAATTCAAGGCCTAGTCTACAAGAGTTCCAGGAGAGCCAGGGATACATAGAGCAAGCCTGTCTTGAAAAACCAAACACAAACAAACACAAACCCACAAAATGGGAAATTCAGCTGTCTATGTTTTGCCTCAATTTCTGTCCAGAACAAATTTCTGTGAAGCAGGACAAAGGTGAATTACCAGGGGATATTTAGATCATAGATGAGGCTGAAATCTATGTAACTGTCAAAGACCACAAAAGAGTTAGAGCCTCCACCTCTGAAGAGTGTGTGACTCAATTATATAGTCTGGCTTTTATTGCAATGTTTCATTGGTTTAAGCTCTAGCAGTCTCTTCAAAGCTTGATGCTCTTAATCATAGCATACGACGTACCTCTTTCAATGTCTGCTGTATTCAGTTATGCTTTGAGGGACAGTCAAAGTCACTACCACTCTTTCTTCAATTTAACTTGACATGAGTTATGTTGGTTTTTTTTTTCCTTCTTCCCCTTTTTGAGATAGGGTCTGTCCATGTAGCCCTGGCTGTCCTGGAACTCCCTCTGTAGACCTGCCGCCTCTGCCTCCAGAGTGCTGGGATTAAAGTGTGCCACCACTGCCCAACCTAGGCTTTATTTATTTATAAAGATTTACTTATTTACTATGTATACAGTGTATCCCTGCCTGCACGCCAGAAGGGGACATCAGATCTCATTATAGATGGTTGTGAGCCACCATATGGTGGATGGGAATTGAACTCAGGAGAGATGAGCCATCTGTTCAGCACCCTTCTAGCCTTGGTATAAATGTTTTGCCTACATTTATGTATGTGTACCATGTGTGTGCCTGCCTGGTACCCGTGCAGGACAGAAGAGGACATCAGATCTCTTGGGACTGGAGTTATGGATGGTAGTGGACTATCATGTAGGTGCTGGGAACTGAACCTGGGTTCTTTGTAAGAGCGACAAGTGTTATAACCACTTAGCCATCTCTCCAACTCCTTAGATTACACATTTAGACCCTTGATATTTACTCTGTAAGAAGATTGGGCTAGTCTAGTATTTCAGAATTCCAGTCAACCAAATAACCCCCTCTTCTTTTTTCCATTCTAGTCATGTCCAGCATCATTCATTTTAGCCTTGCTTGAAACAACAGCATCTATAAGTTGGCTGATATGCTAAAGCTTTTAAGTAGGTATGAAAACAAACATTATTAAGTCTTATCACCAGTAACTGGTGCTATTGTATTTTGGGACTTCCTTTAATTTTTTAATATTGCTGGCTTTCATCAGGTGGTAATGGTGTGCACTGTTCCACAGAGAAACCCTGCCTTAAGAAAATATTGCTGGCTTTCTTGGTTATGCTAGAGTTGAGCTACATCTTCCAAGCTCCATTCTTATACCCAATTTAGTCAAGACTCCTTTCTTTCTTTACACCCTGCTCATTGCTTATAGAATTTTCAATATAACAAAAAGTAAAACAAACATTCCTAAGATTTCCCTCTTTTTCAGTCTTCTTTTCTTTAAAAGGCATTTATAACCTCCTTCATTTTAAGATCAGACCAGTGTCTCTTCTTGTGATCAATTAGTAAAAACAAGGACTTTTTCTCAGACAAGGCCCCATGTATGGGCTGGTTTAAAATCCACCATGTGGCTGAGGACAGCCTTGAGCCTCCTGCTCCCTGTCCCTAGTGCTGGGATAACAATGTGCTCTACCACAGAATGTTGATGCAGTTGTTGTGGTCGGACCTAGGACCCTGTGGATGTCAGGAAGGCGTTCTACCACTCTGTGCTACACCCCAGCCCCACACAAGGTCTTTTAGTTCTCTAATCTTCCTATCTAAACATTCAGTCTTGATTTCTTTAGATGATCTGTCTGGGGTACAGGGGTGAGGCTAATACAGAGTAACGGCTTAGCAAGTACAAGGCTCTGAATGTGAGCCCCAGAACCACTAAAACCCTACAAATAACAATAAACGCCATCTAGGAAAAGCTATTCCATACTGCAAATATTTAGTAGATGTTTACATACCAATGATTATTTTGCCATCTATTTTCTCTAATATAAAACGAGCTTGATTATTCAGTTTAGCAGATTCTGCACCAAGCATTCCTAGAAGCCATTCTTTTCTTAATCCATAATATTTAAGCCTGAGCTCAAAGAAGTCTTTTAGAATATCCACCACAGTATCATATTTCTTTAAGCAACCTACATGGTCAAAAAGCACCTGGAAAAGAATAGAAGATTCAATAAATTGGGTAGCCTTTATAAAAGTTACCTGATATATACCTTTTTTTTTTTTATAAAAAAAAAATGATTTGTTTAACTTTATTTAATGTGCATTGGTGTGAAGGTGTCAGATCCCCTGGGATTGGACTCTCAGACAGCTGAGAGCTGCCATATGGGTGCTGGGAATTGAACCCGGGTCCTCTGGAAGAGCAATCAGTGCTCCTAACCACGGAGCCATCTCTCCAGCCCCCCGATATACCTTTTAAAAATCAATTATTAATTTAAAAAATATTTTACATAAATGGATGTTTGCCTGCAGGTTTGTATTACATGTGCCTGCAGCGCTATCCCATGGAAGCCAGAGTGGGTCCTGAATCGCTCAGAACTGAGTTACATAGTTGTGAACTGCAATGTGGTTGCTGAGAACCGAACCCAGGTCCAAGAACAAATAAATACTAATTTCTCTTAACTCCTGAGCCGTCTCTCCAGCCTTTCTTTCTGAGACGGGGTCTGACTATACAAGCCTAGGATAGCTCTGGAATTCATAGTGATCCTCTGGTCACTGGAGTGCGAGGATTATTAGAGGGAACCAACATACCTAACAATATAAGTTTTGAAAGATGTATCTCTTACAAAATAGGACATACCATTGAGTTGCAAGTGAGGCTAGTCTGCAGTTTGAAGACTTTGTGTAGTCCCACTCTCTCTGCCTCTGCCAATTTCTCTTCAGTCATCTTTATGACGAACTTCACAGTGGTATCTGTATGGTATTCCCTATAATCTGTTATAAGAGGGGGTGTCTTCTCAGTGCCATTCAACATGGGTTCTAGAACTTGTTCTTTGTAAGTCTAAAAACCAAAAACAAAACACAGTAATCCTTTTGTAAGGAGTCCCTTTTTGAATAGTCAATACCAACTGTTGTTGGCATCCTTCGCCTGAAAAACCAAGAAATCAACAATTACTTACCTGGGTCCACGTTCTGATGGGAAGCTCTGAGATTTCAATGGTTGTGGAATTCAGAATCGCTACTTCTCCACTAATCACATACTGATTTGTAGCCAATTCTTCAATAGTACCTTTGAAATTCTTGTAACTTGGGAGCTAAATTAACAACAAAAAAGTTTTCTAAATGGTAAATCACAATATGTTCGAACAAACTCAAAGTATAAAATAAATCTTGTATCTGTATAATCTTTACTGTAGAATTTACTCAACTATGCCTGAGGAAAAACAAAGTTCCTAACCCAGACCACTTACCATGGGCAGAGGCTCTTCTCCATCCAACAGTCGTCTGATATTGTTTACGACTTCACGGACATCAAAGTTGGGGATTTTGCAGGACCACCCAGTACCAATTCCCTCGGCACCATTTATCAGCACCATAGGTATAATAGGAATGTACCATTCAGGCTCAACACGTTGGTTGTCATCATATAAAAACTTCAATGTGTGATCATCTTTCGGTGGAAATAACAACCGAGCCAAAGGGCTACAGAAAGCAAAGACTATCATTAGTAAAATGGCCTTGACACTTCCCACGTTCATTTGGGCATGGTGGCGCAAAGCAGAGACAGGCAGGTCTATGTGAGTTCCAGGCCCATCAAGGAGCATAGTGAGACCTTGCTCCAAAGCCAAACAAAAATCTGTCAAGCTCACGATTTAGTACAGGTAGATAGATAATGAACATGTATTCAGTAGGGCAGAATTATAAAAGGAAAATTAATAAAATGACTATTTGGGGCATAAAGAAATGAGTGCTGTAGCAACACATCTATAATCCTGGTACCTAGGGTTGCAGTGAGAGATTTTGTGTGAGGCTTATTTTGGATATATATGAAGATTGCTTCAAAGAATCCAAATCAAAACCAAACCAAATAAAAAAAGTGCTGGGCTGTGTTGACAGCTCAATCTATATGCTAGGACAGGACCTGAGTTTTAAACCAAGAATAACCCAAATAAAAATAATGATTGCAAAAGCCATTCAATTATAACCTTAGTGCCTAGCAGGTGAAGACAGGTGGACTCCTTGGGAGAGATGTTGCCTCAAAAACAAGAAATGGGGTGGATGCCAAGTTCACCTATAGATGCATACATATGCACAAAAGAATGCTAAAGTGGGTAGGGTGTTAGAAAACAGCAATAGAAAGTGTTAAGATGCAAGGCATTAGACATATGCCTGTGGAAAGCTAACACAGAGGATTACTTCAGGCCAGGAGCTAGCTCAACCTGAATAACATATTTAAAAACACCTGCTGGATATTTCCAGCACTCAAGAGGCAAAGGCAGGTGGATCTTTATGAGTTGAGTTCAAGGCCAGCCTGGTCTACATAGTGAGTTCTAGCATAAGATGGTGAGACTTGGTCTCAAAAAGTATAAACAAACAAATAAAAGAACTATTACTTTTTTTATTATTATCTTTTATGAGTAGGTATATATGCATGTGTATGCACTCATGTAAAAGATAGAGGACAAATTTAGGTGCCATTCCTCAGGAGCCATCTACAAGTTTCTGTTTTTTTTTTTTTTGAGACAGCATCTCTCACTAATTTGAAGCTCCACAATTAGGCTAGGCTGGCTGGCTAGCAAATCCCCAGGAATACAGTGTTGTGATTACCAATGTGTGCCATTAAGTCCCCTTTTAATAAAAAAATAATAATTTTATGTGTACAATTGTTTTATCTGCATGTACATTTGTGCACCATGTCTGTGGCTCAAGGAGGCCAGTAGAAGGCACCGGATCCCTCGGAACTGTAGTTACAGACATTCGTGAGTCAACATGTGGATGCTGGAAATCGAACATCTTCTTGGAAGAGCTAATGTGTAAAGCAATCCCACACCAATTTGGATTCAAAGGGTTATTTATTTGAGGGGGAAAACTTACAGAACACCGTCTTACACAACAGCCAGGAAAGGAGTCTGTCTAGTCGCTGGAGCAAGAGAGCAAGCGGAGGGCTGCCTCTGCTTTGTAAAGAGAGAGAGATCACGCCCCAGTGGGCTGGTATCTCAGCGGCTATTGGCTGAAGGAGCGGAAGGAGCTCCCACAGCAAAGAGCAGCAAATGTTCTTAACTCCTGTGCCACCTCTTCAGTCCCTACACTTGACATCCCCTCACCCCCCACCAGACCACTACCCCGCCAGACTTTCCCTGAGTAACCCTGGTGTCCTTGAATACAGAATTCGTCCGCCTCTGCCTCCCAAGTGCAAGTGCTGGGATTAAAGGCATGTGCCACTACTGTCCAGCTCTGACATTTTCTTAAAATTTTGAGTTCTCGATTGAAGTCAGATCTACATTTGTATAGCAGGCACTTTACTGATGAAGCTAATCTCAGTCCAGGACTTGGTTTTGGAGGAAGTGTGTGTATATATACTTTTTTAGGTTGGGAGTGGCTCTTCTGAGATCGATGCTCACTCTGTAAATTGAGATTGGCAGCAAACTCATGATGTTCCTCCTTTTGTCTCCTGAGTACAGGGACTATAGGCTTGTATCAACATGCCCAGCTGGAATTGATTAGGACACTTATTAGTGAGAGGGCAGTCAGACATTAATTTATTTGCTCATTTAAGAAAGGAGTGTAGTTACTGGGTCTGATGAAGGAGTCCTTAGGCCTGTATTTAAGATGTGAAAGAAGATAAAAACATAGAACCAAGAAAGTGAACAGAGAATCAGCATAGTTGTCCAAATATTTCCAGGACAATGATTAATAACTGAGGAGTGTTGTTGCAAAGGTGGCTGGAAACTGACTAAACATTGAATGTTTAATACTTTGGTTTCATATTGCTTCAAAACTGGCAATGTCAAGTCATTAAAAGCAAACTCACCTAAGCATAGTAAAGATGTATCGAGGACTAGCCGAATCCTTGCCACCATGCAGCCTGGTACCAAACTGACCAATGGGTTGCAGGAGGTTCAAATTATTACTACCCACAAAATTCTGAGCCAAATTGATAATGGTCATCATCAGTGACATCTGTGGAGGGAAAAGACTAATCATTAATCTAATCCAAAGATGAAAGTATATGTGTGCCTGTGTGTTCACTATTACAACTAAGTCACACAATAATCTCAGTTTTAAGATTTAAATGCTTATGATGTTTTCAAGAGAAATAGATGGCAGAAATGGTGTTCAAACATAAGACTTCTAGGCGTCTAAATTTTTTTTTAATCATACAGTAATACTAAATCTTACTTAAAAATTTATGAATAACTTTACAGACAAGTATTCCTAATAGGAATGTTATTTCTAGAAATTGAACTATTAGTCAAAAGGGCAATCATATTTTAGTTTTGAAATATTTAACAAATCATTCTCTATCATGGATATAACAGTTTATACTTACACAAAATATGTTTAGAGAGTAACTTTCAATTATTTCTGCATTAAGGTATTCTAGAAGTGTTAAAGATTGTGGGTTTACCTCACCATGGTGATAAGAGGACATTTCTGCCACTGACCCAGCTAACTGGGCAACCTTCACTTCTCGCTTATCATTCCGTTTGAAACAAGTAAACAAAACCTTTCTCTGCCCTGGTTTCAAACCTTTAAAATGAAAGGACAATCAATCATTAGCATTTTTAATTTAGCAATTTCTGAGCACAAATCATCATTTTACATTAAAAATAGACAAAAGCATTGGTGCTTACCATCTACCATAGATGGAATAGATCTTTCATTATCAGAATTTGAGAACAGGATAAGTTCCTTATTTATGAAGTCATTATAGGTCAGGTAAGTAGTGGTTTGTCCATACAAATAATCCTAAGGGGTCCAAGACAGTATTAGATGATCTGGTTGAAAATAAAGTACGGGTCTTAACAATGCTTAATACAAAAACATAAACAATTAGAGCTATCAATTATCTGTCAATTCTTCGGTCCTTGAAAAACGATAGGTGAGCCAGGCAGTGGAGGTGCATGCCTTTAATCCTAGCACTTGGAAATGTGAGGCAGGCAGATCTTTGTGAATTCAAGGCCAGCCTGGTCTATAGAGCAAGTTCCATGACCGGCAAGAATACAAATAAACCCTGTCTTGAAAAATAAACAATCAAAAAGGAAAAACAATAGGTATATGAGGTTGCTGTTTAAATAACATTGCAGTGTATAAAATATTAAACTTTTTTTGTTAGGGGAGGGGAGTAGTACAGAGAATTAAACTTCAGGCTTTCTATACATCAAGCAAACACTCTATCTCAGCTGTTGCTCCAACCCTTAAAGTCTATTTTTTTTGGAGACTCATTGTGCAGCCCAGCCTAGCTGCTTCTCGTTTACTTCATACTACAAAGGCACATGCAGATGACTGACCACACAGTAACTGTTTACAGCAGCATCAGCATAAACATATGAGAAATGCATTGTCACATAACTATATTGCTGGGTGGTAGTGGTGCGAGCTTCTAATCCCAGCACTAAGGAGAAGCTACGAGTTCCAGGACTATACAGAGAAACCCTGTCTTGAATAGCCCCCCCCAATACCATAAGAATTTTTTCAGTGCTTTCATAATCTTATAGGACCACTGTTGTATACTATAGTTATTACATAAAACTTTTTATTAAAAATACTATTTAATAATTTTGATTTGGTATAACATCAATTCCAAAGTTATTTAGTGGGATAATTTAAAATTCTTACCTCAGGAAGACCAAGTAATTTGCGCTGTCGTCTATCTTCCATGAAATGAGTTAACCATTCCTTTCGATCATCGACCTGTTTCTTACTAAAGGCCTACGGATTAGAAGGTAGAAAAGATGTCACTGGTGCTTATTGGTTCCAAATATCTTTTCCACACAAAGAAACAGCAAAAGTCCTGGTTTTTCAAATACCCAGTTCTTTCAGAAACATTTTATTTCATAAAACACTCTTCGATGGAAATCTAACAGGTATAACCGACCAGCCTAGCAGTGACTTCTGAAAGCAGAATGTACTCGTACAGCGTGACTCAAACTCACCAGGCTGATCGCAGCATCATCTTCAGGCCCAGAGTATTTGAACTGAATACGATGTCTTTTCATATCTGCAAAGTATTCCTTAGCTTCCTTTGACGTGCTGGTGCCCAAACCTATAGAAGTAAACAAAACAGGTAAGTTACTCCCATTTATCCTCATACAACATATAACAAAACCGAGAATTTGTAGGCAGGCTTTATCACAAACCTTTGTAATATTTGACTTTCCATTTCTTATGATTTGGAGTAGAACTCTTCCATTCTTCAAACTCAGGAAGACTATAGAATGCCAATTCTTGCTTGTTTTTAGACACCTATGGTAAAAAACACATCGCTATGGCTTTACACATTGTAGGCTCCCCATATAACATATCCAGAATTACAGTTCCAGTCAGTGTTGCCTTAAAGAGTCTTGATGCATCCCAGAACATGTATACCTTTACAATGGGAGTGATAAATTCCTCTAGAAAACGATGTCGCAGGAGAGAGGGCCAGTTGTGATGGATGAAATTGATCAGCAAGCCTTTGATATGGGAGCCATCTTGGTCCTGTAAATATTTGAAAAGCCAAAGAACTGTTTAGAAATAAAATTATGACTGATTTGGCAATTCCTCAAAAATTCTTCTGTGCAAGTTAAAAAAAGCCTATTTAAAAATAAACTTACTTATCTTGTACATGTAATTTATTATGTCAGCACATCTGCTCGGATGGCCACTAGAGATAATGAGTAAAGCTCTTTTTATGGCAGTAAAGTAATATAACATAGAACCTGCTTAGTGAGGAACAGTGCTATGTTCTTGTACGTGGACAGTTGAGCCCACACATTTGATATCAGTTTAAAAATCTAAAATAGCTGACCTGATCTGTCATAATCATTATCTTCCCATAACGAAGAGTTTTCAATGAATCTTCATCTTCATAGTTTTTCTTGTACTGAAGACCCACAATCTTGATGATATTGTTAATTTCAGCATTTTCCATGATCTGAAACACATTGGAAAAGAACAAAGAGATATAATTACGTATGTTGCCTCAGCATTTAGAATTATTACTTACACTTTGAAAAATCAGGTGCATTACGATAAAACTTCAAAGTATCTAAACTCCCATTTCTCATTCTCTCTTTTTGTGTGTAAGTGTGCACGTTACTAGGGATAGAGACCACAGATATGTACATCGCAAGCACGCTCAATTTGTTCAAATAACAGTCTAAAAGATATTTTAAGATGCCCATTGAGTGAGGACATGATATACAAGAATGGAGTCCTGCATTATAAACTAGATTTAGATCCCATTTCCTCCCCCACAGCACTTTTGCAGTGCTGGGGATTAAACACTGGGCTTTATGCATACCAGACAAGTACTGCACCACTGAGTTATACTCTATTTTCTCTACATTAGGATTATAAAAATAGCATTACAGCCTACCTGTTTATGAGAAGCTTCTCGTACATTGAGTATTTTTCCTCTAAGAGGAAATACTCCATATTTGTCTCTTCCAACTACACCAAGACCCGAAACTGCCAGAGTTTTGGCTGAGTCTCCCTCAGTCAGGATAAGTGTACATTCAGTGGAATTTCGACTCCCTAAAATATAAATATACAAATTAATTTTAGTACATTTAAATATATATCGACTTAGACATACTGTCAATAGCATGTATTAAAGCAAAATAATCTGTAACAAATTATCTTAGGAGTAAAGTGGACCCAACAATTATGTGTGTATACATGTATGAATGTTTTGCCCACATGTATGCATGTGTGCCACAGATATCAGAATAAAGTATTGGAGCCCCGGAACTAGAGTTATGGATAATTATGAGTCACAATGTGGGTGCTGGGAACCTGAATCTAGGTCCTCTCCATTAGCAATAAGTACTTTTAAGTGATGAACCAACTCTCCAACACTCCTCCCCCTAAAACATTTTTTTACAGTTAAGGTTCACAGTAAATTAATACAGTAGTCCACCTTATGTATGCTGCACTTGAAAAAAAATTATTTCTATTATTTTGAATTATGTGTCTGTATGGGTTTATGTGTGTGAGTACAGGTACCTGCAGAAGAAGTCAGAGGCAGTGGCTTGCCCTGGAGCTGGAGTTACATATAGTTGCGTGCCATCCAACATGAGTACTAGGAGCCTAACATGGGTCTCTATAAGAGCAGTACAGGAACTACACTGCCAACTTTCTAGGCCCATGGTTTTACTTTCCACATTTTCAATTAACAATACCCTGAGAATACTAAGTAGAAAATTCAAGCCCAATTATCACAGCTCATGCCTGTAGTACCAGCACTTTAGAGAACGAGATAAAGAGAATCATGAGTTCAAGACCAGTCTGGGTTATATAACACAATTATGTCCCAAAAATAAACTAAAATAGGGCTAGATAGATAGCCCTTGCCTCCAAATCTGACAATCTGGGGCCCACATGGTAGAAAGAGAGAAACCATTATTTGTAAAATCATTCTCTGACCTTCACATCATGTACTGAACCACATATACAAATTAAAATAAATAAAATTTTTTAAGAGGTTCAACAAACAAACAATTCACTAATTTTGTCTGATATTTTAAAACTTCATGCAATCCCACCTGGGTCATCAATCATAACTTTATTAAAAGTGCCCATACACTATTTGTCTATTAGTCATTTAACAGCTTTCTCAGTGATCAGATCATTTGTCTTGAATGCAAATTCAAACAATCATTATGTAGTAAACAAATGCAGCATCACAATGCTTGTATCAAGCATATCTCTCATTATTTAACCATGGCTGGCTTAAAACTCACTATATAGGCCAGGCTGGCCTTGAACATAGAGATTTGCCTGCCTGTGTTAGAGATAAAGGCATGTCTGAACTTATTAAAATCTTTTAACATTTCCAGAACCTTCATGGGATGAGTGTAGTACAATAAGACATAGTTATAGTACACGTGGCTTTAACTGTTCTACCAGCTACTCTGTTTTTATCATCAGTATCATAATCATAAGAGAAACAAAACATAACAGGGTTTGATATTATCCATGGTTTTGGTGTTCACTGAGGGTCTGGAAATATATTCCCTGCAAAGTACTATAATATCTTTTTTTGGGGGGGAGGGGTTGTGTGGTTATCGAGACAGGATTTCATTGTGTAACAGCCCTGGCTGTCACAGAGCTTGCTCTGTAGACCAGGCTGATCTCAAACTCAGAGATCCACCTGCCTCTGCCTTCTATGTGCTAGGTTTAAGGGCACGTGATACTAATGCCTGGCCTAATATCTTAATTCCTCATAATATTGAAGTTGCTGTTGGATATTCATTTGATATTATACTGCAAATGCTTGTTAGGTAGATTACTGTACTTAAAATCATCTCAGTAGCATTTAAAATGTCCAAAATTAGAAATAACCTAAATATTCAACAAGAAACTGGTCAATTTTTTGAGACAGGGTTTCTCTGTGTAACAGTTCTGGCTATCCTGGAACTCGCTTTGTAGACCATGCTGGCCTCAAACTCACAGAATAACTTTGTAGATGCACCTGCCTCTGCCTCCCAAGTGCTGGGATTAAAGGCCCGTGCCACTACTGCCCGGCAGGAAACTGGTTAAACTTTTAAGAGCGCTATCTTGCTGCACATCCACATATGCTTCTGTTACTGAAGTAAATGTTAATTGTGTACCTGCATCGTTGGCGTCATCAAGTTTGGGGATTCCCTTGATTCTGTTATGCTTTACAGCTGAACACTTCTTGTTTAACTGGATTTGGGCCTTAAACTTCACCCAGTTTAGTATGCTTTCAACAATACCACAGCCAATTGCCTTCAAAACAGAAACAATCACATTAGCAAAGATTCAAGACAAATATAGAATGTATAAGCACCTGAAAACATGAAATAACTCAAAAGAACTGGGTGTGGTGATCTAAACCTTTGATCCTAGCACTTGGGAGGCAGAGGCAGGTGGATTTCTAGGAGTTTAAGACCAGCCATGTTACCTAATAAGATCTTATCTCAAAAACAACCAAAACACAAAGCAAAAACAAAATAACAACAACAACAACAAAAACTTCAAAAATTACAACATATCTAGACTGGGTAGGATGTGTGACTTAGTAACCCCTGGATCTTTCCATGTTAGTTCCTTACTGTGAGGAATTTGGTTTCTTTCCTTTTTTTTTTTTTTTTAAAGATTTATCTATCTATCTATCTATTTATTTATTTTACAGTGTTCTGTCTGCATGTATGTCTGCAGGCTGGAAGAGGGCACCAGATTTCATTACAGGTGGTTGTGAGTCACCATGTGGTTGCTGGGAATTGAACTCAGGACCTCTGGAAGAACAATCAGTGTTCTTAACCTCTGAGTCATTTCTCCAGCTCCCAGGAATATGGTTTCTCTAGGCTCATTCACTCAATACTTTTTATGGACTTATGTTATGCCAAGCACTGAGCTACTTGTTGGAGACACAGTGGTTAAAATAAGTTAGGACTAGAGAGATGACTTAGTGGTTATAGGCGATTGTTGTGCATTACCCAAGTAAATAGCAGATAGGTATAGCAGCTACTTGAATTCCAGCCTTGGGGGAAGAGAGACATGGAATGATCTCTGGAGCAAAACTAGAGTACTTTTCCCCTAGGTACTTATATATTCTACACATCCCTTACACAAGTGCCTACACTAACAAAACATGCATACCACATACGCATGAAAACAGAAAAAAGAAACTGAACATGTCATATCTGTGCCTTCATGTAGTTGAAGGTATTAATATGGAAGATAGAAATAAGAAATTACAAGTGGGGGCTGGAGAGATGGCTAGAGGTTAAGAGCAATGACTGTTCTTCCAAAGAACCCAGGTTCAATTCCCAGCACCCACATGGCAGCTCAGTTCTAGGGTACCTGATACCCTTATACAGATAAATATGCAGGCAAAGCACCAATGCACATAAATAAAAATTAAAAAAAAAAAGAAAGAAATTATAAGTGTGGCTAGGTGGCGGGGGTGCACAACTTTAATCCCAGCACTCCGGGAGGTAGAGGCAGCTGGATCTCAGGGAGTTTAAGGCCAGTCTGGTCTACAGAGAAAGTTCTAGGGCTACTCAAACTCACTCACCACCAAAAAAAGTTTATAATTGAGAAGTTTGCTATGTACTACTAATAAAAGTTTAATATTAAACTGTAACCATCCTAGCTGAAAGAGAGAATATAAAGAATTTCAATAGGCAAGGAATTTGCATTTTTCCTGAGTGGAAGATATTAAAGGATTTCAAGAATGAAATCAGAAATGTCACTCAAGAGCACTGCAGAAGTGAAACCTGGAAGGACAGGAAGGTTAAAAACCTGTTACAGCCAGGCGGTGGTGGCGCACACCTTTAATCTCAGCACTCAGAAGGCAGAGGCAGGCAGATCTGTGAGTTTGAGACCAGCCTGGTCTACAAGAGCTACTTCAAGGATAGGCTCCAAAGCTACAGAGAAACCCTGTCTCAAAAAAACCAACCCCCCCCAAAAAAAACCCCAAACAAACAAACAACCTATTACATTAACCTGAAGAGGCAGAGGCAGGTGGGATACCTATGAGTTCAAGGTCAGACTGATCTACAGAGTGAGTTCCAGGACAGGCTCCAAAGCTACACAGAGAAACCCTGTCTGGAAAATAAAGAAACAAACAAAAACTGATGAAGCTGTGTCAGGTCAGGCATGATGGTGCACTGCTCAACTCTAGCACTAGTAGGGTACAAGGCAGGAGGATCTTGAGTTAGACGTCAGCCTGAGCTACAAAGCTAGACCTTGCTATGAAAACAACAAAACACAGACTGAAAAGGTCTGAGGAAGTGCAGTGCAGCAGGCAATCTTTGTTTCTGCAGAGCTGAGGACAATGACAAATAAGACATTTCTATTTTACTTTCCATTTAAGTACTCACAGCTTTGATGAATTTTTCACTTAATTGACATGTCGATCCAAAGCTCTTGGCTTGTAAAGTCATGTTTTCTTTTGTCTGAGAGTCAAAGGTTGGATTTTCAATCAAGGAATTTACAAAAATCCACATGTGATTTTTCACCTGTAATAAAAGTTGATACAGTCATCAAAATGTCTTATGCCCTGCCCCACCTTAGTGCTAGAGACTGAGCCTAGGACCTTGTAAATGTAAGGGAAGAGAATGCTGTACCTGGTGTGCTTTCACGGCAACTCCACCCTTGTTCTTCTTCTTTACCACATCGACAAGTTTACTCACGATCTGATCAGCTACATAATCAACATGTCTGCCACCCTAGTGAAAAAAATGTCGTTTCAAAATGCCTCAGAATTATAATAGTAACTGTAAGCATAATTTAGACAAATGCTTAAAATCATTTTGTTATTTGGTAAAAAAATTAATGAGAACTCTCAAAAATTACCTTAGAAGTCGCAATGCTATTGACAAAGCTAATTTGCTGAAAGCCCTTTTCACTCATTGTTAAGCACACTTCCCACCGCGGATTGACTTGTTCGTGTACCACTTTCAGTGCATTCCCAGTTTCATCTACCTTATCCTTCAAATACATATCCACATAGCTGCGGAATCCTTTTACCTGTATAGGGATTAAAGAGAGGAGTGTCAAAATAATGGGAAATTCAAGCAAACAAACAAAACACAATGATGGAAAATGAAATCAGTAACAGGCTATGAGAGGACTGGAACGATGGTTCAGTGATTAAGAGTATTTGCTGCTCTTGCAGAGGACCAGCATTCAGGTCTCAGCACCCATAGAAGTTCACAACTATCTTTAACTCCAGTTCCAAGGGAATGGATGACTCCTCTCATCTTACATACCAGACATACATAGGACACAGACATACACGTGCGAGCAAAACATTCACACATAAATAAATACATTTAATTAAAGCTAAATAGAATATGAGCATTCAAATCTTTTTACTTTAAAACTTTAGCTTATGTATATATGAGAAAGGGGCAGAGCAGAGAGAGAAAAATAGGTATGCACATGGCTGAATTGTAGGAGTCAGTTCACTCCTATCAATATGGGTTCTAGAGGATGGAACTCAGGTGCTGAGAGGCTTGCCTGGCCAGTACCTGTACATGTTGAGCCACCTTGCTGGCTTAAAAAAAAAAAAAAAATCAAGTGGAGCGGTGTTAGCACAAGCCTTTAGTCCCAGCACTCAGAAGGCAGAGACAGGTGGATTTCTGTGAGTTTGAGGCCAGCCTGGTTCACAGAGCAAAGGACAGCCAGGACTACACAGAAAAATCCTGTCTTGAAAAACAAAAACCAAAACCACCAACACCAAACCAATTCACCTGGTGTAGTGATGAATGCTTTTAATCCCAGCTTTTGGGAAGTAGAGGCAGGGAGACCCCTGTGAGTTTCAGGGCAGCCAGAACTACATAGTGAGACCCTGCTTCAAAAAACAACCAAACAAAATCCTAAAATAAAACAAAAAATTGTGTGAGCCATCAAGATAGCTCAGCAGGTAAGTGCACTTAAGCTAAGTTTCATAACCTGAGTTCCTGAATTCAATCCCTGGGACACACATGGTAGATGAAAACTATTTGTATAAATTGTCCTAACCTCAACACATTTGCTGTGGCATGTGCTATGCACACACAAATAAATGCAAAAAAAAAAATCCTCAACAACTTTGTGTATACGTGTGTTTACTCATGAGGTAAACTGGAGGCCAGAGGTTGACATCTGGATGTCTGCCTCAATCATTTCTCCAACTCCAACTTAGTTTTGAAATAGAATCTCCCTGAATCTGGAGCTCACCATTTTGGCCAGTGAACTTTTTAGATCCACCCATCACTGTGCAGTCCTGTGACTCCATGACTGGCTCTGTGTATCTGTACTGGAGACCTCACGCAGACACAGCAAACACTTTACATATTGAGCTATCTCCCAGCCTACGAAGATTTTTAAAAACTACTAAAATGATATTCACTGATAGGTTGAAAGAATGGTATTTAAGGAAGAGAACAAGCACATTTAAGAGCTGTAGAGATGCCTCAGCAGTTCAGAGCACTGACTGTTCTTCAGAGGACCTGGATTTGATTTCCAGGACCCGCATGATGGCTCACACCCTCTTCTGGCCTCCATATGTACTGCATACATGTTGTACACATATACAGTCTAGGCAAAACACTCATATACACAAAAAGTTTGATATAAATCTTTAGAAAAACTAAGTTTTTCTTCAAGAAAAATCTTTCCCTCCAAACCTACATACAGAAACCTTGTCTTAAGTTCCCTCCCCCTCAAAAGAAAGTTCTTTTCTCTGCTTAGCATGGTGGTGCACGCCTTTATTCTTAGTACTTGGGAAGCAGAGATAGGAACCCCTCTGTAGGTACAAGGCCAGGCTGGTCTATATAGTGGAATTTTAGGTCAATCAAGTTTACACAATGAGAGCCTGTCTCAAAAACAAAACAAAAGGTTCCTTTACAAAGTTTAAAACAAGATGATATGTCTGTGTGTGTCTGTGAAGGCACTTTCTTTAGTCCCAGCACTTGGGAGGCAGAGGCAGGTGAGTTCAAGGTCAGCCTGGAATACAGAGTGAGTTGCAGGACAGCCAAGACTACACAAAGAAATCCTATTTCAGGAAAAAAATGAAAAATAAGTAAAATAAATAAATAAAATGAGATGGTTTTCAAAAATTGTGTTACTCGAGTTTCTTTTCAGGAACTTATCTGAGAAGTTTTTAAAAAAAATGTGGGTGGTAAACAAATTGTATACTTGACAATGATCACAAATTCCTTTGCAGTCTTATTACCCAGAAAAATACTCACTGGCAGTTTATTTCCATTAAGGAAGACTTTGACATCTTTAGTGGAACCAGCAATATCATATGCTCTTCTAACCATCAGTGCAACAATATCTTTATCCAGACTTTGCATTTTAAACTTAGATAAATCAGGTTGAAAAGTAATACATGTATAATCTTCTCCATTAAAGGGCTTGAGTTCCATGTCACCAGCTCTCCCCATGTTATCCATCCATGTCTATAGCAGGGAAGAACAGGAAAGATGAAAACGTCAATTCATTTTGCAAACAAACTATAAGGAAATAACTTAAGCATACGTAAAATAACTTTATGTACCTTACAAACTGTTAAATTTAGTCAAATACTAATGTTATACTTGACTGTTCTATAATTTAAAGATATGTTATAAGATTCCTATCTACTTACCTGTTTGAACAGTTTCTTGTACTCTTTACTGGCTGTTTCCACAGTAAATTTGGTGCTGAATATGTTACACAGTTTGGCTCCATAGCCATTTCGACCACCTGAGCAAGTAAATATAGAACACTACTTTATTATTCAACTGAGATTCTTTTCGTTTTATGTACTTTTTGGGTGCTAGAATGGAACCAGGCCTTGCCCATCCATGCCCAGGCCAGCAATCTACCACTCAGCTTTCTTGAGTACTTTTGAGGTTTTATTCATTTTGTATTTGGGGATTTTGCCTGCATTTGCATGCAGTGCCCACAGAGCTCAGAAAGGTGTCTGACCTCGGACTGGATAGGGTCACAGATGGTTGTGAAACACCATCCGGGAGCTGGGAATTAACCCTAGGTTCTTTGAAGACCTGCAAAGCAGCAAGATCTCTTAACAGAGTCTCTGCCTCCCAAGTGCTGGAATTAAAGGTGTATACCACCACTACCTAGCTCTCCTCAGTTTTCTTAGTTGCTCGCAGAACTATGAAAGATAGGGTTTATTTTATTTATGAATCAGTTTCCTCCTATCTCTCTCAGTTTTTTTCCTTTGGTTTTGAGACAGGGTTTTTCTGTGTAGCCCTGGCTGTCCTAGAACTCGCTCAGTAGACCAGGCTAGTCTCAAATTCTAAAATTTTTATTACACTTAATGTGCATGAGTGTCTTGCCACATGCATTCTTGGTTCCACAGAGGTTGGAAAAGGGCATCAGAGCCCCTGGATCTGTAGGTGCTCACAACTGAACCTGGGTCTTCTGCAAGAGTAACCAACTCTCTTAATCACTGAGCCATACTTTTAATCCTCACACTGCACACAGTTATTAAAAGATGTTTTTTCAGCAACAGACATTTTCTATCGATACTCTACCTGTTACTTTCTTTTCATCATCATCGTAGTTACTGGAGGTTAAGAGCTGTCCAAATATGAGAGCTGGGACATACATTTTCTCAACTTTGTGTTCAACAACAGGAATTCCTTTTCCATTATTCCATATACTAATTAAATTATTTTCTCTAAGAAAAGATAGAAAATTTTTATTATGCAATAAATTTTAAACTATGCTTAACATTTGAAAATAAAATTCATAAATCTACAAGTTTCAATTTCATTGTGACTCTACATATATCCCCTTAGAAGCTAGCATAGTCAATCTTTTCCACTATGCTTAGTTCCTAATATTCCTGAAATAGCACCCAGGGGGGAAACAGAAACTTTTTCCAACACCTGGGTAGACACTGATAATGCTGAGAAAACATGAAATTTAAAAATATTAGTATAAAAAAAGAAAATGAATTATTCTCATTTAAAAGGACAAAAATCAGAAAATAATGATACTACTTTCAAAAGTATCATCTGTATATTTCTACTTCCCTTAGTTTACCCACCCAATAAAAAACACTGAAAAACATTAAAAAGGAAAAATATTACCAATAATTAACTGCCTTACTTGCTAACAAAATGTGAAAGTCACCCAAGCGATGTTTTACAAAAGATTTTTATTTTAAATTATGTATATGTATGTATGCTTATTGCACATGAATTTAAGTGCCCACCACATAGATCAGAGGCATTGGATCACCCCATCCCCAATGTGGGTACTGGTACCAAACTCAGGTCCTATGCAAGAGCACCAAGTTCTTTAAACTGTTGATCCAGTGCTCTAGCTCAGTTACTAGGACACTTTTATCTTAGTTATTTTGGGTTCATTCCTAGAACACTATACACACACGTATGCATACACATATATATATAATTGCTAAAATAGGACACATAATAAATAATACTGGTTCAATACCACCTATAAAAATCAGTTAAAACTAGCTCAACATCTTTAAAAGATTGTTACCAAGTCCTTACGTACAATCAAGTGCGCAGTTATCATTAACAAACACCCAACAAGAACTTTAAGCATAGTTTATGTCAGCACTGATCAGACTAATAAAAAATGTTAAACAGGCACCCTGGCCACCCCACAAAGGAACATGAGCATTTAAAACCAGAAATATAACCCAAATTATTCTCTACTACCACCTGCTGGTTTGCTGTTTCAATAGCATCATCAGAAAAGGAAAAAAAAAACCCAAAAAAGAAAAGAAAAAAAAACTAAAAACCTTTTACATTTTTAGTGGACTGACCAATTATTACAAATGCTAGCTGAACCACTGTACATTTAGGGATTAAGTGTCATGTTTATAAATTACTTTGAAATGGTTCAGAGCAAATATGGAAATTTGTTTTGCGACAGGGCCTCACCATGTAATACTAATTGGCCTGGAACTCACAGAGATCTGTCTGACTCTTCCTTCTATCACCTGGCATTTGTTTTGTTTTTCTGTAGTACTGGGGCTCAAATCATGAATTGTACATGTGCTACCACCAAGCTACACTCTCAGCCCTTTTATTAATTTAATTTAAAACTTTTATTTTGGGGGGCTGGAGAGATGGCTCAGTGGTTAAGAGCATTGCCTGCTCTTCCAAAGGTCCTGAGTTCAATTCCCGGCAACCACATGGTGGCTCACAACCATCTGTAATGAGGTCTGGTCATTACATACACTTCTGGCCTGCAGACATACACACAGACAGAATATTGTATACATAATAAATAAATAAATATTAAAAAAAACTTTTATTTTGGAACATGGTCTCATTATATGCCTCAGCCTCTCAAGGAGCGAGGATTACAGATCTTTACCATCAGGCCCAGCTGGAAAACTGTTGATGACACTGGGTATGGTGGTGCTCACCTTTAATCCCAGACTAGGGAAGCAGAGGCAGGCAGATCTCTGTCTTTGGCCTGCATATCGAGGTTACACAGCACATTCCATCTTAGCAAGAATTACATAGTGAGACCCTGTCTACAAACAAACAAACAAAAGCCAACAGGAAACAAAACTACTGATAATTGTTAGTTTTAACTGTTGAGTACCCACAGGCTGTTCATTTTTGAACTCTGTCTCTCTGAACTTTTGCAAATTTTATTTTATTTTATTTTTTGAAGCAGGGTTTCTCTGTGTAGCCCTGGCTTTTCTGGAACTCACTTTGTAGTCAAGGTTGGCCTCCAACTCAGAGATTCTCCTGCCTCCGCCTCCCAAAAGTGCTGGGATTAAAGATATAACAAGTCACCATGCCCAGCAGGAACCCTAATTTATAAAAAGCTATCTTCAGTAGCAATCAAAACAAATATAACAAATAATATGAGCTTTAGCAAACAGAAGGCTAGCACTTACGGATCAATTGTGACTCTAATACAAGACATTTTGGGGTCCCTTTGTTTGTTGTCTGCAGCATTAACTGTAAGAAAATGAAATACACACTTAGATGACAGTTAAGTCCTTTAAAAACCACATTAGCTCTATAATATAGAAAATAAATCCACAAGTAACAAAGGAATAACATTAACAAGGTGTTAGTCTACAGCAACTTTTCTGGAGATAGAATCACATGCATTTCATGCTGACTTTGAACTTGTTATATAGTTAAGAGCCTTGAACTTTTGATTTTACTGCACCTACCTCCCCAATAATAGAATTACCACCTCACTGTTTTATTATAGCAATTTTAAAAATAATTATTTATTTTTATTTTCTGTGCATGTTTGTGTGAGAGTATCAGATCTTAGAGATACAGACAGTTGTGAGCTGCCACGCAGATGCTGGGTATTGAACCTGGATCCTCTGAAAAAGCATTCAGTTCTCTTAACTGCTAAGCCATCTCTCTATAGACTTCTACTATAGCAACTTTTGTTCATAGAATTCTTTCCAGAGAAAAACTTAATTTTCTGAACTTTATATGACTTTCACTTTTTTTGAGGCAGGGTCTAGCTGCTCTAGAACTCACTATGTAGACCAAGCTGACCTCAAATTCAGAGACCTGTCCACCTCTACCTCTAAGTGCTGGGATCAAAAGCATGAGCTGCCACATCCAGCCTGGCTACCCTACTTTTGACAACTAATTACTTAAAGTAAGAGGAGCAGTGTCTACAGAGGGTTTGGTAAGAATGCTACTTAAGAATTTGACCAGTAGCTCTTTATATAAAAATCCTTACTTACCTAGAATCTCATCGAAGATTTTATACAAACCAGGAACAAAAGTTACTTCCCTATAGTTAATGCCAACATCTTCATCATAAACCCACATTTGCTAAAAAAAAAAAATAAATAAAAAAGTTATCTTTATTTATTTATTATTTTGTCATTAATAGCCTAGTCTTTATTTTCTTTTGAGATAGTATCCCACTATGCAGCACTGGGTGGCCAAAAACTGGCTACATAGACCAGGCTAGTCTCAAGCTTAGAGATCTACTTGCTTCTGCCCCCGAGGGCTGAGATAAAGTCTTCTTAGATAAAGGTTGAAATATGTGTGTGTGTGTGTGTTTCTGCATGTGCATGAACAATAGGTCAGTTCCATGACACTCAGTGAGGGAAGTACAAAACACTAGTCTGAAAAAGCATGCCATCCAACAATAGCTTGGTTTTACCTGGGTAACTAATTCCACAGAGCCAATGTAGGTATCTGGGCGGAGCAATATATGTTCCAATTGTGTTTTTTTCTGGTAGATTCTTTCAATAGACAATCTTTTCTTGGCGTCTTCATTTTTCTTTTTGTTCATCTGCATATTCTCATTCACAGGCTAATCATTAGGGGAAGAAAAAGAAAACGGATTGCTTAACCACAACTTTATCAGAAATGATCAACAAAATACAGTAATGATAAATTCAATATGCTATATTATAATTTGTCATTTGTTTGTGGGTCCACAGTTTTAAACAAACAATTCTATTACAATCCTTGTAATTAGGTTCTAAGGTGTGTGTGTATGCGCGCCTGCAGCGAGGGAGATGGAACCCGCGACGTGCCAGGCAAATGCTCTGACCTCTGAGTCAAACCCCCCAGGCCTTTTTTGGTTGTTTGATTCTGGTTGTTGTCATTAACGCAGGGTCCCATTAAGTAGCTTAGGCCATCCTCCTGCCTCCGTCCCGGAGCAGCTGCCATTACAAGCGTGTCCCGCTAGGTCTGGTTAGCAGGTGTCCGTTTCCACAGGTATCATATTTCTCAGATCGAATACGGGAATTTCTTCCTTGAACACTATTTTGACGTCAAATAGTCAAATAATAAACTACACTCAGTTCCTTTCAGCCAATGGGCAAATACCTACTGCGTGCCCGCAGAGTCCCGGGCAGACAACAGATGGTGGTGTTACTCGGCCAGCAAGGCCAGCCCTTGGCCACACTCACACCCTGAAACGGGACGTTTCCCAAGCCACACGGCCGGCCGGTCTCAGGGCAACCGTCACGCTCTGCACCTTCCGAGGGGAAGGCAGAGGAGAAAAGAGGGCCACCGCACTCAATTCCATGCCGCTCGGAAGTCACACCGGGGCCATGAGAACACAGGGCGACCACGGGACGAGTGGAACCTGCCCCGCGAACGAACAAAACGCACGGCCCCCCAGAAGTCCGTGCGGATGCTAGCATCTCGTGAGGGACTTCGCCCTGCCCACGGCCCCCCACAGCCCCCCACTGCCGAGGCAACGGGGTGACCGGATGCCCTCCGCCCCGGAGCCATGGATGCAGAGGCGGCGCCAAGACCTCATCACCCAGGCCCACCCGCGAGCCGTACCTGCAGCGGAGATAACTCCATGGTGACGGTCCTGCTGGGGCTCGAGGATCCCGAAGGCGGAGAACTCAGGGGGGGAACGCGAGGCGACGCGCAACCGGACACTCCTCCACAGACGCGCGGCGGTTAGGAGAGTGCTTTCCTACTTCATTTGAACCTCTGCCTAGCCCGCCCAAACCAGAGCAACCAGTCACCGAGCCGCTCTCATTAGCGCCGTTTCGAGGAACCAATAGTAGACAGTCTTTCATTCATAATTGAAGAGGCGGCCTGTTCGAATGGCCCAATTAGGTAAGGGAGGCGGGAGAACCTTCAAAATGGACCAATAGTAGTTGTAGCGTAGACTGACAGGAAACCTGACCAATGAGAAATGTCTATGTGCTCTGGACGGAGTACTCTGAAGAGAGAAAGCACTTCGTGAGTGCAAAACTATTTCCTCAGCTGTCCGCCTGAATGAAATGATGTAGAAACGGATGTTCATTCTTTATCTCAGATTCGTTAAAATTACAGAAATTCTCCCTTAATCATTATGTAGGCAGCGAGAGGAATGGGTATCCTTTTTTTTTTTCCTTGAGAAAACAGCGCGAGTTCTCGGTCACTTTGGTTAGGGCAGCGGCTCTCAACCTGTGGGTCGAGACCCCCTAGGGGTTGCATCTTTACATTACGATTCATAACAGCCGTAAAATTACAGTTACGGAGTAGCAATGCAATCATTTTATAATTTTATGGTGGGGGGTCAACACACATGAGGAACTGTGTTAGGAAGATTGAGAACCCCTGGGGTTCCGGTTGTCAGCCCACCTCCCCTCTCCAATTTATTTTCAATGACAAGAGAGTTCTTCCGCCATGGTCTTAGGCTTCCATACATGCAAAATCTCCAGGAGCATAAACAACCCCTTGTGGAAGACCGCCGGATCATGACGGATAAAAGATTCCTTCATGCTTCTTCAGGGGAATGAGGGGCCATCATGAGACCGAACCTCTCTCTCAGTCAGCCTGGAGGGAACCCACCCGCGCCATGCACTCTGCCTTCCAGCGCACTGATTAATTTGATATGAGAGTTTGGACTTGGTGGCTTCTGCCTGTGATCTCACCACCTAAGAGGCTGAGGCAGAAAGATTACCATGAGTTCCAGAGTTGAGACCCTGTCTGCCTCCACCTCCAGCCTCCACCCCTGTTAATTAATTTTAAAAAACGGACATGAAGTGCTAGGTTGAATTTTTAAAATATTTTTTATAATTTATTTATTATTGTTTTATGTGCATTGGCTAGGCTGAAACTTGCTGTGTAGACCAGGCTGGCCTTAAAATTCTGGCGATCCTCCTGCCCGTGGCAGGTGCCAGGGCCTCAGAAATGCACCACCACCTTAATATAGCAATTTTGACCGCATTTGTGTTTTCCTTTTTGCTCACATGTTACAGGATGCTAGACAAACATAGCAGCATAATTTGAATAACTAATAATTCGGCTGAACCAGTTCTTTCTCTCTGCTACTTGTTGATTTGAATTTCAAGCATAATTTGTCAGTTGTGACACCCTGATGGAGAAAGTGTCTTCAATTTCCTGTGTGGGGGAAACAGAAATAATAATAGGCTGGTTGTGGTGTCCACACGCTTAATTCTAACACTCAGGAGGCAGAGGTAGTTGGATCTCCTGAATTCGAGGTCAGCCTGATCTACAGAGTGAGTTCCAGGACAGTCAGGGCTACAAGGAGAAACCCTGTCTTTAAAAACAAAACAAAAACAATAAATAAATGAAAATAAAAATAAATTTTAAAATAGTAGGCTATCATCATCAAAGAATTGATAAATTTAAACATTTTTCCCTTCCAAAAGAAGCCTAAAGGCTGAGCGGTGGTGGCACTGCCTTTAATACCAGCACTCGGGGGCAGAGGTGGGTGGATCTCTGTGAGTTCAAGGCCAACCTGGTCTACAAGAACTAGTTCCAGGACTGACTTCAAAGCTACAGAGAAACCCTGTCTTTAAAAACCTAAAAAAAAAAAAAAAAAAAAAAAAAAGCTGGGCTGTGGTGTCGCACACTCAGGAGGCAGAGGCAGGCAGATCTCTGAGTTCGAGACCAGCTTGGTTTACAAGAGCTAGTTCCAGGACAGGCTCCAAAGCTACAGAGAAACCCTGTCTCGAAAAAACAAAACAAACAAACAAACAAAAAAACTAAAAAAAAAAAAAGCCCGAGAGGACCCTGGTGACAAAGTGAAAGAGAGGACCAATGAAGACAGAAAGCTGAGGATGAAAACAGCTCGCAGGCTAGGGTGCTTTGCCGTTGTTCCAGTCCTTGTCCCCAGTGTCTTCAGCCATATTCTGGTCACCGTCTGTTGGGAAGAAAGGTGACAACAATGCTTAGGGCCACTAGGTACTCAGCCGCGGGAAGACTGATCCAGCATGCCACTGCCTTCTCCCTGAGCACAGATCGGTGGGCATGCTTCCCAAGGGTGGTGTTTCAGCCCCTTCCCCTCCTGCCCTCCGCTCTTAAATTCATTCCAGCGCGAAGTCCACACAGGAACAAGAGAAATTTAGTAAGTTATTCCAGCGCTGTTTTCTGAGACTCAGCTCTAAAGTCTCCCCTGAAGTCAGTTTCATCATGACTCTGTCTATTCTACTTTTGAAACAATTTTTCTTTCTTTCTTTCTTTCTTTCTTTCTTTCTTTCTTTCTTTCTTCCTTCCTTCCTTCCTTCCTTCCTTCCTTTCGTTTTTCTTGACAGAGTTTCCCCTGTCTGGGGTGAAGGACAGAGAGAGAGAGAGAGAGAGAGAGAGAGAGAGAGAGAGAGAGAGAGAAGGGAGAACGCTCCTCCTGCTCCTGGTTTCCCTGTGGATTCTACAAATCCTTTCTTTCAAAACTGCCTGAACACTCCTTCCTGTCAGTAGGGAGACCTCTGTCAGTCCTTTTTAATGGTAGCTAGATTCTCTTAGAGTCGATTTGCACTTTTTTTTTTTTTTGAGACAGGGTTTCTTTGTGTAACTAGCTGTCCTGCCTCTCCCTCCCAAGTGCTGGGATTAAAGGCGTATGTGCACTCCTTTAATAAAGCATTTGGCTGCTTCCTCCTGGGCGTTGTGTGTTTCTGGTCTCTCCAGAGCTGCAGCAAGAGGTTAGGAGATCCTGAAAGCTCCGGGTCTCCATCATCAGTCTGGGCAGTCCTGGAGAGGGAGCGTCATTTCTTCCCTGCAGCCGGCTGATTGAGTGGGGGCTTTGGCTCTCTTTTTCTATCTGTCTGTCTGTCTGTTTCTGCCCCCACCCCCTTTACTGGGAATACCAGTCAAGTATTCTGTTGGAGTAGACCAGGAAATCTCCAGATCTCCCACAGAGTTCAGCCTCTGGGCTGCAGGTGGCAAAGGGAGACAGAGGACCACATACCTGGGAGGAGAGTAAGGGAAGTTCCAGAGAAGGGACTCAGGATCATTAATCCTCAGATCTACTGAGAAGTTCCCTTTGGCAGTGCGTCCACTCAACAATTCACTATCTCGAACTTTCGAATGAACTCCCACAGCAGTGCTGAGTTGCATAGCCATTTGTTTGTGTTAGATTAGTAAAATAGCTGTAGAGAGATGGAAGGCCGAAGGAGCCTTGGGCAGGACCATGTTTATTCACAGCCACAGGGAGGGGGAATCTTTGTCACCCACATGTGTGGATGGCCAAGATGAGGAAGATGAGGATGCTGCCACTGCCGCCCCTTATGGGGCAGAAATGACTTCTGTAGTGCTCAAGGGAACCTGGGAAGTGTAGTTTTCGGCAGGAAACTACCATTTCTAACTCTGAGAGGATATAAAAAATGCAGGGCCGAGGCACGACAGCTGTTTTCTGGTGGAGGAAGGTCTTTGGTTAGTGCATACAGTTGTGAATCCACGGGTGGGGGGCCTCTGATCAAGTAGCAGGCCTATCTTAACTTGATCGACTGGTCAGGCAATTACCGTCCTGCATAATGAAAGAATAATTATCAGAGGGCTGTGTGATCTGGTTAGAGAGTAAAAACTGGGAGATTTTCTGGAAGATACGGACAGAGGGAGGAGCGGAAGCGGGAGAATTGGAGTGCACGACAGTGACTGGTCTCATTGTCTGGACGGCCGCACTGAAATGAGCCAGCAGACGTAACAGGGGGCTGCTTCTTGTTTCTCAAGAGAGAAAACGGACGACTGGAGCAAAGAATTGTGTCTGGCCCGGGGTGAAAGGAATGAAGGCCATTTTAGCCCGGGTCACCACAGCAGCAATCTAAATGGCTGTTTTAGCATATGTATCAGGAACAAGCTGCCCTGGAGTGAGCACTATTGGGAGAGCTTGTGTGGAACATTTAGTTTGGGTATAGGGTGAAGTTCAACAAGTAAAATATTTAAAAGACAGGGTAAGGGGGCTGGAGAGGTGGGTCTGTTGCACAAATTGGTCTTAATAATAAAGACTCGGAGTCAGCTACCGGGGGTAAAAGCTGAAGGATCAGAGAAGCAGAGCAGCAGCCACTAGAGTTCTTACCAATGCTCGGACCAAAGAGGCGATCCTGTCCGTAGGAATCCTCAGACTGAATCTGAGCTCCCGTCTCCACCTCCCTAGTGCTGGGATTAAGGGTTTGTGATCCTAAGCGTTGGGATCACCTCTGTGTGAGCTCTGTTTCTCTTTTAGACAGATTCAATCTTGTGTAGCCCAGGGTGGCCTCGAATTCACAGAGATCCATCTGCCTCTGTCTCCTGAATGCTGGGATTAAAGGTGTGCACTGTTATGCCTGTGTCACGGGGCCCCCAAAGACCACTACAGAGCCAGCATCTGATGCAAACACATTGGGGCTTATTGATTACAAGTTAGCTAACCTGGACCACAATCCAACACACCGCTGCAGCGGGTGGGGGAGAAGGACCCCAAGGCTTCAGGGTAGGGGGTTTTAAAGGGAAAAATCGCAAGCAGGGTGGCATAAGCCTTGGCATTTGGGGATTGGGTGCAAGTATGCAACTTTTGAATTCGTTGGTTGGGTGTAGGGAAAATTTTAAAACAGTCAAGACAGTGGTTAATCTGGTACCTACAAGGACATTTAAAGCAAGCGGATGTAAACAGATGTTGTGTGGGTACCCCGCTGGGTGACTTTGACCAGGCAGGTGTGAGGACCTGACTTTGCAAACTCTATTTTAAAGAAGGGGCTTCATCTTAAACCATTTAATGGGCAGGGCCTGATCTCAGCTCCAGAAATGTGCTGTGATAGCAGAATTTGAACAGATACCCTGAAAATGGCCAATAAAGGAGATAGGGAGCAGGGCCAAAAAATTTAACGAGGTCCAGATGTTCCTTGTAGGCATCCTAGATACCCTGTCAGTTATAATGGCTTTTTTGTTAGGTTTTCGTGCCCAAAAACTGACCAATGGTTTCAGAAACTACCTTACCCTACGTCTTCCTTACCCAATCCCAAAACGATAGAACATGAACTCCCCTGATTACGGCATTTCCCCTTTAAAAGTTCTGCCCTCCCAGGACTCCCTGCCACACCATGCTGGGTGCTGGAAAGGTGCTAGTCCAAAGTTGAGTTTGAATATTGAAAACCCTCGTGTAATTTGCATTGGAAATTCAGCTCCGTGAATTCATTTGGAGGACCAGAAACATGGGCACAGTTTCTGACTTTATGGGAACGTTTATGACTTTACTGGACTGCACTCACCTCTCTAGTTAGGTCCTGTCTCAAAATGGAGTTTGTTCCACCGTTGCCTGGCCTCTATGGCTATCTCGTGGCTTAGCTCTGCACTCTGATCTTCAGGCAAGCTTTATTTGCTACATCACAAACAAAATACCACCACATGGCTCAGCAGTTAAGAGCACTGGCTACTCTCCCAGAGGACCTGGGTTCAATTCCCAGCACCCATAAGGCAACCTACAGCTGTCTGTAACTCCTCTTTCAGGAGATTAGATGCCCCCATATAGACATGCATGCAAGAAAAACACCAATGTACACAAAATAAAAATAAATAAATTATGTCCCTGGCAGTGCACACCTTTAATCCCAGAACTCAGGAGGCAGAGGCAGTCGGATCTCTGTGAATTTGAGGACAGCCTGGTCTACAGAGCTAGTTCCAGGATAGCTAGAACTACACAGAGAAACCTTACCTCAAAAAACAAAAACAAACAAATAAACAAAAAGGACAGGATAAAAACCTAAATATAAGGATAATAAGGAGGAAAGAGTGATCCACAGGAAAAGGAGCCCGAGAAGGAGGGAAGCAGAGGTTTTGGTCTGGTCCCTGTGTATTCAGGCTCCATTTCAAACCGGTTAGATTTGTTGGCATGAAGTATTGGTCGTGAAGGAGAGCACAGATCCCATCCTTAGCACCAACCAGACCTAGTGGTTTTGTTTTTCTGTTTTTGTTTGTTTGTTTGTTTTTTGGGGAGTATGTTAGCAGTCAAGGAATTAAGTTGGTTCTGAAGGATGTTACGCTGATCTGAGCTGACGAGACAGAGAGGTGAATTGCTGTGGAAATCTTTGTACACTGTGGATATGTAGTGCCCTCACTGTTAATAAAAAGCCGATTGACTGATAGCTGGGCAGGAAGAGATTGGGCAAGATAGCCTGACACCGAGAGAACGCAGGGAAGAGGAAGGGCAGAGGCAGAGGAGTAGCCAACCAGATGCACAGGGAGCAGGAGACCATGTGTTGGGTTAAAAGAAGGTATCGTGGAATGGGGCTGGAGAGAGGGCTCAGAGGTTAAAAGCATCGGCTGGTTTTCCAAAGGTCTTGAGTTCAGTTCTCAGCAACCACACATGGTGGCTCACAGCCATTTATCTGGTGCCCTCTTCTGGTATACATGGAGGCAGAATGTTGTATACAAAATAAATAAATAAATAAATAAATCTTAAAATGTAGCTAGTAACAGAATGTTGTATGCATAATAAATAAATAAATCTTAAAATATAGCTAGTAGCAAGCGTGAGCTAGGGCTGGAGAGAGGGCTCAGTGGTTAAGAGCACTGCCTGTTCTTCCAGAGGTTCTTAATTTAATTCCTAGTACCTACATGGTGGCTCACAAACATCTGTAATGAGATCTGGTGCCCTCTTCTGGCGTGCAGGCACACATCCAAACAGAACAATGTATGCATAATAAATAAGTAAATCTTAAAAAAGAAAAACAAGCCTGAGCTATTGACTGAGCATTTGGGATTTATATGAAGTTTCCAAGTCAATTATTTGGGAAGTGGGTGCAGGTTATTTGGGAACAAGTGGTCAGGACGGGGAAACTCTGCCTACGGTGAACTGATGCAAAGAAGGCTTCAGCCCAGCTGTTTTAGTTCTGAGTCCCCCCAAAAAATCAATGTCCAGAGTTGCAAGAAGAGGGAAGGGTGAGTTGGAGAGGCCATGACTCATTAGTCTTCCTTTTAGAGGTCCCCTGACCTGCTTTCTGAAGATGGATTTATCTTTTTGGGCTACTAGCTCACAAAAAATGTCATGGAGATTTATTATTAATTTTGAAAGCTTGGCCTTAGCTTAGGCTTGTTTCTAATTACCTCTTATGATTTAAATTAACCCATATTTTTAAATCCTCTTTCTTCTACACGCTCGTTACCTCATCCCCGTTTTCCTGCTTCCTCTCTGTCTGGCTAGCTCCTCTGCCGTTCTTCTTCCCAGAGCTCTCTCTGTCCTGCAGTCCTACCTACACCTCCTGCCTAGCTATTGGCCCCTTAGGTTTTTATTAAACCAATCACAGTGACACCGAAGAGGCCTAACTTAACATCAGTGCAGCCATGACGGGCTACAGACTAACAATACCCTTACAATAACCAGGAAAAACCACAAACCATACCCTGCAGGGAACCAATCTGAATTGAGACAAGCAAGACTAGTTGCTCCAAAACATTAAGGATAGTTTACATAACTTGTAAATAGGTTGCCAATTTCCTTGCAGCAACGCCAATACAAATCCCTGTTTGACAAAACTTCTGTTGCTTCATTCCTGCCCAATCAGGAGTTCAATCCCCATCTGAATCTAAAATTCCCTACTCCTTAAAAACCCTGCCATGGCTGAGTTCAGAGCTCTCCCTGGTCCAACTGCTGTGTCAGAATAGAGAGCCCAAGCCGGGGGCGGAGGGAGGGGAAGCCCCTTCCTCATCCCGACTCACTCGAGGAAGGGCACAGTGGGAAAATCCCTGCGCCACCGACTCAGTCGCCTTCCCCTTGAGAACGATAAGACAGAGCTCAGATGGAGACGATATCTATCAATATTGACCCTTTGCCACTAGTGACCTCTACAAATGGGAAAAAAAAAAACAGAATCCCAGCTTTTGTGAGAGCCCTAGGACCCTTATTTAATCTTTTAGACTCTGTCATTTTCACTCACCGGCCTGCCTGGGATGATTGCCAACAACTCCTTCAGATTTTATTTACTACAGAAGAAAAAGAAAGAATCCTTGAGGCTTGAAAATTGATTGGTTCGTGGCCTCGATGGCAAACAACTACCAATCCTGCTCTGATTGACTAGGGCTTCCCATTGACATGTTCCTACTGGTACTACCACACCGGAGAAGGCAAGGGGAGACTCAAAGTCACTGCCAGATTCTAATGACGGGGGAAGTCTCCTTGTAGCTGCCAAACAGTTCACTAATTTGACCAAAGTTACTAATGTAGACAGGAGAAGAATAAGTCACCTTTCTTTAAACTGTTGGAGGCATTAAGGGCTTATACTTCCGTGGATTCAGAGGCACCTGCCAACAGACAGGCGGTGGCTGTAGCATTTGCTAACCAGGATGCACCTGACATAGGACACAAATTTCAGAAAATAGATGGAAGGGCAAATAAGAGCCTTCAGGATTTATTGGCAGTGGCCAAAGGTTTATAATAACAGAGAAACCCCAGAGGGGTCACAAAGGAGGTTTGCAGTGGCTAAGAATGCCAAACAAACCAGAAAAATGGTGGGGATCCTCTTAGCAGTCAACTCGGGGTCTTAGCAGTCAACAGAGGAAAAGAGAAGATAACTCAGCCAGGTTGCTTGTGATCCTGACCCAGGTAAGGAACACCCCACCTCCAAAGAGATCAATGTGCCTACTGCAAGGAAATAGGTCACTGGGCCAAGAACTGCCCCAGAAAACCCAGAGAGAAGGGTGGCCAGCATAGTGACCCTCGTGGCATACTAATTACAGAAGGGGCAGAACTGGAAACAATAGTAATTGGGGAGATGGAGTTCGGGCCCCCTCACTGAACCCAGGGTAACCCTCAAGGTGAAGGGAAAACTTACTGATTTTATAATAGACACTGGAGCTCAACATTCTGTCCTGACCCAACCCCAGGGAAAACTGTCCCAGAAAAGAATTTTGGGTACAGGAAGCTACTGGAATGAGCCAATGCTCTTGGACAACCCAAAGAACGGGGACTCTTAGAGCAGACTGGGTATTACATTCGCTTTTGGTCATTTCAAATTGTCCCTACCCCCTACCTCCTCGCCATGGTTGGTGCTCAGATAACATTTGACAAAGACAAGGTCACCCTCACTGATCAGACTGGGCAGCCTACCCAGGTCCTCACTTTACAATTAGAAGATAAATACAGACTATATCTGAAACTGCCCCCTACCAGGCCAGACATAAATTTGTGACTAAGACAGTACCGTGACTTTGCTGAGACAGGAGCCATGGGGTTAGCAGAACACAGGGCACCCACACTGGTGGAGCTTAAACCTGATGCCTCCCCCTCCCAGATAAGACAGTACCTATGCCCAGGGAAGCCAAGGAAGAGATTACACCCCATATTAAGCCATTGGTGGACTTGGGGTTTCCGATCCCCTGTCAATCTGCCTGGAACACCCAACTGCTTCCTGTCAAGAAACCTAACTCCTGCTGGGCAATGGTGGTGCACGCCTTTAATCCCAGCACTCGGGAGGCAGAGGCAGGCGGATCTTTGTGAGTTCGAGGCCAACCTGGTCTACAAGAGCTAGTTCCAGGATAGGCTCCAAAGCTACAAAGAAACCCTGTCTCAAAAAACCAACAAAACAAAACAAAACAACCCCCCCCAAAAAAAAACAAAGAAAAAAATAAAAAAGAAAGAAAGAAACCTAACTCTGATGATTACCACCTAGTACAGGACTTGAGGGAGGTCAACAGGCAGGTTATAGATATACAGCCCCACTGTTCCTAACCCCTACACCCTCCTGAGTTTGTTGCCACCAACCCAGGTTTGGTGTACTGTATTGGACTTAAAAGATGCTTCTTTCAGTCTTATATTGACCTTTAAATGGCATGATCCTGACAAAGAAATCAACAAATAACTGACCTGGACCAAACTTCCACAAGGATTTAAGAATTCACCCACCGGCACCGGGCATGGTGGCGCATGCCTTTAATCTCAGCACTTGGGAGGCAGAGGCAGGCAGATCTCTATGAGTTCGAGAGAAACCTTGTCTTGAAAACACCAAAAACAAAACAAAATAAAACAAAACAAACAAAACAAAACAAAACAAAAAAAAGAAGAATCCACCCACCAGGCTGGATGGAGAGATGGCTCAGAGGTTAAGATCACTGACTGCACTTCCAGAGGTTCTGAGTTCAATTCCCAGCAACCACATGTTGACTCACAACTATCTGTAATGAGATCTGATCCCCTTTTCTGGCCTGCAGGTATACATGCAGTACAGAACACTATACACATAATAAATAATAAAGAAAACATTAAAAAAAATCACCCACCATCTTGATTGAGATGATGCATGAGGACCTCAGAGACTTCTGCCAGAAACATCCACATCAGACATTCCTCCAATATGTAGATGACCTCTTGATTGTTGCTGACTCAGAAGAAGAATGCCCCGGGAGTACCAGAAAACTACTTGAGACCCTGGGGAGACTGGGGTATTGGACCTTGGCTCAAAAGGCCCAGATTTGCTTAAAGAGAGTGACAAACCTTGGCTCCATCCTTGAACAAGGTCAAAGATGGTCGTCAGAGGCAAGAAGAGAGACAGTGATAAAGATTCCTGCTCCGACCTCTCTAAGGGCAGTCAGGGAATTCCTGGAAATGGCAGGATTCTGTCGCCTATGGACCCCCCCCCCGGATTTTATCCAGAAGGTGGTGGAGGAACTCCTTCGCCACCTTCACTGTTTCCCTCGTCTGGGGACCAGAAAAACTGAAGATTTGCTCAGAGAATCTCACCTGAAGGTATTTGACTTGAGCTATAAAACCTGACTGATAACAAATGCCTGGCCTGCAGGTTTACCAATACAGACAATAAGCCCAAAAGCCCCTGCTATGGACTTTGGGGACCCAAGTCTGGAGCTCACTGGAAAATGAACTTTACTGAGGGGAAACCTGGCAAACATAGATAACAGGTACTTACTTATGCTTACTGACACTTTTTCAGGATGGGTGGAAGCCTACCCTACCAAAGAAGAGACTGCCCAAGTTGTGGCCAAAAAGCTATTAGATGACATCATTCCAAGGCATAGAATGTTGGTGGAGGCTGCTCTTTTGTTTCCTGGATGTCCAGTGTAAATGTTAACTCAAGTCGTGAAATAACCAGGGCAGCCTGAAGATAAACAATTATATTTTATTATAAGGGGAAACTCATGCCACAAAAATGGGAAATCCAAGCTTCTCTGTGTCCCGCAGAGACAGATTCTCTCTGGGAATCACCCAGAGAGAGTGAGCACCTGGTCCACCCCAGTTTTTCTTCCTGTGTTCCAGGTAGCCATGCCTTAATTAGGTTCCCACTTCTTTTTTTTTTTTAAAGTTTATTAAATTATGAAAGTTTTCATTTCCGCTCCTCCTCCCAACACCCTCCCACTCCCCCCTCCACCTCCTCCTCCCTCTTCATCCCTAAGAGCAGTCAGGGCTTCCAGCCCTGTGGGAAGTTCAAGTTAGGTTCCCACTTCTTAGAGGTGATTGGTTAACAAAGCTTCCCCCATCACCTCCCCATTTTGTCTAAACAAGATCAAGCCAAACCCAATATAACTATATACAATAGGAACAGATGCCAAATATAAAATTACAAATAATATAAGCAATATTAAGCAAGGAACACAACAAAAGTTTTAATAAACATTCTCTTGCATCGAAAATAAACTTGGCTAAATCATGAGGAAGGTAACTACAACTATCTAATCTTCAACCCCATCGAAGATCTGAGAAGGGAAACAATATTACTTGAGTAAGCAGGAAGTGCAATCAAGCAACTTCCAAAATCTGTAACAAATGACCGAGACAACTGGCTACCTGGGCAATCACCCAAAGTTTCATTTGCAACATTGAAGCAACCGACTTCCGCTTAGGCCGAAAATGACTGACAGACCATTTTTAAAGGTAAGAAACTTTTCAAAACTATCTTACCCTGTCTTGGCAGGATTTGGCAGTCCTGTTTTATCCATTTCCGGATACTATGTATCTTGTGAGTGGTTGAGGTATGGGTATTTCTTTGCCCAAAGGCCAGTTGTGACAAGAAGAAAACAAGCTCCAGGTGGAGTGTCTTCAATGCTCAACATTCTCTCAGGAAAAGATTGGTGCTGCCAAGAGCAATTATGTCTCACTTCAACTCTTAAGTTATTTAAATGCCATTTTCTACAGCTCTTTGAAGTGGTTGAAGATTATCTATCTATGCAGAATATAATCACTATGTATCTAAAGAACCTGATTAGTCTAACTATAAGTATGACAAACATAGATGATTATTGATCTATAATTCTTAATACCTATTTAACTTAAAGACTAAGACAATAAACAACTGTGCAATAAATGAAGATAATGACCTCCAAATATAAACAATGTATAAGTATCTTGAACAGAGGTAGTAATGTACACTGCAATATTGTAAATATATATCAATATATAAAAATGTTTTAAACAGAGGTAGAAGCATGCATACATACAACATTCAATATAATTTAACTTTGTATTAATATACAAAGCTCAGAGGGCTTCCCCCATCAGCCCAGACCTGAAATAAACACACAGAAATTGTATTACTTAAAACACTGCTTGGGCCTGGCGGTGGTGGCACAAGACTTTAATCCCAGCACTCGGGAGGCAGAGGCAAGTGGATCTCTGTGAGTTCGAGGCCATCTTGGTCTACAAAAGCTAGTTCCAGGACAGGCCCCAAAGCTACAGAGAAACCCTGTCTCAAAAAAAAAAAAAAAAAAAAAAAAGGTCCCAAAAACCCAAAAACATTGCTTGGCCTATCAGCTTATTCATATTTCTAGCTAGCTCTTATACCTCAAATTAACCCATTTCTGTTATTTTATATTTTACTATAAGGCTTGTGGTTTACCAGCAAAGTTCCAGGGCACATCTGGGGCACATCTCTCTCCTCCAGTGACTACATAGCGTCTCACTGACTCTGCCTACTTTCTCCTAGCATTCAGTTTAGTTTTTCTGCCTAACTCTATTCTGCCTTGTCAGAGGCCCAAGCAGCTTCTTTATTCATTAACCAATAAAAGCAACACATATACAGAAGGACTTCCCACATTAATAGTGTGCCAGTTCTTTTGGGTAGGCAACGGCCTAGCCTTTGTCTCACAGGTAACTCTGTAGTGTGGGGCTGCGGGCAGGCCTGCTTTTCATCCCGCCCGGCTCCCGCATGGCTAGCTTATCCCCAGAAATAATAACACGCAAGTTGTATTAATTTAAACACTGCCTGGCCCATTGTCTCTAGAGAGTTAGTTACTGACTAACTCTCACATCTTGATTAACCCATTTCTAATAATCTGTGTAGCACCACGAGGTGGTGGCTTACAGGAAAAGATTCAGCGTGTCTGATCTGGTGGCTGGCTCCATGGCGTCTGCCTCATTTCCCTTCTTCCCAGCATAACTCAAAACAAAACACTTAGCAGAAACACTTGGATCAAACTGGAAATTGCATTGTGCATATAGACCCCAGAATTCAGGACAGGTAGAATGAATAAACAGAACTCTAAAAGAGACCTTACTAAGTTAACCATGGAGACTGGCAGTGACTGGATGGTTCTCCTTCTCTTTGCCCTCTATAGGGTCTGAAATTCTCCTTACACTTTGGGACTTACACCTTTTGAAATAATGCTCGGGAGGCCACCTCCCATTTTACCTAACCTTAAATCTGAATTTATCGCTGAATTTACTAACGCTGATATGATTTCCTCCCTGAAAGCAGTGACTCTGGAACACAAGGACATCTGGCAATGACTCAAGGCTATTTATGAACTTGCATACCCTTTTACACTCCACAAGTTCTGGTCTGGAGACTGGATCTTCATAAAACAACTCCACTGTGAAACCCTAGAACCTTGCTGAAAAGGACCCTATGTTGTAATCTTGACTACTCCAACCTCTCTTAAAGTGGATGGACTTGCTACCTGGATTCACCATTCCCATGCCTGAGCTCTCAGACCCCGAGCTAGACAAACCGCCAGAGCCTTTGTCAGATAGCACTAAGCCTCATCAGAATTGGGCTGCAGAGCCTGACCCAAACAACCCCCTCAAATTAAAGGTCAGATGACTAGATGAAGGCCAACAGGTTGTCTATTCATTGCTCCTGAAAGAGAAACTCAGAGAAGAGAAACAGAAGGAAATGGCTGATTCTCCAGCAAACACGTCCCAGGGTCTGTTGACATTCAGGGGTGTGACTGTGGACATCTCCCAGCAGGAGTGGGGTTGCCTGAACTCTGCTCAGAGGGCTTTGCACATGTATGTGAGGCTGGAGAATTACAACAACCTGGTCTTTGTGGAGAACTATTGCGAATGTGATCTTGTCCATCAACACGGGAATAATGAAAAGGAGTCTCGCCAGTGTAATGAACTTGACAAAGTGCTTCTTGACCCCTCCACATGTGCACTTTATAGAACAAACGAAACTACAAGAAACTCAAATAACTACACATGCAGTAATCACAGGGATGCATCTATTGACTCAGCAAACCCAGATAGACATGATAGCGCGCTCATTGGAGAAGAACCTTGCAAATCTAAAGACTGAGGAATCGTTAAATTTGTGTTCCAGTGTTACTCAAGATCAGAGACTCTATACTGCAAAGAAAAAGCACAGGCAGGGAGAATATGATGACTATTTTGACTCTACATGCAGTCATTCGCAACAAAAATTCTACATTGGAGGTAAACCATATCAGTGTGGGAAATGTGGGAAATCCTTCACTGCTGCCTCCAGTCTAAGTGTACATCGGAGAATTCATACCTTACAAATGTGGAGAATGCGATATATCATTTAACCAGCGTTCAAATCTTAAAACACATCAGAAAATACATACTGGAGAGAGACCTTACCATTGTAAGGACTGTGATAAATCTTTTACTATGTACTCATATCTTGCAACACATAAGATAATTAATACTGGAGAGAAACTCTACAAGTGCAAAAACTATGACATAGCTTTTAATCGGATTTCAAATCTTAGAGCATATCAGAAACTTCATGCTGGAAAGAGACCTTACAAATGTCTGGAATTTATCCACATGTCAAATCTTAGAACACAGCAGAGAGTTCACACTGGAGAGAAAAATACCATTCTCTTAATGTGACGTAGCGTTTTCTCAGTATTCTCTGCTTATAAATCCCAACAGTATATATAACATGCTATGGATAATTTTTTGTATACTGTGAAGACAAAGATGTGTCTTTGCCAAAGTGACTTCTGATTGGTTTAGCAAGAGTTGAATGGCCAATAGCTAGGCAGGAGAGAATAGGCGGGACTTCTCAGGAGACAGAGGAACTTGGGATGAATCTGGTGTGGCAGGAGATGCCAGCAAGACATGGGAGAAGTAGGATGTACAGAATGGAGAAGAGTTAAAGAGCCACTTGGCAAAACATAGGTTAATAGAAACATGTAACTTTAAGTTATAAGGGCTAGTTGGGAACAAGTCTAAGCTAAAGGCCAAGCTTTCATAATTAATAATAAGCCTTTCTGTCATTGTGTGGGGACTGTCGGTCCAAAGAAAGACAAACTATAATAATAAAAACATATAGATAAGAAACTTGTGAAAGCCTGAAATGAAATTTTAAATCTTAGAAAATATCACAGAGTGTTTATATTTTTAAAAATTCTACAATAGTAACTGAATATTTTTTTTAAAAAAATGTGTACAGGTGCTTTGCCCAATGTATAAAGAGGTGCTTTGCAACGCTTTCTGTGTGCTACACGCTTGTCAGATGCCTGTTGATGCCAGCAGAGGGCATAAGATTCCCTGAGGCTGGAGCTACAGACAGTTGTAAACTCCTGCGTGTGTGTTAGGAACTGAACCCCAGTTCTCTGAAAGAGCAACCAGTGCTCTTAACTACTAAACCTTGACTCCAGCCCCTGGGAAATGCTGTAATAAAGTAATTTATCTAGCTGGGTGGTGGCGACACACACCTTTAGTCCAGCCATTAGGGAGGTAGAGGCAGGTGGATAACTGTGAGTTTGAGGCCAGCCTGGTGTACACAGCTAGTTCCAGGACAGTCAAGGATGTTACATAGTGAAATTTCTTCTCAAAAAACAACCAGGTAGGACAACTACAGGTTAGGGCACAGGAGAGACTTTGGGTCTTTGGCTATAGGCCGAGGGACACACCCAGGGGCTCTCTTTACCCTCAGGTTGACAACCAGGGCTCTCACAGTTATAGATAGCTTTCAAGGAATTGGGCAACACCCAATCTTGGTCCCACCTGTCCCAGCCTCCACCACTCCTACCAATCCAATCCAACCTGAGCCCTCCCCAGCTGCCTCTCAATTGACCATAACCCTGGACCAGGCCTTCCAATACAGCCAACACCCTTGTTGGGAAACAGTGTCCAAAACTTTTATGGTCCTTAACTCATCAAGATCAGACCTAACAAAAAAAAATGTTGACTATGTTTACATGCACAATCCCCAATCTATACCAGAGTAGCCATAACAAGAAACCTAACTAATGCCACACCAGACTCTTATCCTTGGGGACAACAAAGCAAGCTTCAATAAGCAACAGGGGTAGGGAGCTGTGTAACTGTCCCAAGAACTCAGGTCCCCACAAAGGTTTGCAGCAAACAGTATGTAATTAATTTTAAGCCTCTGAGTGGTTATCTAAACAGCAGCTGTGAGACCCGGCAGAATGAGAAACCTCCAGTTACAGAGAACATCACAAGACAAAGTTACATGAGAAAAACTTTTACATCAAGATTAGCATCAGTCAATATAACATAAGGTTAAATATAAAGTTAGCGTAATATCCAAGGCAATTGTACAACTGGCTGGACCATGACCAGAGCTCTGCAGAAAGATATGGTAGCTGTAAATAGTTCTTTATGTCAGACTCCTGCATAAGGAACACACACCTGGAACCTTTGTAAAAGAAATCTGTTCCCAGTGGATGTTTCTGGCAGAAGTCTCTGAGGTCTTCATGTATCATCTCAATCAAGATGGTGGGTGAAAGCCGGGCAGTAGTGGCATACGCCTTTAATCCCAGCACTTGGGAGGCAGAAGCAGGAGGAGCTCCATGAGTTTAAGGCCAACCTGGTCTACAAGAGCTAGTTCCAGGACAGGCTCAAAAGCTACAGAGAAACCCTGTCTCAAAAAAAAAAAAAAAAACCAAAAAGGAAAGAAAGAAAGAAAGAAAGAAAGAAAGAAAGAAAGAAAGAAAAAGATATCTGTCGCCAGGCAGTGGCAGAGGCATACCTTTAATCCCAGCACCTGAGAGGCATAGGCAGGCAGATCTCTGTGAGTTTGAGGCCAGCCTGGTCTACAGAGTGAGTTCTAGAACAGCCAGGGCTGTTAGCACAGAGAAACCCTGTCCTGAAAAAAAAAATTAAAGTCATCATCCAAGGAATGATCTGAACAGAAAGTATCTAAATGGTATCACTTGCTTCCAAGTATGGTGAACTTTATATGTTTGTTTCAAATATCAGCAATACCAGCAATTATTTAACAAAATAATTTAACAAAAACAGAGTATTTTAAGAAAAATATAATTTTTGGTTAGGAACAGTTTGATAGGGCTAAATGTTAAAAATTGATACTATTGTCTTAAATGGCCATTTCTAGTACTTGAAAATGTGACAATATATATTTTTGTTAACATTGAATTGTTACACCTATATTCCAAGATTATATAGTAGATACATTTTATATTGTTATGCTGTGGGAAGGGCCATTTAAATTGTATTCCCTAAAAAAGAAATGCTTTTCAATATCTAAATTAAAAATCCTCCCAGAGATTCAATAAGCACTTCTCTAGAACTCTCCAGGGCATCCCGAGCTACTATCCAAGGCAGTGACTCAGGTCAAGAGCAAATGACTCATCTTACAAAGTGTGTATTGACCAACCAGAATGCTTTCCCAAAATTAACCCTATTAACAGAACCTTTTTAAAAATCTCTATATTTTCATTCCATACACTCAACCAAAAGATAAAAGATGAAAGCAGTCAGTCACGTCAAATCTGTAATGAATATTTTTGGCTGTGAGCCTAGTCTTTAGTAGCTGAGCCGTCTCTTCAACCCTGTAGCAAATACTTTTATTTGTTTGTTTGTTTTTGTTTTTTGTTTTTTTGAGACTGGGTTTCCCTGTGTAGCTTTGGAGTCTGTCCTGGAACTTGCTCTGTGGCCAGGCTGGCCTCGAACTCAGAGAGATCCGCCTGCCTCTGCCTCCTGAATGCTGGGATTAAAGGTGTACGCCACCACCATCCAGCACAAATATTTACATGCAACATGGATTGAATTAATAGAGAAGGATAAAGCCAATTCTTTGGCCTTTTTGTTGATGAAAAAATCTCTAGATCACCACATACTGACAGAAGTAGGCATATTCCTTAATATTCGATTTAAAGATAGATTGGTTGTTTAGAGGCATAACTTGTAAAGCAATATAACCAAATTAAGTGATCCTCTGCCAGTGCTGAGATTAAAGGTGTGCATCTGTGCATCCAGCTACTTTCATTATTGTTTAACAGGATACAATGGTGGTCAGGTCTGGCTTTGAACTGCTGAAGTAGTTGAGGATGACCCTGAACTTCTGGTTCTCCTACTTCCACCTCTGGGATGCTATGTTTGTAGGGTGGCACCACCCTGGGCTTTTCCCTCTTGGTCCTGAAAGAAGGGAAGTCACAGGAGCGGAAAGACTGGGATGTTCCAGACATAGAGAAGGAGACATAGAGAAGGAGAATTCCCATTGGCTAGTGGATGTCAAGGAGGAGTAAGGACTGCTGTGGGAAAAAACACGGCCAAAGGCGTGGAGAGGAGAGGGTTTATTTCATTTCACACTTCTCAGGTCACACTCTGTCATGGAGAGAAGTCAAGGCAGGAACCGCAGCAGGGGCTGCTGGAGAATGCAGCTTTCTGGCTTGCGCCTCCTGGCTTGTTCATTGTACTTTTTTATATACCCAGGACCACTCGCCCGGGGATGGCACTGCTCACAGTGGGCTGATCCCTTTACCAACAATCATCAGTGAAGAAAGTGCCCCCACAGCCTTGCCGATAGACCAGTCTTATGGAAGTATTTTCCCAATCAAAGTTCCTCTTCTCAGATGACCTTAGATTGCTTTTGTCAAACTGACAAAACCAAAGCCAAAACACCAGCCAGGACACAGCAAGATCAGCATAGTGGGGGAGCTGATCCTGTAGCTCTGACCTAGGACTCCAAATGTAAGGTCTTATTTGAGAAAGAGAGTGCTTGGAGCTACCAAGTCCTGCCCTCCTGTACATGACCCTCAGACAGTTCTTGGTACAGCTGGGAGGAGTCCTAGCTATGGCTTTGAGACCTGGCTCAGCTCTACAGCTATTATCTCATTGTGTCCTCTGATGACTGAAGGAAGAGAGAGGGAGTCTTGATTGGGATCTTTGATTTCATGCTTGTCTTCCATCTCTTCAAGTTTTTCCTTTCACGGTGTCTCTCTGTCTTTCTGTGCCTTCCTATCTCTCTGTGATATTCTGTGATTTTTTTTGTATGCGTTGTATTTGTGGTATATTCATGTGAGTGTGTGTCATACACATGTACCTGTGTGTGCATACATGGAAGTCAGAGCAGGACTTAAGGTGTCTTCCTCGTTGCTCTCTGACTTAAGACGGGGGTCTCTCACTGAACGGGAAGCTTATCATTTTGGTTATGGTGGCTTGCCAGTGAGCTCCCTCTGCCCTTCAGTACTGGGATTATAGGCATAAGCAGCCACGTCCAGCTTTTCACTGGGTGCTGGAGATTTGAACTCAGGTCCTCATGCTAACAGAGCAAGAACCCACTGAGCCATCTCCCCAGCCCGTTTAAACCCTCTGCCCCTCAGCTTCTTCCTTGCTAATCCTCTCTTCCCTTCTTCTGTCCTTCTACTCTACACCAGCATCAAATCTTTGAGTAAATCCACTCATTATAATGATGCTATCAGTTTATAAACCACTTCCTTCTCTCTAGAGCACTAGTGTACAGAGATACAGTCTTTAATCCTTTTTTACTTAAAAATTTGAAAATCTCTCTCTCCTCTCTTTCATTTTTTTTGTTTGTTTTTTTATTTTGTTTTGTTTTGTTTTGTTTTTTGAGACAGGGTCTCACTGTTTAGTTCTGGCTGTCCTGGAACTCACTCTCGTAGACCAGCCTGGCCTCAATCTCACAGAGATCTGCCTGGCTCTGCCTCCGAAGTGCTGGGATTAAAGGCATACACCACCACCGCCTGGTGAAAATGTTATTTATTTTTATGTTCATGAATATTTGCCTGCATGTGTATATGCGTACCATGTGTGTGCAGTGCCTGAGGAGACTAGAAGAGGATGTTGGATTCTCTGGGACTGGAGTTACAAGCAGTTGTGAGCCATCATATGGGTGCTGGGAAGCAGACCTGGGCCCTCTGCAAGAGTAGCGGTGTTCTTAATGCTGAGTCGTGTCTCCAGCTCCCACCTGGTTCTTCTCAGCAGTCTTACAGAGTGAATCAGGGATCAGAATCACGGACGTCAAAACTGAGGTCAATCATACTGAAGAGGGAAACTCACAGTGCACAGCTGCTAAAGACAGGGCTGGGCTTGGAGCCCTTGGCTCTGACAGCAGGAAGCTGGGGCTCTCAATCTCACAGCTGCAGCGTACAAATCCGGGAACAGAGATCTTCTCCATTGTTGGTCTACTGGGTTCCGCCTAGCGTCCGGCCCAGTTTTCTGATGCTCTATCATATCATAACTAGGTAGGATAAGAATCTAACTGCACAGATCTGGAGATTTGCTATCCCCAAATATCAAGTCTCTGGAAACACTGTGGGCTGAGGGAGTGAGGCCAGGCTTCAGCAGTGAAGATGGGGGCTATGTGATTAGGGGAGTCAGGTACTATAGTCTCGTTTCTGGGGCCACATAGTCCTGCCCCTCTGCCCTTAACTCTCCAGCCCCCACCAGTCAGTCATCTTTCAGAGTTTTCTTTCTTGGCCAAGGACAAGACCGTAGCAGAAGAGATTCCTGGAATGAGAAGATGGGAAGGTCCTGGGGCTTCCCCCCGAGAGTTAGAATTTAGTTCCAGGGCTGTATCTTCAGCACCCTGACTGAGATTACAACTGGAACCGTCAGGTTGGCTCCACAGCTGGGTCATGGGAAAGACACATCAGTCTTGAACACAGGGACCTTGGCCACTGCAGCTAGAGGGACAGGGGCTTAGCGCTAGCAGCGTTGCCAAGTGATGGGAAGAGTTTGAGGAAAACCCAAAGCTATGGCACCTCTGTGCGTGTGTGTCTATGTGTGTGTATGTGTGTGCGCACATATGCAGGCATGTGTTGAAGGTTGGGCTGTCTCACAAATAGGTTTAAATCACATTTAGTTGCATATGACCTAAGGCCCATCTTTTAACTGCATGGAACTCAATATCACGGGTTATAGGGTTACCATGGTAACGAATGACCACAGAGGCTAATGTACTGACACCAGCCCTGCCAGACACAGTGTTAAGTGACCGTCATTGCTGCAGCTTTGCCCAGTTCTCTCAGGCGGGGCTGACGTTATCCCTCAGTTACAACTGAGGGCATTTGAGGAGAAAGAGTAGAGTTCACTTTGTCAAATCTCAGTGCTGGTTCCCAGAAAATCCAGGAATCACTTTAGGCAATTTGGCTTCCAACTCACTTGGCCAGTCATAGTTGGTAATACTCACTGGACACTTACTATGTGTTGGGTACCATTTTGAGCATTTTATAGAGAATCTTTTTTTTTTTTTAACTTAATCATCATAGCTACTCTGTGTAACATTCCCTTCCTATGAAAGCTGAGGACGCTGAGGAACAGGCCAACATCTGGACCCTGTTGACAGGAATAAAGCCCAGGCAGACTGACTTAAAAGTCAGCACTACTGCTGAACGGTGGTGGCGCATGCCTTTAATCCCCATACTTGGGAGGCAGAGGCGGTTGGATCTCTGTGAGTTCAAGACCAGCCTGGTCTACAGAGTTCCAGGATAGCCAGAGCTGCACAGAGAAACACTGTCTTGAAGATTTAATTTTCTAAAACACTTTATTTATTTATTTGTTTGTTTGTTTAGTGTGTGTGTGTGTGTGTGTGTGTGTGTGTGTGGTGTGGTGGATGTCAGAGGACAACTTTCAGGCTTCTGCTCTTTTCCTTCCCCCAGATGGGTTTTGGATATTGAACTCAGGTTTAAAAATGAAATTTAGGGTTTGGGGAGATGGCTTAGTGAGCAGAGTACCTACAGAGAAATCCTGTTTCAATGCCCCCCACAAAAGTGTATGAGTGTCCTGTTTCCATGTATGGTTTTTTTGTTTGTTTGTTTGTTTTGTTTTTCTTTTTTCCAGACAGGGTTTCTCTGTAGCTTTGAAACCTGTCTTGGAACTCACTCTGTAGACCAGGCTGGCCTGGAACTCACAGAGATCCACCTATCTCTGCCTCCCTAGTGCTGGGATTAAAGGTGTGCACTACTACCATCTGGTGCCTACATGTATGTCTGTGTACACACGTGTGCCTAATTCCCTGGAAGCCAAAAGAGGATGTCGGACCCCCTAGAACTGGAGTTGCTAACAGTTCTGAGCTACTGTATGGGGACTAGAGACTGAAACCAGGACCCCGGGAAGAGCAGCCAGTGTCTTTAACCCCTGAGCCCTCTCTCCTGTGCCAATGGTGACTATGTTAAACAGTGTCTCATGAACACCCTTGAACACTTTTTTACAACACACTTTTGTATTGGGAGTGGGCATCTGGTGTGAATTTACGGGTTGCTTCCAGGTAGCTGTACATATTTGTCTTTTTACTGACAATATGAGAGCCCCTTTACTCTCCAACCTGGTATTGTCGGTATTTAGAGCTTTACCACTATGGTGGATATGTAGCCCTTGCCATGAACTGATGGCTCCATGGAGGAGGTCTGCAAGCAAGCAGAAGGCTATGTGCAAACTCCTAGTACTGGTGGGAAAGAGAAGACACAGCTTTGGGATAAGGAAATACGGGTGTGCGGCTGGAGAGATGGCTTAGCGGTTAAAAGCACTGACTGCTCTTCCAGAGGTCCTGAGTTCAATTCCCAGCAGCCACATGGTTCACAAGCACCCATAATGAGATCTGATGCCCTCTTCTGGCCTGAAAGGAAACATGCAGGCAGAACACTGTATACATAATAAATAAATAAAACTTTTAAAAAAAGAATATATGGGTGTGTATAGGCAGGTGTTGTTGGGGTCTCTCTGAATCTCAACCCTTCTCCAGGGTTTGCTGAGTCAAAAGACCCTCTATAGACTCTCTCTAAGCTTGGAGCCACTTTGGGGTTCTCTCTTGTCTCAGAGGTCCCTTGGTAGAGTTTCTTTAGTGGGTAGGTAGCACTTTGTTCCCTGGAGTTAGGAGGTTAGGAAGCAGGCCCTGGAAGCCCTCTAGTGTATGGAGGAGAAAGAGCTGGGTTTCCACTTTATTTCTGGGCTTCTGACTTTTCTGGCAAGTGGCTGTCCTTCTCTTGACAGGATGGGTATCAGAGAAGACAAGACAAGTGCCTTCTCTACGGTAGCCTGTGGCTCTGTCTGCTTAGAGTCTTCCTGTAGAATCTTCTAGGTTGCACTTCCCTCTCTCCCTCCCATCCCCTCCTTGAGACCTGAGCCTGTGGTGACAGGCCTGGCACAGAGGCAGGAGTGTGCACAGGAAGTTGATATATTATGCACAGACATTGTTGGGTCATATGCTACCTGTGTGCCCTTGGGTAAGCCTTATCATTTCTCTGTGTGACAGACTTCTCATGAAGTCCAACACTGTTCACTTAGCTTGTCTTCTCTATAGGCTTCAGCTAGTGAGGAAGAGATTTATTGGTGCCACTGGAGACAATGCAGACTCTGAAGGGTTGGAACCACATCAGAAGGATGCTTTGGAGAACTCTAGAATTCTGCCAGGTGGTGGTAATGGTACATGCCTTTAATCTCAGCAGCAAGGAGGGCAGAGGCAGGTGGATCTCTGAGTTCTAGGCCAGCCCTGTATAGAGCGAGTTCCAGAACAGCCAGGGCTACACAGAGAAACCCTGTCTCAAAAAACAAAACAAACACACACACACACTCCAAAATTCTAATATTCCAAGATTGCCAGAGACAGACAGGGCTTGATGGTGCGGTGAGTTCTCCCAGCCCACTGTACAAAGGGTAAAACTGAAGTGGGGCAAGGGAAGTGGTCACAGAGCGGCCTGGTCTGGGGCTAGGAAACAGGATGTTAGCCAGCCCAAGCGCATATCATATGGACTCCCCTCTTCCCACTTCCTTCCCCGCCTGGAGCCTCTGCCTGTCTTGAGGGAAGAGCTAAGGCTCTAGAGAATGGCTGGGCAAGAGTTCTCTTTGTATTGTGGGGCCTCTCTGATGATCCTGGCTCTCCTGATTAACTCTCAGCAAGCATGGAGTCCTAGTGGGCAGGAGGAAAGCTGTCCTGATATGCTATTGCTTGGCCCACACGTGGGGTCGCTATGGGGATGCCCTATCAGTACTTAGATGTCAGCGGATGTGAAGGGGTTAGTGTAGGCACAGTAAAGTACAGGGCAGTCAGGAGTCAGCTGGAAAGCAAAGATCTAAGGAGACCTGGAGCTCTCATATCAGTGGCTGCTACCTGACCTGCATGCTCAGCTTGAACTGTGTCATAGTCTTCTGCCTTTGATGTTCCCGCAGAATGTTTCTGACAGCTGATTGAGGCAGCGGTGGAGTATAGCAGTTAATTGTGCAGATGGGAGCGAGACAGCTTAGGTTCACATCTTTGTCCCTCTACTTGCTGTGTGATTTTAAGTAAATTACGTAATCCCTTCGTGCCTCACTTTTCCTCCTCCGTGAAGCTTTTGTGACACGGTCTGTGATAGTTAAAGGCTAATTCTCATAATTATATATCTTGCCCACTCCATCAGACAAGATGACCCCTAGGGCAAGTTTATCAGATTGGGTGTTCCCTGAGAACAGAGAACAGAACTTTTTTTTTTTTTGAGACAGGGTCTCACTATGTTGCTCTGGTAACCTGGAACTCGCTACATAGGCCAGGCTGGCCTCAAACTCACAAAGAATCTCCTGTCTCTATCTCCCAAGTGCTGGAATTCAAGGCGTGCACCATAGCCAAACAGAACTCTGTCTTTATTGGAGTTGAAACTCCCCCTCTCCCCGGCATCTGTTCTCAAAGGAGTGTTTTCTCTAAGCTGGGCGGAAGTCTGGGATTGTCCCAGTAAGGTGGCTAATGAGACCTGATCAACAAGCCAGTGAGAAGGGGGGGCGGGAGGGACTGAAAGGTGGAGGAGGAGTCTCTTCGTCTGTGCTCCAGGTGGAGTGTCTTCTCAGCTCTCCGGAAGCGGGGACTGACAAGGGTGTGCCGGCTCTGGAGATAACAGGGAAGCAGGACTGAGTTTTAAATAGGATTGCATTTTGCTTCCCAGAGGCTCGAGGCTCATTATGGAGCATCCAGTCCACAAGGAGGCAGCAGTCAGGTGGGAGAGCCCGACGAGGGTCTGTGCCCTTAGCTCTGCTCGTGGATTTCAGGCTCCTTCCTTTGTGAGAGTGGTCATGGTCAGAGTTACTGTATAGCCCAGGCTGGCCTATCCTAGGTGCTGGGAGTAACCAGCATGGACAATCATGTTTCCTTCTAACCATTCTCTGTGGCTGAGCCCAAGTATTTTGCCCTTCTGTTCACCTCCCCCTTCCTTCATTTCTTCAGAGATGAAAATTATCCCATTTAAATGTTAAGTGGGGACCTGGAAAGAGAGGGCTCAGCTTCCAGGGAACTCCAGTTCAGGTCCCAGAACCAGTTCTCAGGTGGCTTATGACACAGGTAACTCCAGCTCTAAGATATCTGACACCTCTGGCCTCTGCCTTTGTGGGTACCTGCACACACACAGACACACAGACACACACACACACACACACACACACACTAAAATGGTCTGTCCTGTCCCTTTAAGACACAAGCCCTGCTCCCTGTCCTCCCCCCCCACCATCTGCAGAGGCAAGCAGATCTTCCTTCCCTTCCCTTCCCCTCCCCTCCCCTCCCCCTCTCTCTCTGTCTCTCTCTCTGTCTGTCTCTCTCTCTCTCTGTTTCTCTTTCTCTCTCTGCCTCTCTCTCTCTCATCTTCTCCCTTCTCCCTCCCTCTCCCCTTTCCTCTTCCTTTTCATAACCCACTAAATATATATCCAACCTCACTTTGCTTGGCGTGCCTGTCTCTGTCTCTTGCCCCGCTGCAGCTCCTGATGGGATCAGCTGATCCACCGAGGTCTCTCACCCTCTGTGCAGCTCCCTGCCTGGGACCCACTGCCCCTCGTGGCCTGCTGCCTGCTGCCGCCCCTTGGGGAATGGTGCATTTTATTTTTAACATTACACATACACTCGTATGGGGGCTGGAGAGATGGCTCAGTGGTTAAGAGCATTGCCTGCTCTTCCAAAGGTCCTGAGTTCAAATCCCAGCAACCACATGGTGGCTCACAACCATCTGTAATGAGGTCTGGTGCTCTCTTCTGGCCTGCAGATGTACACACAGACAGAATATTGTATACATAATAAATAAATAAATATTTTTTAAAAAACCACATACACTCGTATACACAATTAAAAATAAAAAATACCTGGGCTTGGGGGCACATGCCTTCAGTGCTAGCACTCAAGAGGCAGAGGTAGGTTGAGTTTAAGCTCTATGAGTTTAAGGCTAGCCTGGTCTATGTAATGACTTCCGGGCTAGCAAAGGCTACATGAGATCCCACCTCTAAATAAATAAATAAATAAATACCAATAACTTTTACATTTTTGATTTTTTAGAGACAGGATTTCTTTGTGTAGCCTGGACTGTCCTGAAACTCACTCTGTAGACCAGGTTGGCCTTGAACTCAGTTCTCTCAAGAGCTGCCTGCTTCTGCCTCCCAAGTGGTGGGATTAAAGGTATGTGCCACCACTGCCTGGCTCTTCCTTCCTTCCTTCCTTCCTTCCTTCCTTCCTTCCTTCCTTCCTTCCTTCTTTCCCTTCTTTCCTTTCTTTCTTTCTTTTTAGGCCAATAAATCTTTTTGAAAAGATGTTAAATGGCAGATCCAGGATCATATAACATTGAGGGGCTCTGCTACAGCTTACACTGGGGGGGGGGTGGGCTGGCTCTGACTCTTCCACTTCTCCTTACTCCCTGACCACATTCCACCCTGAGAGTCTCCAGTTCAGTGTGTATGTGTGTGTGTGTGAGCGGGGGGGGGGGGGGGGGGGGGGGGAGGGAGAATGACGAGGACACAGTGCTTTCATCAGGAGAGCTCCTGGTATCTGGAATGAGTTCCGAGCAGGGGAGGTCTAGGAAGGCACTAAATTTATGGTGTCTATTTCATCCCAGGCCTTTCCCACAAGGGGCTGTTATTGCAGAGTCCCCATTGCTAGACCAGCCCTGAGCTTCAGGGTCCCTAGTGAGATCCACGTGACAATTCTGGATTGGTAATCTAGCCTGACCATGCCGATGCCAGTTTTATTTTAGTCTTGAGCACTGAAGGCGTGGTCTCAGGTCACCTCTTCAGTGAACACTTCTCATGCCCCAGAGATAGAAGGGCTCGCTCGTGCCTCTGGATCCCCGTGTGTCCCGTATAAATATCCCCCAGGGCACCTGTGCATGTCTTAGAAAACTTATTTCCAGTGCACACTCATCTTCTCTCTCCTTGAGGCAGAGTGGTTTTGGTCACCTCTTTATTCTCAAGACGAAACACAAAGTCCTGGAGCAATAAAAAGGTGCTTAGTGAACACGCCATAGGTGGACAGCCGGTGCTTGGTCTCTGGCTTCCTGGGAATGAGTCTAGGCAGTGGTGGGGAGGACACCAGAGGATGGGCTGGGGGCAGTCGCTCGGTGTCATCTAGAAACCAGCACAGAATGCCTGCTTTCCACAGCACCTGTACTCATCCCAGGGTTTCTACCCATCTTGGGTTTGCTGTCTGGAGGGCAAGTTGGGCATTGGACTTCAAAACTGTCCTTATTGACCCATTTATTCCCACAGGGGTTCCAAGAGGTGGAAGGGGGGGGTGATAATCAGCCTTCCTTTTAGCTAGAAATAAACTTCAAGTTTATCCGTTAAGTAGGAGGCCGACTGAATTTAAGGAAGAGAGTGGGGGCAGGGACTGGTTTTTGAATTAGAAAAACGCTGGCTTCCTCCCAGGATCTTGAAGAACCTGTTCTGTTTACCTTTCTCCCAGGCAGACAGGACAGGAGGGATCCAACCTGATCCTTGTGATGTGACTGAAAAGTCCCGGTCTCCGGCCCCAACACGTCAGCTCTCCTGCAGTCCTAAGGGTTGCCAGTAGGTGCCGTCAGTTCGCAACTTTTTGGTCTGTCCTCCAGGTCCAGCGCTTGGCGCCTTTCTGCCTCCAACCGCGCCAACATTTTACTTTTGCCGAAAGTGGGAGGTGGCCTAATTCCGCGGCTGAAAGACCCTTGTCCAGGGACAAAGAGTAAGAAGAGATCTAGGAGCTATACTTTAGTTTGGCTTCTCCTTAGATGCTTAGGCAAGACCCTCCCGATCCTATCTACCCTCCCAAATCCACCCGGCCTCCGACGATGCTCGGACAAACAGAAGGAAACTAAACTCCTTGGTTGGGGAGGATAAAGAGGCGTAGGGAGAAATGAGAAAGAAGGTAGGAGGTGGGTCTCTAGATCTATTCCCACTTCCAGAAGGATTGCTACCAGGGGTAGGGTATAGGTATGACATCAATAGGATGTCACCCAGGGGCGAAGTGGAGTCGGGAAAATTAAGAGGCTTCCCTTTCTGGAAATCTTTGACTGCCACCTACTGGGAAATGGTCACAATAACCATACAATTACACAATGAGTACAAAGAACGGTGCCCCCTGGGGTTGTTCAACGTACGTCTTGGTATATGGCCAATGTCAGTCTTGTAGGCCAGTCTCCTTCCAGAATCTAAACGAGGTAGTAGAGGTGAAAACATCTAAGAAAGAGGAAGAGGCTTGGCTCTTTGTCCTGGAGTTCTGGAAACAGAGTGCAGCAAGACCCAAATGAAACCTGGGGCGCAGGGGGTCAAGCAGCAGAGGTTCTGGGGGCAAGTGCAAAGACAGCTGCCTGTTGGCGCCTCAAGCCCGGAGCTCTCCTGAACCCCTTATAGAGTGCTTGCCCTACCTTGCACAGTGTAGTCTTCAGAGCTTGAGACTGAACGTGCCAGGGAGTGGGGTAGGGTGGCCGCCTTCGGCCAAGGAAGGTGACTGAACGCAAGGACCTTGAGTCGGCTAAGAGGTCAGGTTCTCAAGGGTTGTTTAAGTGTCTGGGAAGGAATCCTTCAAGGTCGAGGAAGGGAACCAAGCAGCAGCCCCTTCGCCCCCCCACCCCGCCTCTCCCAACCCCCCGAGGGCTCTGGTTCAGAGGCTCAGAGGCGTTTTGCACGCTGGCCACCGCTTCCAAACTGCGCTGGGTTTTTTTTTGGTTTTGTTTTTTTCCTGCGGAGCAAAGGACTTTCAGATATTGTAGCGGTGGCTGTGACTCAGGCCAGCGCCCCCTCCCCCTAACGGTCTCTTCTCCCGCTCCAGTTCCCCCTCACCCGCCTCTGCTCTCCCACCTCAGGGACGGCGCTGGGGGTGTGGCCAGGGGGCCGGTATAAAGTCCCGGGAGCCGGTCCCGGGCAGTCGCTCAGCCCCCCTGCCCCCGCCGCCTGCTGGGCCGGGCCGAGGATGCAGCGCAGCGCCTGGGTGGCCAGGCTCGCTTCGCTCCAGCGTGCTTGCTAACTTCCCCAGCTCCGTCCCAGCCTGCCGGGGCCGCCCCGTGTCCCCACGCCCTCCAGGTCTGGTCCACTTAGCGCCCTGGGCGCTGCCTCCGGGTCCCTTGCAGCCCGCTCGCGAGTCCGCGCTCCCCTTCTGTGCCCAAATCTTCATCCTCACCATGCTGCCCTTCGGCCTCGTGGCCGCCCTGCTGCTGGCCGCAGGGCCTCTGCCGAGCCTGGGCGACGAAGCCATCCACTGCCCCCCCTGCTCCGAGGAGAAACTGGCGCGCTGCCGCCCCCCTGTGGGTTGCGAGGAGCTGGTGCGGGAGCCTGGCTGCGGTTGTTGCGCCACTTGTGCCCTGGGCTTGGGGATGCCCTGCGGGGTGTACACCCCACGCTGTGGTTCAGGCATGCGCTGCTACCCGCCCCGGGGAGTGGAGAAGCCCCTGCGCACACTGATGCACGGGCAGGGCGTGTGCACGGAGCTGTCGGAGATCGAGGCCATCCAGGAAAGCCTGCAGTCCTCTGGTAAGGCATACCTATTATTCCTTTGTCACCTTTCCCAAGAGCCCTCTTCCTTGCCACTTGGTTCCCGTTGGGGTTGGCTGGGAGGCCCGTAAAAGCTCCCAGTGAGTTGTGGAGAAGGGAGGTCCAGTGACAGAGTCTGATAAGTGGCACTGAATCCCAGTGCCAGTTGCCACTGGTCAAGGGGAACCTGGTACCATCCCTTCAGCTCAAACTTCCCTTCTTTGGGAAGCGGGGCCTCCATCTCAATGATAAGCCTGGCTCCTGAGGCGATTATGGTAAGTTAAATGACCTGGTTCAGTTACATTTGCCAGAAAACCGCGATAAGGATGGTGTGTGTGTGTGTGTAGTGTGTAGTGTGTTGGGGGGGTCCCTTTCTGTTCCTGATCCAGGGCCTGCTCCACACCCATTTTCCGGAGACACCCAAAGGTGTGAGGAACCAGGGCCTGGACTTCTCAATCGTCACCCTATGGTGAAGTGAGGCATACAAATCCTAGGGACTCCGATAGTAAAGAATGAGAGTTGTGCTTCCCCAAAGGCCCCAGAAACAGTGGAAGACAGGGCTCTTTCTGCCAGGCTGGCACATCCAGGTCTCTAGTTCCTTCCTCCCGGCAGGTGCCATCTGAGGGGACTGGAGGGAGCTGCTGGCTGGCAGCCCAGAGCTGCAGAAATCTTGGGATTGTATGGGCTGAGAGGAGAGGAGGGACAGATGGACAAGTAGACGGGTTTTCAGAATGTTCCTTGCGCCGATCTTGTATTTACTTTTCCCTGTTCCCATTTCTCAGTGGGCCTTTCTCAGTTTCTTCTAAGAATTCTTCTCTTGCTCTTTTGTTATTTCCTGCTGTGTGTGACCCAACTTCTAGTTTCACCAAACAATCCCGAGTTCTCTTTCCTCTCGCTCTCCTGAGTTCTATTAGTTTCATTCTCCTCACTCTGCTTTAGTTTGTTTTTCTGCTGGCCTCTCTCTTTTATCTCAGACTCAGGTGCTCTTTTGATGTCTCTCTTGGTGACTCTTTCTGGACGGTCTGCCTGCCTGTATCCCTGACTCTGGTGATTGTCCCTTCTCGGAAGCCTTGCTGCCGCTGAGCTGCTGAGCTGAGCCGCTGGGCCGCTGGGCCGCACTCTGTGCTTCTCTCTTTTCCTGGTGCTCATTCTTCCATTGTTGCGGTCCGGATGCTGGGACTTCGGCCCCAAGCTTCCTGCTCTGGGTCCCAGACCGATCCACTTCCTCAACCCTCAGCAACTTATTAGTCTGAGGAAAGCAGGATGCAGGGAAAACAGGAAGGAGGTGGACCCCAGGGGTGCCTCTCTGCCCTTCCTGCCCCTGAGCAAGGAGAGTTGGGTCAGCAGAAATAGTCTGGGAGAGATGCCAGACTGGCACCCAGCATGGCCGGAGGGGGAGGAGGGTCCTGGGAGAGCCGATTCCTTCATCTTGGGGGCAGTGAGAGCAGGAGACAGGGCTTCATGTTTAGGGTGCCCACTTTGAGTCTTTGCTGTCTACCAGCTTAGTGGGGATCTAGAAGCAGGTGAGGGTGGCTGGTAGCCTCTCTTCCCAACTTGAGCACGAGCCAGGAGGGATCTACAAGAGCCTTCTCTTCTGGTTGAATAGAAGCATCCCTACATTGTGGAGGAAAACCAGATGCCCTCGGGGGTTAGGAACTCCTGGCACAGTTTCTGATTGTTCTGTGGATGTGCGGCAAGTCCACTTCTAGAGGAGTCTGGAAATGGGGTGCCTTTAGGTCTGTTTTGGAATTCAGGTCTCAAGTCACTAATTCTCCTCCCACTTCCTGATCTTGTCTTCTGCCCACACCATGGATGCAACTATCTGAAGAGGGAAGATCAGAAACGAGAAGGACCCTGGCTGTCCTTGAACTCTCTCTGTTGACCAGGCTGACCTCAAACTCACAGAGATCTGCCTGTCTCTACCTCCTCACTGCTGGGGTTAAAGTTGTGCACCACCGCCACCTGGCTAACATTAGACACTCGAATGGCAAGCTATGGCCAATGCTTCCTAGTACTTCCTTGTCATGGCCTGACACCATGGGAGGCATCATGGGAGGAGTACCCATGGAACTGTCCAAAGGCCTCGAAAGATCTCTAGTGAAAGACAGAGCAAGGCTCAGTCCCTACTTCACACCTTACTTTGTCAATAGACCATTGTCCTTTGCGGTCTCCAGGTTTGGGACCCATGTCCTGAAATACTTTGGTGAAGGGTGTTAGTCTATTCTTTCTGCTCTTTGCTCTTGGGTCTGCGCTTCGGCAGATCATTTAAGTAAGTGGTCCTTTGGCACAGGCTCTCTTTTTTATTTTTTATAGCGGCACGTTGTCCCTTCTGTTTCCAGCCTGCCCTGCTCTCCTTTCTAACAGGTTGGAGATCAGCACTACCAAGGCTACCAGAGATGGGGTCGGGTGCATGCGTCATAAGTCTACAATTTCATATCATGATATTGACCCTCGACTCCTGAAATTCAAGAGAATGTTCAATGGGGAGGTCAAGCTTGGGACAGGGAGTTCCTAAACCAGGCACTAGGTCCCTCCGGGACAGGGTTAGGGAACAGGCAGACTGGGTTAATTTTTAGTCAACACAGCAAATATTGTCCCACTTTGGTACTGGGAATCTAGTTATGTCATGGAAACCGGGCCTTCCCAGATATCCTGTGCTTTAGGGGAGAGGGGAGGAATAACATGGTTGCCTAGTGTTTTTCTTTAATACCGACGAAGCCCAAATTATTGACGCTTAAAGCGGCCAAAGATGAGTCTCCCTTCTTCTTTTCTACCTCAGTTTCCCTCTTGGTCAAATGCCTCATCGTTTTGAGGTGTCTGATACAGAGTGTAAAGTCAATTTGGAGTGGCAATGAGGGTGTGACCGAAGACGCTAAGAGGCTTTTCAGAGCATAGGACGAGGGAGAAGTCACGGGGGTGGAGAAGGGTTGGTTGTTTTTGCAGGGTCTCTTGTCTCCTTAGAGGCCAGCAGAGGGAGAGGCCAGCAGCGGGAAGCAACAGTAAGCGGCATCCCTTGATCAAAATCTCAAAGAAACAACCTGGGGTCTGTCATGGACGGCCTTTGATTCTTCAGCCAAGGTCTAGGGGATGAAGGAAGAGAAAGGCATTTTTAGTGGGCAGGTGGGTGACTCTCGAGAGCATGGCTGAAATATCTCAGTCTGGGTGGCAGGACCCACTCAGTTCTTGGCCTGCGTGACTTGGAGGGATCAGGGGCTGGTCCTGAGGAGAAATCATGGGGGTGAAGTTAGGCAGTGGGGATCTTTCACCTCTACTGGGGCCAGAGCTGTACACAGCTTCTCCCTGAGGGCTTGCCCCTTGCCCTGCTCTGCTATGGAGAGAGGAGCAAGACTGGTGTCATGGCTGACTGGCAGTCTGCCCAGCTCCACATGCTCCATACAGGGACCAGAGGAGGAGACCTGCTCCGCTTTGGCAGCACTGCTTTCTAGACAAGCTTCTTGGAGCCCTAACAAGAGGAGGGGTCTGCCTCCAGTTCCTGCTCAGGAGTATTGGGCGTTTGGTAGAAGGCATTAGAAACTAACAGTGCTAGCAAGTTAATGTTTTTGAGAGGCTCAGCACTACTCCCTACCCCCTGGCCTGCTCAAGCTCCGTCCCTAAAGGTGGACTCTCCAGGTATGCATGGATGGACAAGGAAAAGTTACAGATTAAATGGACAGTCAACAAACCGTGGCCAGAGAGACTGGGGTGTTAGTATGGCCTGGCCTGGTCTGTGTTTTTGGCCAGAGTAGGGTCAGAGTACTTGAGTGGGTGGAGGTGTGCACACCTGGAAGAGCACGTGTCTGGACATGTGGTTGTTCGTACATGTTTGTGGTTCTGTGTGGTGGGTGGATGTGGACTTAATCTATGCTGTGCCCCAAGATCGATTAGAAGTTACTCTCCTAAAACGGTGGGTTTTACTCTATGTATAGATTTGAACCAGGGGTCATTGGGCTGGGTCACTGGGCTAGGCCATGGAGACAGCCATGCTCAGCTATGACCAGTGAAGCCCCTCTACGACACGGGACCATTTAATTCTGACACCAGCATGAGCTATGCTTCTAGGCTCACACTATGCCCCATGTAGTTCTAGGCTTCAGCGAGCTATTCAATTGCCCTCATTAATGGTGAACATCTCAAATACCCATGGATCAGCCCCCAAGGACTCCTCATTGTTGGCTTCTACTCACAGAAGCGCCACACTGGGAAGTGGAATTGCTGTCGAGTCTCTGGGCCGTCTTTTTCTGGACTCTTGAAGGCGCATCATATCTCGCTCTCAAGCTGCTGAGGCAACTCCTTTCTTTAAAAGCTCTTAAAACAAAACTGAAAAATAATATCAGGGCTGGGAGCCAGATTATAGCGGATCCTGCCGATAACCCAATACTTGGGCAGGGAGGGTAGGAAAAGAGGAATTCAAGGCCAGCCTTGGCTACATGGCAAGTTTGAGTGAGGCCTCTCTGGGCTATGTGAGACCCTGTCTCAAAACAAAAGAAAAGAAAAGAGATAGTGGGGTTGCGATTGTAGCTTGGGGGTAGAATCCTTGCCTGTCCCTCCCACCCCCATCCCTACTTCAAATTCTTCTTTAATCCTTGAACTCTGATCCTAAAAACATCTCATGTTTACCAAAAAGAACCAGAGAGTCTGTGCAAAGGTATTCTGACTGTGAAAAGACAGCCAATCAGAGAGAATAAACAGACTGGTTATGTCATGTGACTCTCAGAACTGACCTCCATCCTCTTCAGCTGACTCTCCCAAGCTTGATGTAGGGCCGGGGCCCCCTTGGGACTATTCTTCTGTCACATCTGCAGAAGGATGGCTGTATCTATCTGCTTTACCTATTTCTGGCCTTTAATTCTACACTAGCACGTCAAAATCTCCTATCCCTGGTGAGTCAGTTTTATTCTGGTATGGAATCTTAACAGTTTTCATATATATATGGTATAGATCCCTCCTTGCCTGGTGTCCTTCATCGGCATGCTTCCCTTCCCTTGTCTCCCAAACCAGAAGAATAAAACAAAAACCAACTCCTCGGTTTTGGCTAGGCAGAAAAATACCATTTGACCCAGAGGCAGCTCTGGGACTGTTGCCATGTATGGAGGAACCTGCTAACTCCTTAGGAAAAAAAAAAGTCCTGAGGCAAACCAGATGTAACCTCTTGTCGGCCTGCCAACATCTGGAATGCTGGCAGGAGCTCTGCTCTTGGGCCTGCATTGAGCTGCCAAGTCTGAGCATTTCAGAGGTGGCTCTGATGTGCTGAGAAGTTTTTCCAACCTCCTTTCCCTGCTCAGCCTTGCATTCCGGCCCTGGCTGCCAGGAGGGAGCAGCATGGTCACAGTGCGGGACCTGCTGGATGGGGCAGCTCACATAGAACCTTCAGGAGGGGCCGTAGAGACAGGGTCCAACTTCATGATTCGCATCTCCAGATAGCCCTTTGCCTGTTTCTGGGTGACTCACATGGACATTGTATGGTGCCTCACGTTTAAAGATGCAAGACCTAGGGGTTGTGGCTGGACAAATGTGTGTGGCTGTTTTCTTTGCTCCGGGGCCACAGCCTCTCCCCTCCTTTCCACCTCCTCTCCCCTCTTCTCTTCTCTTCTCTTCTCTTCTCTTCTCTTCTCTTCTCTTCTCTTCTCTTCTCTTCTCTCTCTCTCTCCTTTCTGTCTCCTCTCTCTCTCTCTCTCTCTCTCTCTCTCTCTCCTTTCTGTCTCCTCTCCTCTCTCTCTCTCTCTCTTTCTGTCTTCTCTCTCTCTCTCTCTCTCTCTCTCTCTCTCGCTCTCTCGCTCTCTCTCCCTCCCCCTCTCCCTCTCATGCAGGCAGGCACACACACTAACAGACCCAGACAGTGGGAGAACCTTTGGGGCCAGACTCCTCGCTCATGGAAAATATGATTTTGGCCCTAGGAATCCCTGGCAGGCTCAGCCAGATGCTGAAAGGGCAGGGAAGGAGACCGGAAGAGTGAGCAGATGGAGAGGGGGTTGGTGGGAGGAGCTGAACAGAGCGGGTAGAAGATCCAGTAGTCCCCCCTCCCACTGCCTGCCTCAGACCTCCCTGCAGGGCCCAAGGGATCCCCCCTGCCATCTGGGCTGCTGCAGCTGGTGACTTATCTGAATCCTGAACTGGGTGGGGTGAGGAACAAGTCAAGGACTTCAAGAGGAATATTCTTCCAAAGACATCCAGAGGAGTGGGGTGGAACTGGGGGCTGCTCCTATTTCTTCCCAACAGAGGCTCTGTGGGTGCTATGGAGACTCCTGATGCCGGAGGAAGCAGGTGGGAGGTTGGGGGAGTGTAAACCTCTGTTCTTTTCTGGTACTGACCTCTGCCTTTCCCCTCACGGCCTACAGACAAGGATGAGAGCGACCATCCCAACAACAGCTTCAACCCCTGCAGTGCCCACGATCACAGGTGCCTGCAGAAGCATATGGCCAAAATGCGAGATCGGAGCAAGATGAAAGTCGTGGGAACACCCCGGGAGGAACCCCGTCCTGTGGTGAGCACCTCTGACCCGCAGATGTATGCTTACAGAAATCCCATTACTAGACTTGGGCTATGTTCACCCAGCAAACCCCAGAGCCTTCTGTGTGTGCAAAAGAGCCCAGGGAGAAACCCATTTCTCTCTTTGTGATTCCTCTTCTGCTCTGCACATAAATATGGCATAGCTGAGTTGATTGGTAAAAGCAGGATCCAGGCTCTCTAGTGTTTCTTGATCCTTTTTTTTTTTTCCACTTTTTTCCTTTTCTGATGTTTTTTGAAGTCGGGATCTCCCTGTGTTGCTCTGGCTATCCTGGTACTCACTACTCTAGACCAGGCTGTCCTTGAACCTAGAGATCCACCTGCCTCTTCCTCCCAAGCACTGGGATTAAAGGTGTGCACCACCATCACCTAACTCTTGGTCCTTTTCTTGGATTCTCTGCCCAACTCTTGGAAACAAAAGGATTTAATAAGCTGGCCACAGCAAGAGGATTTGGGATCCTACTCTAGGGTCTGGCTACTTGTCCCAGTGGGGCTCAAGCCTAGGGGTTACCTTGTTTATTCCTTTTGCTTAGGCCTATAAATCCCCCAAGGCCTCTTTCCTTACCGTTCCCTCTTTAACCCCTACCCCCATTTTCCTGATTATTTCTTGTGAGACAGGAGTCTCACTTTGTAGCCCAGGCTGGCCTAGAACTTCCTATTTATACCAGGCTAGCTTTGAACTTGCAATAGACCTCCTGCCTCTGCTTCCAGCGTGCTGGGAGTACAGATATGTGCCACCACTGCCAGCTTTTTAAGGCGTGCTTTAGTGTCCATCCTTGTTAGTTGAATCTAAGTTTCTGCTTTCACTTCTTGTGCCCAGTACCCAGGCCTTGACTCTTTGCACAGGGCCTTTAACCCTCTTGTTTCTCCCTCGACCTCCCCCCCTTTCTTCCCCCCCCCGAGACAGGGTTTCTCTGTAGCTTTGGACCTGTCCTGGAACCAGCTCTGTAGACCAGGCTGGAGCCCCAGCGTGGTCTCTCCGCCTTTCTCTTCTGCTGAGCAGTTTTGTTGTTCACTCCCCAGCCCCAGGGTTCCTGCCAGAGCGAGCTGCACCGGGCCCTGGAGCGACTGGCTGCCTCGCAGAGCCGGACCCATGAAGACCTCTTCATCATCCCCATTCCCAACTGTGACCGCAATGGCAACTTCCACCCCAAACAGGTGGGTCTCCCCTTGTGCTACAAGGTGCTGGCCTCATCCTGGAGAATGCCTGACTCTCTGCAGGATAGGAAGAGAAACTCCCCAATCCAACCTAGATGTTTGGGTCTCCCACAACCCTGCTCTAGCCTAAGACTCTTAGCATGTTCTGTCCATCTCTTTTTTTTTTTGAAGATGAGAGACAGACTCAAAAAGGAGTAGAGGGGCCCTGGGCAGCCCACACCACCGTGTGAGCTCATTGTGGAACTTGCCTTCCTTCCAGGGCTGTTTGCAGCTCTTGAGGGTTCCCCATCTGTGCTGTAAATCCTGCTCCCAATGCTCCCCCTCCTCCTTCTTCAAAGAAGTGCTCCTTGTGTCTGAATGTCTGCAGCTTCATCTGGGCTTAGGGACAAACCCCAAGTTATGAGAAGTCGTGGAGGAAAGAGCGCAGCCTTCCGCAGCTGAGCTCAGATTCTCAGGTGCAGTAAGGATGGAGGTAGAGCCGGGTCTAGTGACCCGAGACAGTCATGGGGGTGGAAGCAGACGAAAGAGGGGTCAGGAGAGAAGGCAGCAGGTAGCGGCCTCACATTCACTTACTCCTTCAGAACGCCCCGCGTGCTGGCGTGTACAGCAGAAGCAGCTCACTCCGTCTCATCTCTGGCCCATCAGGAGGGTGGTATATCTTGGCAGGGTACTGGAGTGCCTTGTGCTCAATGTGGTCTGGGGAGCCTTGGCCTGCTTCTCTAGGTTGTGTGAGTATAGGGACATATGTCACACCCCCCACTAGGGAAACAACCCTAGTGTGGGCTGTTATTCAACCAACAGAGGCCTCACTAGGAAGATGACACTCCTGTCCTGGGTCCTTCCCAACGCAGGAACATAAGGGCGTGATGGGCCAGAGATGGCGCCTCAGAACCCGTGCCTTCATCTCAACACAAATTCCATGTCTCAGTTCTTAACAGCACCTCTCCCCCCCAATTAAACAAACCAAAACAACAAAACACCTGACCGTTTCTAAGAATAGTTTTGGGGTTTGTTAAAACAAAACAAAACAAAACAAAAAAAAACAAGGAGAAGGGCTGGAGAGATGGCTCAGTGGTTAAGAGCATTGCCTGCTCTTCCAAAGGTCCTGAGTTCAATTCCCAGTAACCACATGGTGGCTTGCAAACATCTGTAATGAGGTCTGGTGCCCTTTTCTGGCCTGCAGGCATACACACAGATAGAATACTGTATACATAAATAAATAAATAAATAAATATTTTTAAAAAAGAAAAAACAAGGAGAAAGTGAAGAATTATCATCCCCTCCCTGACAGGGCTTCTCTGTGTAGCAGTCCCAGCTATCCCGGAACTCACTTTGTAGACCAGGCCGGCCTCGCACTCACAGAGCTCTGCCTGTCTCTGCCTCCCGAAGGCTGGGATTACAAACATTAGCCACCACCACCCGACTGCAAAATTACCTGATTTCATTACTTGTATCGAACAGTAGTGGGGTTCACTGATGCAAGTATTAACTGAAGTCCAACGTACCGGGATTAAACCGGGATTTGTTTTTCATGTTATATAATGTTGCATATATTTTTACCTCTAATTTTTGTTGCAGCAAAAAAGCTGTGACGCTTGGCTCTTTATCCCCACACCAATTCTGAGTCTTGAGCCAATCTGCATTCCAGCTTTGAGTCTGGCTTTGAAATGAGCTTCTGGGCATATTTCCCACCCCCACCCTTGGTCTAATCCTGACCTGAAGTTTAGCCTGACCTCCATTCTTCTGACCTTGACTTCTGTCTTTGTTCTGATTTAACTTTCTTGCAGCAGTCCTCCTGCCTCTGCTTCCTAAGGGCTGGGGTCACAGGCATTGTGCTAGCACGTCTAACCAACCTGCTTCTGACTTAGGCTGAACACTTTACCTAGCTCACATTTTAGCGTTTTAACCACAATCCCTAACCCAACTTCAGCTGTGGGCCAGATGCTCCCTTTACCCCAACTTGGATCCTGCTCCCAGCTTTAATTCCATGTTTCAAGTCCCAGCCCAGTCACAACCCACCTGAATGAAACATCTTCAAAGAATCCAGCCTTTTACAGTCCTTCCACGCCTTCAAGTCTAAGGACGTTCTTAGGTCCCTGACCAGAAGCGCTCTAGAACGTTTCCTTGGACAAGTCTCCCTACTGCAGCGAGCTCTAGGAACTGGCGCTCAAAAAGAGCCCTTGCCTTCAGCTATCATTTTGGAAGAGCAATCGTCTGATCCGGGGGGCTGGGCTGGAGGTGGCGTGGTCTTCCTGGGAGCTGACCTCTCGTTCTTGTGCCCTTTCTTGCCAGTGCCACCCCGCCCTGGATGGACAGCGTGGCAAGTGCTGGTGTGTGGACCGGAAGACAGGGGTGAAGCTTCCAGGGGGCCTGGAACCCAAGGGGGAACTGGACTGCCACCAACTGGCTGACAGCTTCCAAGAGTGAGGCCTGCCAGCAGTGGGGGACTCACTGCCCCCTACTAGACCTCTGTGCTCTGGGGGCTGTAGAGTTGACCTGGCATGGAGTTTTGGAGACCTGGCTCTCTGCCTCCGGCCCTGCCCAAAGTTTCCCTTGGTGTGTGTGTGTGTGTGTGTGTGTGTGTGTGTGTGTGTGTGTGTGTGCATGCATGCATGTGTGTGCGTTTGTGTGTGTGTTTATGGGGCACAAGTGTGGCCCATGGGGTAAACCTGAGCCTAGAATACCCACTATGGGCTTAGATAGCCCAAGAGGTCTGAGTGTAGCAACAGGAAGCCCCAGTGTGTTTTCAAATCAATCTTGAATTCATTCATTCATTCATTCAGCCATCCAAAACATGTATTGACAACATACTACATGCCAGCTTTAGTTTTCAGCCCTGGAAGGCCTCATTCTAATTTCCTCTGATTGTGGCATGCAAGGTGTTCCTTTAAGGTAACCGGAAGCCTGTGGGAGAAAAGAAACCTCATTCTTGGAGTCAGAGAGAAGGGAAGTCGTGAACATTGACCACTCTCCCTCTCCTCAGTCTAGTCAGTGTGGGAAGGTGTGGAGTGGAAAGGGGGCTTAAGACTCATGAGACCCTCCCCCACGCTCAAGTTAAACTTCGTTGCTGTCCCCTGTTCTCCTTCCTCAGATCTCCAGAGGGAAGCAATTGAGGGACAGGGCCCATCTTTGGGTCTGGTCTAGTTATTGGGTCCTCTGATTAATTGCCTTGCCCATGGATCTCTGCTGTGGGAGAGGAATGGGGTCAGAGGACAGGGGGTGGGGAGGGGGGTCATCTCTTTTTGAGCAGTTAAGAGCGAAGAAAGGATGTAGGATTGGATGGTGTGTGTGTAGGATTGGATTGGATGGAGAGGATGCTGAGGGATGAGGCACTGCTGAGGTCCTGTCCTGAGCCCTAATTGTGGTTACTGGTCACAAAGTCACCAGGATGACCCTGTCTTTCCAGCTGTCCACTGCCTGTGGCCCCACCTCCCTCCCCATATCGCCCTTCCCTTTACACTTCCTGTCCCACCCTCTCTACCCTCCTGGGCATTTTCTGGCTTACCTGGATAGACTTAGAGACCTGCTTGTTGGCTATAATGTCTTTTCATTCATTTTTTTTCCTTTTTTTTTTTAAAAACAAAACGAACAAAACCAAAAAAACGTCTAGATAACTGTGTTTGGCTTATTTATTTAAAAACAAAAAACAAAAACAAAAACAAACAAACAAAACAAAACAAAAAAACAGTTAAAGACAGGGATGAATCCGGGGTGGAGGGAGGTGGGCCTTGCGTGATCACCAGACCTTTCCTGCTAGGTAGGGGACTGCTGCAAATCAAAAGCCCTATCCCCAAGGATCTCCCAAGATACTCCCAGTGGAGGTAGGATCCTGTGGCTTTGGAGGTGTGGTCCAGGAAGCCTTATGGGGCCACATCCCAGTGGAGCTGGGACCTTTCCTAGAGTTTGCACAGGATGGGGATGGAGAGGGCACTCTGCACTTGAGGCACAGGATGGTGGTGGTAAATCTCAGCACATTCCACGGCCCTGGTGTCTTTGTTCTTGCCTGGGGGGTGGACACGCTCCAACATTCAGTTCTCAAAGACTGGGAGAGTGGGAACCCCTGACTTAAGACTCTCTGCCCCAGCCTTTGCTTCAGAACACACCCCCGCATGGATTCATAGCCGTCTTCCCAAAGCTTCTGCTTCTACAGGTGTGTGTGTGTGTGTGTGTGTGTGTGTGTGCGTGTGTGTGCATGTGTGTGTGTGTGTGTGTGGTGTGTGTGTCTGTGTGGTGTGTGTGTGTGTGCGTGTGTGTGTCTGTGTGGTGTGTGTGTGTGTGTGTGCGTGTGTGTGTCTGTGTGGTGTGTGTATGTCTGTGTGGTGTGTGCGTGTGTGTGGTGTGTGTGTGCGTGTGTGTGTCTGTGTGGTATGTGTATGTCTGTGTGGTGTGTGCGTGTGTGTGGTGTGTGTGTGTGTGCGTGTGTGTGTAAGTATCCGCTGATTTCTGATGAATGTTTCTTCCCTGGAGGTCAAAAGCACCCTGGAGACTCTGTTGAGTTTCTTGCCTTCTGGGGGATGGTGTCCTCTCTGTGTCCTTGCCCTCCAGTCCCCTCCCTGATTAGAGACTCCTAGGTTTCAAACATCATTGGTTCCCAACTCCCGCCTTACCCCGCCAATGCATATACAGTGTTTCTCTGTGTAGCCCTGACTGTTCTGGAACAGGCTGGCCTCGAACTCATAGAGATCTACCTGCCTCTACCTCCCAAGAGCTGGGATTAAAGGCATACACCACCATGCCTGGCTCCTAAATTCTTTATTATCTGGACTTTCTTCTGAGACTGTAGTCTCCCTAGGTCTCCCTAGATCTCTAACTTGGCCTCAGCAGGACAGCCTACAGCCGTCTCGTTGCCCTGAGGTACCAGTCTGCTGCCAGTAGCAGGAGATAAGGAATATAGTCCTGTTGAGAATTGTTCCCCCAGTCCCTGGCCTCCTCCTTGTGGGGTCCAGGCCAAGGCATGTTGAGGTAGTGGGGTGGTGTAGCCTGAAGGTAAAGTTTTGGGTCCCTCAGCCAAGTACAGACAAGTATTTCCTCAGGGCACAGCTTCCTTAGCCCCTCTCACTGAGCTCTGACCTCGCACCCTTCAGGATGGGCTAGAGAAGATCACTTTTCTCTCAGAAACCTCTGAAAGAAGGCACAGCCTAGCTTAGTAACTTAGTAACACAGTGACTCGTGTCTGTGTGTGCACCGGACGTGCTCATGCATGCATGTTTGAATGTGGTTTAGTGATTCCCGAACTGGGGGAGTATGGGCTTTTACAAGTACATATCTATATATTATCTGTGTGATGAGTGTAGCCGAGACACGCACCTGTATAACTGGTATCTGGGCTCTATGAATCTGTCCAATGGGAGGCTCTCCTGAGTGACAGGAGAGACAGTGTGACATCCACAGAGTATGTTCCCCTGTGGAGCTCGAGGGGGGTGTCTAGCACCAGATAACGGAGGCTGTGCGCTTTGGAGTGGTTTCACATTTCACACAAACACCCCCCTTTCCTGGATAACTTGTCCCATGGTCTTGGGGCCAGGTCCCAAGAGTCAAAGCAAATGTAGGCAACACTGTGTTTGCACACCATTCCCAGATTCGGAGGCGTCCTCCTGCCCTAGCCTCTGCATGTCCGTCCCAGAGCTAGCAGCTTAGGAGAGAGTAGGCAAGGACCAAATTTTGTGCCCTTGTGGGGTCACCGCTTCACTGCATCTTGAGAACTGTGGTCCTGTCTGCTGCGCTACCTCCACAAGAAACTTATTTCTGGACTAGCAAGGTAGCTCTGTAGGGAAAGGCACTTGCCACTAAGCCTGAAGACCTGAGTTCGGTTCCTGGGACTCACATGGTGGAAGGAGAGAATCAACTCTTGTGAGTTTTCCTCTGACCTCCATAGGCAAGCAATGGCGTGTGTGCAGTGACACACGCATGCCTACACGTTCACCCATTACATCCTCATTCCATCTTTCTCTTCACACACACACACACACACACACACACACAGAGAGAGAGAGAGAGAGAGAGAGAAAGACAGAGAGAGAGAAATATGAAAAAAAATGTTTTTTCCTTCTCCTGGCTTGGCACAGGGTCTGGGTGGGGGTCCCTTAGCTCACCCATGCCCTGGCTTTCAGTTTCTATTCCCCGTTTCTTAGTGGAGATCAAGCCCTGATCTGCTGAGGGCGGGTCAGCCCTCCGTCCTGTCATCATCTCGAAGGGTCCTGAGCCTTAGCCTCTGCCATTCCCTAGCTCCTTCCAAGAAAAGTCTGTCACCCCAGCTCTCTGGCCCGCTGCCACCAAGCTGCTCCAGGAATGTCTTGGGGTATGCACCTCCAGAGTTCCCCTTCCTGGAAGGCACATGGTTGCTTGGCAAAATGACCCCCAAACATTCCTAGCTAAAGAAATTCCCACTGTGTAGGGATGGAGTGAGTTGAAGGAGTTGGGAGGCCAGTAGCAGAAAGGCTTGAGTCCTCACAGGGAGTTGGGAGGGAAGGGGCAGTTTGGGAGGACCACAAGTGGAGGGGAGACAAAGAAACCAGCCTCTAGTGGGGGCCAAATAGCACCTCAGTGAACCAAGGGTCTAATTCAATCCTGCCCACTCTGTGTCTGAGGCCCCAGGGGCTGGGGAAGGTTGAGGTCAGAGGGTAGAGGTGCAGATAATTAGAAACATACTCTTCTGAGTGGCAGGCGCCCTGGGGACCACCATCCCCCCACTGTGCCTTCTTGCCTCAGGTCCTCAGGTCATCTCCCCACCCCCACCTAGACAATCCCAGGCAGACTGACAGGAGCCTGGGAGTCAAAACTCCCAGGGCCTGGCTTCCCAGGCCCCTTACACAGTCTCTAAAGTGCAAACAACATATTTTCACCATGCAATGGTATTTAATTACACATAAAAACAGAGCCATTAAACTGAAATTAAACCCTTGTTGGAATCACTTAATTCAGGGCATGACAAATTGCTTTCAGCGGAGGCGGCTGTGTAGTCCCCTGGGGTGGAGTTAGGGGGGGAAGAATGGAGATTAGTGGCTTCCATGGCTGGCTCGGTCCCCTCGTTCTCTTGGTCCTCTTGCCAACTCTAAATTCTGAAACTGGGGCCAGAACCCTCTTCCTAAGGACCACCCAGGCCAAGGGGAAGGCTCTAGATACACTTGGGATGACAGGGACAGGAGGTTGGGAAACAACCCAGTTACAGACAGCCCGGGCTATATGGATGGGGAAGCTGAGGCCCAGATGGGACAGGATTCCAGAGCTAGGATTAGGCCCTTGGCATCCAGCCATGACCGCGGATGCTGGTTTTTTGTTTTGTGTTTTCTCCCAGGCTGATATCATTGAATCTTGGACCTGGATAGAAGTTGGGGCTGTGCAGTGAGAGTTAGAGACCAGAACTAACCTTGGGTGACTTTCTGGGGATAGCTTTGGAGTCAGCCTCTGGGGTCAGGCAGACTAGGTTACTTTCTCGGTGAAAGGCAGGTCAGCCGAGGTCTTCTGTAGCAGGCAGAAATGAAGGGATTCTAAGGAGACACTTGTGGTGTTCAGTTAGACTATTGGGCATGATGGACCCCAAAGAAATGGGAGATTCTTCCAGAATATTATGCGGAGAGGGAAAAGGTGCCATTCAGAGGGGGATCTTGGCAGAAGAGACTTCACACAATGACTAGTCAGAACACCTTACGGAATGAGACAGAAGCCTAGCCAAGGATGGCTCCCTGGTGGGCAGAACCACACCTCGGCCAAGACTGCTTTCAGGTGCCTGTCTTTGTTCTCTGCTTAAACTGTAATCACACTTAAGGCCCCTGGAAGACAGACTTGGAGGCGCTCTCTGTGCCTCTTTGTCCCTCTTCCTGGCTTATTGAGGACAGGCAGTCAGAGCATGAGTTGTGACCCCCAAGTTTGGCAACCACAGAGGGACATCAGAGACACAGTTTTGGGGTATCTACCACTGGAAGTGGGCTGACCCTGGGTGGAGAAGAAAGAAGGGAACTTCCATCTCGAGCCATTTTCTCCTCTGTCCACGTCAGCGGCATCGGCTGCTTTTTCACCTGTTTCCTCTGACAAACAGGCATTTTGTTAACGTGTATAACGCGTGTGTAACGTGTGTGTAAGGTACGCTTGTCCACAGTCGGCTTACAATAACCAGCAGTGCTCCCTAAGTTTGGAAGGGACTTCAGAGTTTGATTGTTGACTCTTTTTTTTTTTTAAATTTAAACTCTTTATTTATTTATTTATTTATTTATTTATTATGTATACAATATTCTGTCTGTGTGTATGCCTGCAGGCCAGAAGAGGGCACCAGACCCCATTACAGATGGTTGTGAGCCACCATGTGGTTGCTGGGAATTGAACTCAGGACCTTTGGAAGAGCAGGCAATGCTCTTAACCTCTGAGCCATCTCTCCAGCCCCCGATTGTTGGCTCTTGTACCCGTTGGTTTCAAGCTAGAGACATCAGAGTGGGAGAAGCCTGCCTAAATTAAGAAAACACTTCCATAAGATCTGGCTGCAGGCAAGCCTGTACGGCATTTTTTATTTTATTATATTTATTTATTTATTTTAAAGGATGATTCTTTTTTTAATATTTATTTATTTGTTATTAAACAATATTCTGTCTACATGTATGTCTGCAGGTCAGAAGAGGACACCAGACCTCATTACAGATGGTTGTGAGCCACACCATGTGGTTGCTGGGAATTGAACTCAGGACCTCTGGAAGAGCAGGCAATGCTCTTAACCGCTGAGCCATCTCTCCAGCCCGTACGGCAATTTTTTAAATTTATTTTATTTTATTTTTTGTTTTTTTTGAGACAAGGTTTCTTTGTAGCTTTGAGCCTGTCCTGGAACTAGCTCTTACAGACCAGATTGGCCTCGAACTCACAAATATCTGCTTGCCTCTGCCTCCCAAGTGCTGGGATTAAAGGTTTGCAGTCACCAACGCCCAGTTTGCCTGTAGGCCATTTTCTGAATTAGTGGTTGATGGGAGAGGACCCAGCCTATTATGGGTGGGGCTGTTTCTGGGCTGAGGTCCTGGGTTCTATAAGAAAGTAGGTTGAGCAAGTCAGTAAGCAATATTCCTCCATGGCCTCTGCATCAGCTCCTGCCTCCAGGTTCCTCCCCTGACTTCCTTTAATGATGAACCGTGATATGGAAACTTAAGCTGGAGAAACCCTTTCCCAGCTAAATTGCTTTGGTCCTGGTGTTTCACACAATAATAGTAACTCTAACCAAGATAGAACTATAGATTTATTCTTCAAAGTCAAACATTCCAAATTTTGCTTTAGAAATAGCTTCTGGCTAGGTGTGGTGGTGCACACATTAAATCCTAGCACTTGGAAGCAGAGGCAGGCAAATCTCTGTGAGTTCAAGGCCAGCCTGGTCTATGAATGAATTCTAGGACTCTTAGTGAGACCCTCTGCCCCACCCTCCAAAAGAAGTAGCTACTATATCTTTTCTGTACCATGAAGCTAATTGTTGCTGGAACCACCTCTATAAGTAGATGTCTCTGTTGTGCCCAGATTACAACCCCCAGAGAGACCACCACAGAGGCCCAGACTGTAATAAGCAAGGTTTATTTAGTGTAATACAAACTAGTTCAGAACCCATCTCTAATCCCCACTGCAGTGAGGTAGAGAGGAGTTAGGACTCCTCTGTGGGCTAGGCTTTTAAAGGTGTAGCTATAAAGAGGCCTTTTGAAGCTGCTTTGGCACGGGTGGCAAGGTCTTTTCCTCTCTCCCATCCTGCTGTGTCAGCTTTGTCACCAGGTGGTTGGCTGGGCTGAGCTGAGTGTCCTTGTGCTTGGAATCTCCCGGGTGGGAGGGGGGAAGGAAAGTGCTGTCTTTCTGCTAGGAAATTCCTTCTCGTCCCTTTGAGAATAAGGGGTGGGGCTCTCACAGCCTCTTAAACTATGTAAGCCTTCTAAAGATTGATAGATATTAGACATTAGTAAATCTGCATAGTTATTTAATTTTCAAAAACAGCTTTGCTCTCTCTTTTTTATTTTTTTGAGACAGGGTGTCTCTGTTGCTTTGGAGCCTGTCCTGGAACTAGCTCTTGTAGACCATGCTGGTCTCAAACTCACAGAGATCTGCCTGCCTCTGCCTCCCAAGTGCTGGGATTAAAGGCATGCGCCACCACCACCTGGCCTCTCTCTTTTTTTTAAAAAAAAAAATGTATTTATTTTACGTATATGGGCATCTTGCCTGCATGTATGTTTGAACACTACTTGAGTACCTGGTACCTACAAAGACCTGGAACAAGGGTTCCAAGCTGTTGTGAGCCACTTTTTAATGGATGCTGGGAATTGAACCTAGACCACCTTGTGGGTGCTGAGAATTGATTCTGAGTCCTTTGGAAGAACAGCCAATGCTCTGAACCACTGAGCCATCTCTCCAGCCCCCTGTCGGTTGTGTTTTTTGAAAAGACTCGTAGCTAACTATTGGCATTGTAAAAACACGTAGCCGAACTGTCTGCAACATTCTATGGCTTCTGGGAAAGAAGCAGGAACATTTTTGAGATGTTAGAACAGTACCCAGAAGACAAAAGGAATGTCTGACCTGTGCGTTGTTTTTATTTCTCAGCTGCTTCCCTTAGGTGTCCCCTCCCTTTCCTGGGTTGGGAGTACTGACGTTTTAGACGGGTCTCCAATCCCAGTCAAAGGAAAGCAAGCTGAGAAAGGAGCTACAATGAAGAAAAGAAGTTACTCAAAAAGCAGGCCGACTTGAGAGAGCACGTAGCTGCAGCACGCTGCGCTGCCGCTGCGCTGCCGACGATTGCGGCACTGGGGCGGGCATTCTGGGAAGCACGTGCGCAGTATCTCACTAAAGGACTCTTTGTTCTACCCCGCGTTGGTTTGAGACTGGTGAGTCTCAGTTTGAGCTAGTGCTAACGTGGCCTCGAATTTCCCATCCTCCTGTTTCAGCTTCCCCAGGATTAAAGGGCAGGGCTTCCATGCCCAGTGTGACTTTATTCAGTTCTGACAACGTCCTCCTGTGTCTCTGAACAACATTCTCTAAAGGCATTGCTGATTAACCACCCGGTTTGTTCTCTCTTTGTCCCATGCTGTCAGCAAAGGATTCAATCTGGTTGGTCTGATAGGATCCCAGACTGGGGGGATGGGAAAGTGGTAAGAGTCAAGAAGTTAGTGCTAGTAAACCCTTTAGGGTCAGCTCTGGGGCAAGAGATCTGGAGCCTGGTGGCTTCCCTCACTGCAGAGGTTCTCTCAGAAGTCTGGCAGCGACGCCAACATTTCAGAGTTGTGGCTCCGTCTATCTGCTTGCCCATGGGGCCTTGAGTCTGAGGTGACCCAGCTGGGTGTGGACAAGCTAAGCCAAGCTCCTCAGTGCTCTCAGGTTGCTGAGGGAATGAGATGGAGTTGTAAAACAGCTGCCTGGGCCCACAGCAGCTGTAGGGGGCTGCCCAAGGCAATCTTAGGTGCTGGCAGATGGGGCTAGCTGGGGGAACTTTGGGTTGCTTCCGCCTCTTCCTCCTGGTGTTTGAGCTAGAATTTCCAAGCCAGAGGAACTCAGAGGGAGGGGAGAACAAGCCTTTCTCCACCCAGGGGAAATTAGACCAGACTGTTCAGGAAATCAGTGCAATTTTCCAGCATCGTCGAAAGTTAGTTGGACAATGGAGTGTTTTTTTTTTAATTGTTTTTTTTTGTTTTGTTTTTTAATAAAGTGAGAGAAGTTCAATAGCTTTTCGCCGAGTTGTTTTCCGACTTCATTTCTCAGCCATAGCTGAAGGTTTCTCATTCAATGTGACATGTGACTGCCTAGTGACCCTGGCCTGTCTGTGGCTGTGCCAGGGGTCAGGCCAGGCCAGCTGGAACTCAAGCTCCCTGGGTCTGTGAGCCCCTTTTTCTCAAGAGTCCGACAGTGGGGTCTATAGGAGCCTCTGCAGGTGCCCCAGTTGCTTGTCCCCAAAAGAAAGAAGTTTAGAAACTGGTGAATGCTAAATGCCAGGCACAGAGGGGTTTATATAGTGGTGCATGCCTTTAGTCCCAGAACTCAGGAGGTAGAGGCAGGTGGATCTCTGTGAGTTCAAGGCCAGCCTGGTCTACATAGCAGGTTCCAGGACAGCCAGAACTACATAGTGAGATCCTAGCTGGAAAAGCAAGGACAAACAAATAAAAATCTCTATAAATTAGGGCCGTGAAAATACTGAAAATGTTTTCCCTCCCACCTCTACAGTGAGTGGGAAGGTAAGACTGCTCCCAGAATGCAAAGGGCCCTTAATAAAAAACATGGAGATTGTTCTTGGGGCTCTAAGAAGGGAAAAGACCACGCAGGCTGAGGCAGGGTCAATTCTAATCCTACTCTGTACAGATGATGAACTTGTGGGGGACACAGGCAACTTTGGGGAGAGCAGGGAAGTGTCACATCTGAGAAGAGAGAGCCAAGTGTGGGCAGATGGAGCAGGGCCAGCTCCTTGGTAGCCAAAAAGACCAGGATCGGGAGCAGCAGCCTATATGAGCATTCTTGTTTGGTAGTTAAGCTGAGCCAGTATGAAGATGGGTGGGAGTGGGGCAGAGACAGGCATAGACACCTGCTTGTCTGCGCCACAGATGAGCTGGTAGCAGAAGCAGTGAGGGCAGATGGTGGTATTCTTACCCCAACAATTCATCACACGACTGGAGAGGGGATCTCTGGACACCTGAATAGACAGGGACACTCACATCTGGAAGGCAGCGCTGTCAGGAGGAGTCACTTGGGGCAGTGGAAGGAGAGGTATGTCACTGCTGAAGAGGAGCCGTGACCCCATGTGAAAGACATGGGTATGTGAGCACCTGCGAGGTGTCTGGGGTCACAAACCTAAGGGATTGATTCTGCTCTGGTACACTGGGCTTGGGAGCAGGGGAAGGCAGTGGGAAGGACCCTGTTTTACAGCCTCGGGAGCCTCCTACTGGGTGCCCTGGGCTTCTCATACACTGTTCCCCAGCCTCTTTACTACCACCCACTCCAGCCTCAGGACCTTTGCACATGCTGTTCCCTCAGCCTGAGTCCCTTCTTTGCAAGGTTGACTTTTCAACCTTCGGCCCAGTGTTACGTCCTTTGGCTGCTCCTCTGCCGTCCTATTTATAGCCTCCCCACTTTTTCTTTATCTTTTTTTTTAAAAATTATTATTATGTACAGTGTTCTGCCTGCATGTGTACCTACACCCCAGAAGAGGGCACCAGATCTCATTATAGATGGTAGTGAGCCACCATGTGGGTGCTGGGAATTGAACTCAGGACCTCTGGAAGAACAGTCAGTGCTGTTAACCACTGAGCCATCTCTCCAGCACTCCACTTTTTCTTTTATTCCTTTTCTCTTTATTTTGTTCCCTCCTTCTTTTCCCTTCCTTTCTTCCTTTGACGAGGTCTCACTCTGTAGCTCAGGCTGGTCTGGAACTTCCTAGGTAGCCCAGGCTGGCCCTGAACTAGTGATACTCCTCTTCCTTTGGACTCCTGAGTGCTGGTTCTCGGCATCAGCCACTGTGCCCGCACGGCTCTTCCACCGTCCTATTTGACGTGTGTGTGTTTTTCATTCACCGGGCTTTTCCAGAACATTCGCTTCTCTGGTTATCTAAAACACACGAGTTCTTATTTGTTTCCCTTTGGCTCTCCTGAGCCTGGCACACAGTAGATGCTCAGTGAGTGTTTGCTGAGAGAATAAATGAACAACAAAGGAGACAGCTGAGCAAAAGCGGACAGACCAGTGGCTGCTAAGACAGCAGATGGGGGGGGGTTCTTGTCCTCCCTTCTCCTGTCCTGGCCCCCCTGGGCCTCAAGGACAGTTGTGGAGGTGGGAGAGTGTGCTTCCCTAGGGAGTCAGAGTGAAAGGGTCTCTAGAGTGGCTGAGGGGGAGAGGTACCAGTTTCCAGGTAGAAATAGAAGGGGTGGGCTTTTCAGATGTTCCCAGCAGCTTGAGGCTGGAGACAGACAGGGGCTGCCCCCAGGGTCCCCACGTCTTCACTCCTCATACTACAACTCAGCACACAGTGTTTTTTAATTCTTTGGTTGGGAGACAGGGTCTCCCTCTGTAGCCCCAGTAGGCTAACTGGCTGTGAGCTGGCATTGATCCTCCTGCTTCTGCCTCCCCCAGGGCTTTACCCACTGAGCCGTCTCTGTGTGCGCTACCCAGTGGGACTAATGCTTTCTAAGAAACATGAATTCTTTTCCCTCCCTGTAATGACCTATGTGAGCACCCGGTGAGAAGGTGGCCGTCAGTGAGGCAGGAGGATGGGGCGTTCGGTGGAGCCTGGCCATCCTGTACCCTGACCTCTACATCTTGCTTCCAGGGTTACGGAAGTCAGTATCTAACGGCTGAGGCCTCTCAACGTGGTTATTTGTCCTAGTAACCTGCACTGAAGGTGACAGGGCCCCCAGAGAACCAGGAAGCTAGGCCCAGACCAGGCAAGGTCAGAGTGTTTCTTCTAGGCATTTCTTTGTCCTGCTCTGAACTCCAAGTTCACACAGACCCATTACCCACTCACACTCCTCCCAGCCCCGGCGTCAGATCCTGCCTCCTGCCCCACAGCCATGCTTCTAAAGCACAGAACACATAGTAAATCTTAAAAAAAAGAAAATGAGGTTAGCCTCAGGACCACTGTGCTGTTCAAAAGGTTGTGCAATGTGCAAGCATCACGGCCACGCTCTTGGACTTCACCCTAGAGGTAATAGGGAGACATTAAAAGGTTTTTCCATCGAGGGTAATTGCTTTTTTTTTTTTTTTTTTTTTTGGCCCGTGTGTGTAAGTGTACTGCATGCATGCCTGGTGCCTATGGAGGCCTGAAGAGGGGGTCAGCTGCCCTGGGACTGGAGTTATTTGTGGTTGTAAGCTGCTGACTTGGGCCTTCTGTAAGAGTACCCAGTGTTCTTAATCGCCGAGTCATTCTTTAAAAGGGGAAAAAAATTAATTTTCTAGATTTTTTTGATCACATGCTGAAAGTTCTGGTGGCCCTGGCACCTCTTTCATCTGCTCCTTGGGGAACTTTATAGGCAGACACACGGAATACAACACATCTTTCCACACTTCTGTGCTTCATGCATACATTTGTTTTCCTGCCTAAGAAGGCTGGAGAAGTAGGACTGGCCACTTGTTGGGCAGGTGACCTCCAAGCCTCGGTTTCCTAATCTGAAGATTAAACATAAAACTCACTCCTCATGGCAATGAACACATAGGAGCCCTTCAGTAAAAGGTGATTTCTTGAAGGGTGGTGGTGATGCGCACCTTTAATCCCAGCCCTCCAGCCCTCCGGAGGCAGAGGCAGGTGGATCTCTATGAGTTTGAGGCTAGCCTGGTCTACAGACTTCCAGGACAGCCAGGGTCACACAGAGAAAACCTGTCTTGAAAAAGTGGTTTCTCGCAGCTGGGTGTGATGGCTCATGCCCTTCCATCCCAGCACAAGAAGGCTGAGGCAGGAGGACTGCCATGAGTTTCAGACCATCCTGGGCAATAGAGTGAGATCCATACATGCCCGAGTTCACACAACCACACATGCTAACAATGACCACAAAAACAGAAAAAAAAAAAATCCACTACCCTGGGGGCTGGAGAGACGACTCAGTGATTAGGAGCACCCGCTGCTCTTCAAGAGGACCTGGGTTCAATTCCCAGCACTACACAGTGGCTCACAACTATCTAACTCCAGGGGAGTTTCAACACCCTCTTCTGGCCTCCATGGGCAATGCATACATGTAGTGTGTTCAGGTAGATCTTACTCTGTTCTGCTGGGTGCCCTTCTCTGCTCAGCACTCAAGAGATAGCTCTGGATGTCCAGGACCAGCTATTGTACAAAGAAACTTTATTTTCCATGAAGTATACAGGGATGTATGAAGGACTCTTCCCACTAAGCCTAGAATGGGTGGAACGGAGTCCATCTAATGCTGGAAGGCCCGTCTTAGCTTGCAATGCGAGCCTAGCACCCTCCCCACTCCACCTCCACACTCCCCATCTGATTCTCTTTTCCTAAGTTGAAATCATAATCCCTCAGGTCTGACCTTGGCCAAGGACAATGGTGCTCTGTAGGCTGACGACAGGAGGGGGATAGACACTTGCTCCACAGTGAGTTACAGCGGGCTTCTGTGAGCATCCCCTTGCACGCCACGGAAGTCTCCTAAGGAGGTAGGCAGGCTGGAAGAAGAGCAACAGGTTTTGCAGGGCTGCCTTGAATGTGGGAGGGGACGAGTCCAACTTCTCCAACCAGCTGGAGAAGCTGCCTCTTTGTATTCTTGACTCTCTCCTGCCCCCTTGTGTTTGTAAGGCTGGTGACGCCATATAGTGTTTGTGTGTTGGAACTGGAGGACCCAGCAAGAATGGATTTGGGGCAGGGAAATGCACCCCTATATGTATTATAGCAACAGGGTCTCTCATTTTCATCCACTAGATGTTGGTTATGAGAGCAATGCCAGGCAGCTGTGATACCTGTTCTGGGGCACGTGCTTATCAAGAAATTGAAAGCAAAGATGGGGGGGGATATTCATCTGTAATATATTGGGAAGGATGGATTAGACATTAAGAATGTGAGCACTGCCGAGATTTTTCTGACCATGGGGATAAGGGTCTTCTATTAAGCTAGCCCCACAGACACAGCCAAGCTAGCGTTCAGAATCCCGGGCCAACATCACAGAGCAGTTGACCAACTAGACAATAGCCCAAGTTTGTAACTGCAGAGGCTAGGGATTTTCCTAGCATGCTCTTGGGAAAAAGATCCCAAGGCCTTGGCAAATTATACCTAAAAATCAGAGGAATCCAGAAAGTTCCACCAGATGGCTAGGAGTTGATCAGACTGCAACACCTAGATCTCCAGATGTGAGAGTGTTTTAAATACTGCATTAGAGAGGGCTCCACTGACAGAACCTTGATTGCAAAGCGGAAAGAAGCGAGGGGTACAAAAACTCACTCCCGGTCTATGTTCAGACTCGACTCTGACAGCATCTGATGGGTCCCTCAAAGCAAGCTGAAATGGGTTGCGCCACAGGGTACACGCACTGTGGCTGCCAGGTCTGCTCTGGCTGAGGCCCTTGACCCTGTCTCCTCTCCATCATAGATTTTGGACCTTGCAGGCACCTTCCCACTTTGAAACTCTTCCCCCACAGCAGCTCCTTCTTGAAGTGGTACCCCCTTCCATGGGTGAGATCTATGAAAACGTTAACCCCCCCTCTCTCCCTCCCTCCCTCTCTCTCTCCTTCTCTCTCTCTTTCTCTCTCTCTCTCTCTCTCTCTCTCTCTCCTTCTTTCTCTTTCCCTCAACAAGGTCTCATGTAGCATAGACTGACCTAAACTCATGTAGCTAAGAATGACCCTGAACTTCTGATCTTCCTGCCTCTTCAAGTGCTGGGATTTTTCAGCATTCACCACTGTGCTTAGTGATCGAGCCCAGCCCTTGTCCTTGTCAGGTAAATCCTCTAGCAACACAGTTACGTTCACAACCCCCAAACCTTTCCATCTCTTGAAAACAAAAGAATCCTGGGCCAGCAGGGAAGAGACAGGTGTGAGGGAAATCGAACCTGTCCCCAAACTGCACACATCATCACCGGCTTCCAGCCAGGGGCCTACGAGTTCTGACCCAGCACCTGCTGTTTGCTGTTTGCAGGGGTCATAGGCCTCTGGCTCAACCTGCCACGAAGGGAGTGTTCAAGCTGATGAAGCCAGAGTGTCGTTGCAGGCAATTTTTACACAGGGAGTCCTGGATGTGGGTGGGCTTCAGTAGCGTGGAGGAACACACTGAAGATTCCCAGCTGAGTCTCCAAGGGACCATTTTCTTGCGGTTGGGTTCCTTTATATATAATTAAAGAGCCTGAGGCCCAAGAATTGGGTGAAGGTTACTGCTGAATGTCACAGCAGGCTCCAAAGCTTCAACTTGCTCTGTCCTCAGGTCCAACAGTCAAGTCTGTCGACGTGGCCACAGCGGCATGGCCAGGGAAAGTCTCTTGAGATGTCAGGGAAGGTGCACAGGTAGCTCCCTTCTATACCCTGTCTGTGTCCTGGAGCAGAGCAGTCACCAGACTGACCACCTGGAGAGCTGGTTGGACTGCTTCGTACTCTGCGAAGAGGTGACACACGTTCTCTTGTGTCTCCGTCTGGCTCTTGGCCACAAACCCAAAGATCCTGTTGAGAGAAGACAGCTGTGGGGATATGGGCTAGAGAGGAGAAGCATCATGCTGAGGGGGGTGTTGGAAGGGGAGGACACTCAACTTGCGCCTCACTGCTTCTCCCCAAGCCAGACAGCTGCAGAATTTGTGTACTGTATCTTGTGTGTGTGTGTGTGTGTGTGTGTGTATGTGTGGTATGTACTTGTTTGCGGGGACATGGCATGTGTCCATACATGTGTATGGAGGTTGGTGTTGGATGTCTTTCTCAATTGCTCTCTACTAATTTTGAGACAAGGTTTCTCAATGAATCTAGAGCTCACTCATTGGCTAGGCTGGCCAGCCAATGAGCACCAGGGATCCGCTTGTCCCTGCCTCCCCAGCACTGGAGTTATAGACATACCGTCTGGCTTTTCATATGGGTTCTGGGGCTCTGACCTCATGTCCTCATGCTTGAGTGGCAGACACTTTCCTCACTGGGTCACCTCCCCAGCACTTTCAGTACCTCCTTTTAATGGAGCAGCTAAAGGAAGAAGGTGCCTCTCTTGTCCAACTGGGCAAGCACTTATTTCAGACTCTGGGTTTCCATTTTGAATAGGGCTCCCTGAGGACAAGACTGGGAAGCTCCATTAGGGCAAGAATGTACTTGATAATCATCCCTACAGCTCTGAGATAAAACCTGTGCCTCTGGGGCTGGAGAGATGGCTCAGCGGTTAAGAGCACTGACTACTCTTCCAGAGGTCCTGAGTTCAATTCCCAGCAACCATGTGGTAGCTCACAACCATCTGTAATGAGATCTGGTGCCCTCTTCTGACCTACAGGCAGGATACTGTATAAATAAATAAACCCCCAAAAGCCTATGCCTCCAGTATAACACCTTGGGCTCCAGACTAGGAGATCTTATAAGAGCCATACCACACTGGCTCCTAAGACCAAGATGGAAACCCTCTTCCTTCCTTCCTTCCTTCCTTCCTTCCTTCCTTCCTTCTTCTCTTCTTCCCACCCTCCATCCCTCCCCTCCTTCCTTTATTTCCATTGAGATATGGCACTGTGAAATAATCCTCTTGTTCACTGTGAAGATGTGTTGCTCTCATTGATTTAATAAAGAACTCACTAGCCAATAGCTAGGCAGGAAGAGGTTAGGTGGGAGAGTCAAGCTGGGAGAATGCTAGGAAGAAGGGCGGGGTCACCAGCCAGAGGCAGAGGAAGCAGGATGTATAGAGAATGAGGTAACAAGCCATGAGCCATGTGGTAACATGTGAATTAATAAATATGGGTTAATTTAAGTTGTCAGAGCTGGTTTGTAATAAGCCTAAGCTATCGGCCAAGCATTTACAGTTAATAATAAGTCTCTGTGTGGTTATTTGGGAGATGGCTGGCAGGACAGAAACCTCCTCTGCCTACAGTAGGGTTTCATTATGTATAGCCCGGAACTGACTACATAGACAAGGCTAGTTGGAACTGACCTTGATTCATAGCAATCCTCCTGCTTCAGACTCCTAAATTCTGGGATTACAGGTGTGTACTGCCAAACCTGGCCTGCTCTCTTTCTGTCAGGTCTGGAACCCTGGCACAAGGCCACCTCTTAGAGCCACTGAGTGGTGGGAGGGGCTTACCTGGAAGCTTTGCAGTACTTTTGCCACCTGAAAGAAAGGGACACAAGAGGAGTGAGTGACGGAGCTCTGCCTGGCTCCTCAGGATGCTGATGAACAGTGGGAGCCATGTCTCCACTCTGCCATGCCCGACATGGCCTGTTCCCCGACCTCTTAGGATTCACAGGCCACCTCTGCTATTTCAATCCCAGGTACCATGGAAGGCTGCTAGGCCTGGAGCAGCCTTCTTAGCTTGACTCAGCCTTGAACTTACTTCCGTTGCTCGGGGTCCATTCCGCAGAAGCGGAGGGTGGCGAGTGGGTAGTGGCGTCGGAAAAACAACCTGGGTGGATGCAGGAAGAAAAGTCAGGCTGATGAGGGTCTATTCCTACGCCGCGCCCCCATTTCCGCATTTCTGGGTCCCCCGAAGTTCACACGTCCCATCCTAGTAGCATTCTTACAACCCATCATGCTTTCTCCCTCACTTTCTTCTCCCATGAAATAGACCTGCCTTATGTTCTTCTACTGGGGTCTTCTGCCACCCATCCCCCTGGCATTCATTTTGTGAGGCCAGGAGTTACAGCTTGGTCTACTCTTGCCTGGTTAAATTAGGGAAGGTTTTGGCTAGGTTGAGTCTCCAAGTCCTGGGGCGAGCTCATTGCACGGTCTGAGGAGTCATTGGTGTCTGGCCTATACAGAGATAACCAGCACCCAATGAAAACTGCCCAACTTCAACCCTGTTGGTTCCAATGATGGAGGCCTAAGAAGGCAGGGACCTTGTCTGATATCGCCTAGCATTTGCTAACCCTTTCACATCCGGGGCCCTGACCTCTGTTCCCCACCTTCCCTCCAGCCTTGCTCTGTTAGTCTTGCAGCCCAGGAGTTAGGCGAAGCCCTTACTTTCTCTGGACATCTGTCAGAGTGATGCCCTGTTCAGTGACTTTGAAATGGACCACAGTAGGTGTGGGGAGGACATCCCTCTCCAAGGTGACTGAGGTGGCCTTCTGCACAGCCAGGGCTCCGCTCAGGGTCTCCACACTCACCGAGCTCAGGTACAGCGTGTGGCAGCCTGTGGGATGCAGATATTGAGAGGGGTCTGTAGCCAGGGTCTTACAATGTGTATGGCTCGCTGGGCTCAGGTCCAGGGACAGGAACAGGGAAGAGGGAATGCCTTTCTTCTTTAGGAATCCACTGGGATCCTCTGAGAGCCACCAAAGAGACTAGGAGTCCGAGGGTAGCCAAAACTTCTTTTCCTCTACCTTCGATTCACCCCCCACCCTTTGGTGAGAATAGGGAGAGAGAGAAAGAACAGGAGGAGGGGAGCCACTGTGCTTAGGGGGAGGGGGTCACAAAGGAGCCACCACTGAGTGCTAATGGATGCTTGGCCTCTGGAAGCGGGGAGCATTGAAACCCTTAAGATTCAGACCTCACCCCTCCTCCCCAACAGAGGATCCAGACCTGGAGACCACCCCCAGGGCAGGAATCTCAAACACAGAGAGACACTATTACAGATATGTGTACAATATGTGCAAAAGTGTTGGCTTACCAGAACCCCCTCCCCTGTGCCCAGTCCTCTTTCCTCCCCACTGGCCCACAGCGGCAGCCTCTCATCTCCTTGGTTTATGAGGACGAGGAGGGGGTGTGCTGTGGGCTGTTAAGGCTGCAGAAACAAAGCGGTAATGGGAAGCATGTGTGGGCTTGTGTGAGTCTGCGTGCGTGTGTGTGTGTGTGTGTGTGTGTGTGTGTTCATGGGGCTGGGAAGTGGTCTCCAGGGTGCGGTGAACCCAGTACCTCCCCTATACCACTCACCAGCTGATATCTTCAGGCAAGAGGTCTGGCCATGCGTGGGGGAGTCCAGCGCTGGTTCTGCGCCTCCCAGTTCTGAACAGAGGCAAAGGCAAATGCCCCAGGGGAGAGGGAAGAGAGTGGACCTCTTTCAGGGGAGCAGCCAGCAAGAATCCCTTTGAACACCTCCCACAGCCACCCCCACCTCCAGGAAGTGACAGGCTGGGAAGCCAGGTGCGATTGCCTCAATTAGAGCCATGAGGACCATTTTGCCTAGCTTGCGAGCCTTTTGATCCCTTCCCACCTCTCCCCGCCAGCCTCCCAGGTCTGGGCCTGCTGCTCTGACCCTGTCCTCACAAGCCCCTGACCTCTTATTTTGGACCCCGCCCCCCCCATCCTCTTCTTTGCAGAGTAGGGGTGCTGTGTCTCCATCGCTTGCTTAGGGCTCTTCCTGCTCCACCTTCCTCCTGCACAACTGAGATGACCCCCTGGGTCTGGGAGCTCCTGGGGGGCTGCAGGCTGTGGATGAGGCTGCTGAACTGAGCTGTCCGCCTGTGGACCAGCTACTTAAGCCTAGAACCTCATTAATTTCTCCCCTTCCCTCTTTTCTTTTCTTCCTTCTTTTTATCGGTCTTATTATGTAGTGCTGACTGGACTGGAACTCACTGTATAGTCTCAAGTCCCTGGTCACCTTGCCTTGGCCTCCCAAGTGCTGGAACTACAGGGAAAGACCACAGCCTCATTGCTTACCTATGGGTTATAAGGGTGGTGGAGGCGGTATGTGTGTGGGGAATAATACCAGATTTGTTCATCCAGACTGTTAGATTTAGGCTCTTCAGTGCTTTCAAGGAGGCTATTCACCCTCTAAGCCAGTGACCTAATGCCACCTTCCTAATGCTGTGACCCTTTAAATACAGTTTCTTATGTTGTAGTGACCCCCAACCATAACATTATTTTCACTGCTACTTTGTAACTGTGATTTTGCTACTATAATGAACCATAATATAAATATCTGGCATGCAACCCTTGTGAAAGGTTCATCTGACCCTTCCCCACCCCCGCAGGGGCCACGACCCTCAGGTAAGATCTGCTGCTCTGAGATCTATTCCGGGCCAGGCACTGTGGTGTATGCCTTGCCTGAACAATCTCACTGAATCTGGGTGCTGACACTTTGGGTTTGCCTAAAAGATGGTTGTTCTTGTAGGGCAGGGGTGGCGCACGCCTTTAGTCCCAGCACTCAGGAGGCAGAAGCAAGTGGATCTCTGTGAGTTCGAGGTCAGCCTGGTCTACAGAGTGAGTTCCAGGACAGCCAAGGCTACACAGAGAAACACGGTCTCGAAAAACAAAAAACAAAACAAAAACAAAAACAACCCCCCCAAACCCAACAAACAAACAAACAAACAAACAAAAAACCAAAAACAAGTTCTTATTTGTGTGTGTGTGGTGGGCACTGGGGGCTCAGAGGAGCGGACATCCTTAAATGGGAAATGGAGAGACATGGATCTAGTCCAGATCACGTACTTGTCATACTGACCCTAAAATTAGTCATAAACAAGGTTGAAGTGGCCACTTTGGTAGCCACTTTTAGTAAGAGCCCACAGGTCTGACCCAGACACCGACCTTTCTGTGGGATGGTGAGTTTGCAGGGCAGGGCCAGGGCCATGATGGAGTGTTGACACACGAAGGCAGAGAGGCTCCCTGCAAAGGAGCAGGAAGCCCTGAGTAAGTAAGTAGGGCTTCCCCAGCCCCCTTCACAGTGCAGGAGACCACATCCTGGAGGCTAGGGAGGCTGTGGAGGCTGGGGAGGCTGTGAAGGGTAGGGAGGCTGGGGAGGTAGGGGAGAGAGACTGGGGAGGCTAGGGAAACTGTGGAGGCTGCAGAGACTAGGGAGGTGGGGAGGCCTGGAGGCTGGGGAGGGTAGGGAGACTGCAGAGGCTGGGGAGGTGGGGGGGGGAGGCTGGGGAGGCTTACCAAAGTAAGGCTCCTCATCTGCTCCTTTCAGATGCACCCCTTTGGCTGAAGACTCCACCAGGAAGTGACGTATAAGGTCAGCACTATCCTCACCTGGACAAAGAAGGAAGGAGTTTTTTTTTCAGAGCTTGATGTTAGCCAAAGCCTGGTCCGCAGGACCCCAACCACTTCTTCCAGATCCTTCTGAGGTTCGCAGGAGCCTCTGCCTCCCTGTGGGGCTGGACCTAGGAAGCCCGAGTTCATGGGCTCCAAAGTGGCAGCACCTTCGCTCAGATGAGGCCGTGTTTAGAAATGGCCCCAGCCCATCCCAGGTGCCATTATTTCCCATCAGCTCCTCCCTGCAGGAACAAGGCTGTCTTTGACAGGCAGCAGAGTGCCCTTTGACCTCACCAACCACAGCTTCCTCCTCCATTTGGGCTCGTGGGAGGCTCTTTGAAAAGCTTCCTTGAAAACCAACAGTGCCCCAGAGGTGGCTGATCACTCCCCACTCCCCACCCCCTGCTGTGGCTGTAACCCATACCCGGCACTCTCTCTACCACTGAGCCAAACCCCCAAACCCTTGCTAAGAACACAAGGTTGGTAGTCCATCCTCATTCTATGTCTTAATTCTTTGGGGGGTCTTGGGCTTAAGTGAGGGGACTGTTACCCTGGGACCTTATAGCATGGTCCCAGTTAGTTTTTCTCACCTAAACTCCCCAATGAGGTGGTTTCCAAATGGGAATGAGTCCCCTACATGCCTAGTTCTTACACAGGGTCTGGCATGTGGTAGACCCCTCAGAGATGTGTGTGCTGAGTTACCAGATAAGCCCATGAGCTCATAGGAGGGCAGACACGCTATCACACATATGTGATTAGCAGTTACATATGTGATAAACTCTCTCACATAGGATGAACAATTTTTTTTTTTACAAGACAGAGTTTCTTTGTAGCCCTGGCTGTCCTAGAACTCGCTTTGTAGACCAGGTTGTCCTCGAACTCACAGAAATCCTTCTGCCTCTGCCTCCCGAATGCGGGATTAAAGGCCACGGCCCAGCATGATGAGCTATTGAACACGTGGTGAGTTATTACAAGAATGATACGATATTGGGAGTGTGATAAGTCCATGCATACATTAGTCACAGTAGGTTGCTGGAGATAAATCCAGTCTAGACAGAAGTGCTCAAAAGACAGCCGGCTGAGGAGAGGCTGGGACCTTCCCCCTCCTCCATCCTTAAAGGGTGGAACAGGGAATCTGAGGAGGCGGGGCATCTTAGGCATTCAGAGATGCTCCTCATGGTGCCTAGGTGTTGGAGGGCAGCTGGGAGAGCCAGGAGACAGGACTCTCTTCCTGGGAGTCATCCTGATCATCATTGTCAAATTGGGACAGAGTCCACAATGGTGAGGACTTTGAGGTGATAAAGCAAAAAGTACATACCTGGTCGATTTGGGGCAGAAGCTGGTGTCTCCTGTACCTTCAGGGCAAGGCCAAAGGAGCCCCGGTAGGAGGAGCTGTCCCTGATGACGAAAGCACCTGGCTTCTCCTTCCTCAGCAGATCGATTGCTGGAACAGTGTTTGGTTAGAGGCTGATTCACTCTACACGGACACTCTCTCTGCCCATCCCCACAGGGTCCTCCCAGAGAAGTCACACAACCTTCTGTCCCCCAGAAGTCCTTGCTCCTGTCTACTTTCTGCAGGTTTTGCTTACTTCCTAATTCCTAATAAGGCCAGCAGGTCACCCACCCTCCCATGGGCTGCTATTTCCCACCTTCCTTACAACCGTGACCAAAGGTCCCATCTCCCTGCTGCATAGTACTCACTAGATATAGTTACGGGGACACTTGTCTCCTAAAATACATTGCTGGCTTTACCTTGCTCTCGAGTAATGCTTGGCTTAAACCAGTATTTGGATGTGTCCATCACGAACTTCATGGTGGGCTGCATGCCCTTGGTGGCACCTGGAGACAGGCAGAGAAGGGCACCCTGTAAACTGGGTAGAGGGTGGCTGAGAGACAAGCGGGGAGAATGCTGGAAACCTGTCCTGCTCCTCTTCCCAGGGATCCTATGCCACTCATCCTTCCTGATCACCCATCACCAGGGTCTCTCTAAATAGCCTAAGGAGGAAAACCCCACCGGAGCCGTGGCTCAGTGGGTAGAGTGCTTGCCTAGCACACATGAAGCCTTGGGTTCGATCCCTAACACGCCATACAACCAGGTGGTGGTTCATGGCTGTCATCCCAGAAGTTGGGAAGCTGAGGCAGGAGGATTACACTGAGGTCAAAGCCAGCTTGGCTACAGAATTAAGCCCTATCATAAAGGGTGGAAATAGTGTTAGTGTTGGTAGGATGGCTCAGTGGGCCATAGCTCTTGGCATGTGGGTCTGACAACCTGAGTTTGATCCCCTTCGACTCACGTCAAGGTAGAAAGAGTCAACCCACTTAAAAAAGTACTTTGACCTTCACATGTGCTTTGTGGCACGTGGGGCCCTCCGGTAATAGATAAAGTTTGTTGTTTGAAAGGCCTGGCTGAGGTGCCATTTTCTCGTTTGCCAGACAGCTGAGGGAGGAGAGTCTGGGACTACCCCAAGGGTGCTCCAGCTCAGCTTGTGTTTACTGCTTTGGGTTCTTTGAATGTCTATAGTCACAAGCTCCGGGAAGAAGGGTGTTTGCCATTTTGTGGTTTTCAGCCATCTGCGTTGGAATGCCTTGTCTCCATTCCCCACTTGCCCCTCTATGGTTTTGTCATCCGTGAACGTCAGAGTGAGGACTGATGTACTCACTGGCTCTCCTTGGGTTAGCCAGTTAGTCACTATGCATCTTTTCAGATTGCCCGAGGGTTGCCTGGTTCTGTTTCCTCCCTCTCTCCAGCTGCCCAGCCCTGGTTCCAGTCTCACAACCCTCCTGCCAGGCAGCTTCCATGGTAAACCATTACGTTTGCACTGCTGACCCCACATCCTCTTCCCTGCTTCAGTTTCTTATTGTCTAAAGAGTAAAACGGCCCTTGTTGTCTAAACAGCACAACCCACTTTTTAGTTTGGCCTCTGACACTCTGCCACAATCTGCCACTGTTCCCAGTGACCTGCACCTAACATCCCACAAATTTCCTTGCTGTGCTGTGCGGGCACACTGCCCTAGCAGTGCGGTCACAGTTACCTCTGCAAGGAATGCCTTTTACCCCTTCCTCTGGGTGCTGGCTAGTTTCAGTGTCATCTCCTCCATTCTCCAAGTTGCCTAATCCACTCCTTCATCTGTCACCTATGAAGCGTCTATACCTCTGCAAGGACCCTACTCTATGGTAGGTCTTGGGTTGGGTCACTCTTTCTAGACTGTGTCCATCTGTGTATCCTCACACCCTGGCACAGTGCTTGGTGTACCAACACTGCGGTAGTCAATAAAAGTGGGTAGTCGATAAAAATGTTAGCTGCCTGTTGCCAAGTCCCCTTGGTCTTTGACTAGTCCTCTTAACTAAACCCTCAGATGCTAAAGGTGTTGGATTACTACGTACCATCTGGAGATGCAGCGACAGGACCATCTGGTAGAGTCTGACTGTGGCTCTTGGTAGCCTGACAGGGGTGGCTGGGAGATGCTGTCCGAGGCTGGACAGAGCCCTGGTGTCCTGGTGTCTGCCGGGCTGGGGGAGACTGTGGTTCTGGGCATCCATTGATTAGCACAATGGGTACGTCCACCATAGAGTTGGTGACAGAAGGGGGGCAACTGCTGGCCTGCTCTTTGGCTACTGGAGGACAGTGGGCTGCTTGGGGCTGGCCCATGTTCGGTATTGGGTTGCTGGGAGCCTGGGCATCACCAGGTCTCCCACACTGGGACCCTCGGTCCAGGCTGTGAAGGCTGGAAGAGGAGCTGGCTGGACTCGCCAAGGATCGCGAAGACGACTGGAAGCTGGAGAGGCTTGAGAGCGGGAGGGACTGGCTGCTGCGGAAGAGAGCAGATGGAGTCTTAGGGTATCGGGTGGTTAGTGGGAACCAGAGCTATGTTCTGGAATCTAGCCATCTGGGGGCCCTATCTGGGGTCAAATAGAGCACTGCATATACACTCACCCTAAACCCAGAACAAAGAGTACCCCATCTGAATTTCAAGCGTGCAACAGGGTACAGAACCTTCCTCGGACCTGAGAACCTTTCGTCATTTAAGCAAGCTGGTGGGTTTAACCTCCAGCAGTTAGGCCGGTCTGGGTTCTTCCTGCATTCCCAGTCAGGCTGATCTGACAGAACCATCACAGACAGGAGGATCTCCATGCCCCAGCACCCTCAAAAGGCCTGCTGAGAGGCTGCTGCACCTGGGCTGGACATGCCTGTGGCTGGTGCAGGGCAGCTATCTAGCTGGAGGAGGCTAACACTGCTAGGCCAGCAAGCATGGTAGTGGATCCCTGGTTCCTATGCCTGGGGCCGCCATGGTCAATGCCTTTGAAGTTGGTGTGTGGGACTGAGGTCTTGTGGTTTGGTTATCCTGGATGGGCTGTTGTGTGATTCTACTGGGAGGCCTAAGATCAGGGAGCTGGGATCCCTTTAAATAAAGTTGGTGCCTCCTACCAGGTTTTGTCAGTAGCACGTGTGGGGGGGGGGCTTTCATTCCTGGTTGTTTCATCTCAGGCCCCCAAGTCTGTTTATACTCCTGAGATTTATTTATTAATTTTTCAAAAATTATTTATTTTGTGCATGTGAGGGTCTCGCCTGTGTGTGCGCCTGTGTGCTGTGTGTGGACAGTGCTTGTTGGGGGTCAGAGGAGGGCACTGGATCTCCCAGGACCGGAGCAACAGAGGATTGTGAGCTGCCTTGTGGGGGCTGGGAACTGAACTGGGGTCCTAAGCCAGAGCAGGCTGACATTGAGCTACCCCGAATTTTAATGACCTTTCCTCCAGATGGGTCATATGGTGGCTGGAAAGAAGACACGTGAGTCTCATTAACGTAGTACTCTATTCTCAAAAAGTTAATGGAAGCCATGAGTTCAGGACACTGAATTATGATTAAATGCTTTGAGGGGAATTTGAGATAGAAATGGCTGTGATGGTAGAAAAGACATGTATTCCTTTTTTTTTGTCTTTTCCTAGACAGGGTTTCTCTGTGTAGCCCTGGCTGTCCCGGAACTAGCTCTGTAGACCAGGCTGGCCTTGAACTCGCAGAGATCCAGCTACCTCTGCCTTCTAAGTGTTGGGATTAAAGGACTGTGCCACCACAGCCCAGACAACGTGTAATCTTTTATTCTTGATGCCCGTACATTTTGCTCACAGAACAGAGTGTCCTTCTGTTGTGTGTGTGTCCGTGTCCATGTGTGTGTCACCATGCATGCAACGTCATGAACTTACCTTCCAAATACATAGCTGACATCTGACGTGGGGCTGGCTGACAGCACAGAGACCCTGCTGCCCCGCTGGGGGGCCCTTGGCCCTTTCTCCCAGCCTGGAGGAGTGGCCAGTGGGGAGCCTGAGGCCCTGCTTTCCTGGCCAGAGCTGGAACTGCTAAGGGAAGATGGGGTGTGGGGAGAGGGACCCCTGCCCTGGTTCCCAGAGAAGATGAGGCTCTCGCTGCTGCTTCGAGTCTCTCGGGGAATGTCTCTGGAGAAAAGGAGGCTGCCATTGCGTGGGGAGCCAAAGGGTGGAGTCACACATGGGCTGGAGCAGCGTTGGGGACCGTCGAAGCATCTTGATCTGGTGGAGGTCACTTCGATGTACTTTATATCTTGTTGGGGGTGGGGGGAGAAAGAAAGCATTGGTGAGAGCCAGGAATCAGAGAGAATCGATGGGTGGAGTACTGTCTGGCAAAGGTGGTGGAAACTGGGGGTGCACAAGCTGCCCCCCCTCTAGAGGGTCATGAATCCTATCCATGGTTTCCCAGGATGGAAATTAGGGTAGGGCCCTGGAGAGCACTCAGTTTACTAAACACAGCTCATCCCTCCCCTATTCAGAACTGTGGAGTCCAGCCTGCCCTGGGTACTCATGGCTCCTTCCCATGAGCCCGTGGTGCCTGAACCCGGGGTCCTGGGTGGAAGTGGGCATTCTATCAGATGCACAGGGCTGGTGGGCTGAGTCAGGCTTGCTAGTTCAGGGGATGCAGAGACAGCCTGGCTTTGCAGCCACAGCCACACAAACTTGGGTGGGAATCTTGACATTACCTCTTTCTAGCCAGGAGGCACTGAGTAACTTTCCAGACCTCTCTTGGCCTCAGTTTCCTTATCTGCAAAGTGGAGATCTAGACCCAACCCTCTAGGGTGGTGCTGAGGAGCAAACACAGAATGAATGGAGCCTGGTTCGCGGCAGGCCTCCTCACGAAAAGAGCATTCCCTACCAGCTTCTCTTGGTGGTCCAGTGGGAGCCCCTCACAAGCTGAAATGGGGATCTTTGGCTTAAGAGAATGGAGCAACAGAGGAGACTCGGGGAAATGCACTGTAGGCTCTCAGAGGGCTGTGAGAGTGACAGATTTTTCCGGGAGGCTGGCAAGTTTCTTTCCTTCATTTAAAAAAAAAATTGTTGGGTGGTGGTGATGATGCACCCTTTTAATTCCAGCACTTGGGAGACAGAGGCAGATGAATTCCTCTGAGTTCAAGGCCAGCCTGCTCTACAAACCGAGTTCCAGGATAGCCAAGGCTGTTACAGAGAAACCCTGTCTTGAAAACCAAACCGAACCAAAACCTTTTGAGATACAATCTAGCTCCAAACTCCTTACATAGCCCAGGGTAGCCTCGAACTGATTCTGATAATCTTGTCTCTGCTTTCTAAGTGATCACAGGTAGAAGCCACCGCATCTAGTTTTTAATGTGTCAACTGGAGTACTTGGGATAGAACCCAGGGCTTCATGAATGCTAGGCAAGGCCTTTTATTGAGCTGCACCCCTCAGCCCCAGCTTCTATTTTTGTATTTATTTATTAATTGATTGATTTTTTGAGACAGGGTTTTTCTGTGTAACAGTCCTGGCTGTCCTAGAACTCACTATGTAGACCAGGCTGGCCTTGAACACAGAAATCTGCCTGCCTCTGCCTCCCAAGTGCTGGGATTAAAGGCATGCACCACCACCACCTGGCTAGCTTTCGTTTTTATAAAGACTTTATACCATTTATGCCCATAACCACCGCTAACCCTCAGCATGGCCCTTGGGTAGTCCAGACATTGGTTTTACAGAGGAGGTAACTGGGGTTGGAGATTAAGTGGAAGCAGAGCTGAGGATTCTTGCATCACTTCTGCCAAAGACAGGCAATTGCTAGCATGCAACACAGCGTAACCTGTCCTGTTACGGCAGCTCTATTAAAATGCTATTGATCGGGGGCTGGAGAAATGGCTCAGCGGTTAAGAGCACTGACTGCTCTTCCAGAGGACCCGGGTTCAATTCCCAGCACCCACATGGCAGCTCACAACTGTCTGAAAATCTGGTTCCAGGAGATCTGACACCTTCACACCAATGCACATAAAATGCTATTGATCCCCGTGTAACCAATAAGAACTCAAGGTTCAGCTAGGCTGAGTGAGTTGTCCAATGCCACAAAACTAAAGGAGTGGAGGGTCCCAATTTCTGCCCCTGAGCTGTGTTTGTGGCCTCTTCTAGGACAAGAAGAACTCTTTGGGATCCCATTCTAAGGCCTTCCTGGTGTTTGTCTGCTCTGGTGTGGGTCTCTTGACCTGGTGAGGCTCCTAGCCCCCAACTTCATGGGTCATAAAAATATCTAAGACCTTGCCTGGGAGCTGAGCAGGATGGGAGGGGCCTGTGCTGTGACTCACCCCCCCACTCCTTGTCCCGAGGTGAATATGGTTGGGGAGGTGGAGGCTCCCACCCCATCCCTGGGGTGCAGCCGCTGTTTACAGGCCTGTGGGGCAAGTCCCGGCAGTGTAGGGTGGATGCAGGCGCCAGCCGCAGGCCTGGTCGGTGAAGGGAGGGCATGTGGGTGGGGGGAGGAGAGACAGTTATTAAACAGCCTGCCCTTGGGACTGGCAAACAGCCTTGCCTGGCAGAAACTGCTGGAAAATGAAATGTGGGGACCTGATCCAAGGATGGGGTGGGAGGTCGTAGAGAGGATAAGGGAGATGGTGTTTGGGTCTAGGAGCCAGGATCCCTCTGGGGTGGTGACTCTGAAGGACAAGTATAAAGAGAGGTGAACAGGAGGCAAGGAAGGGGGGTGCTGACAGAGTTTCAGAGAAGTGCCGGGGGGGGGGGGTGCGTTTCAGAGGAGAAGCCTGTTGGCTTCTTCTAAGCAAACTCCAGTTTAAGGAGAGAGACAGAAACAGGGCTTTAAGGATAGGGACTAGCCTGATCTGCCACTTCGTAGGGGTGACTGAGGACCATGGCTTCTTTCCTCAACCTCAGCTAACACATCGATGAGACAAGACCCCTGTGATTTCCTTCACGGCAGCTGCAGGGACTCTGCACCCTAGGAGTTAATGTCCACGAACGATCTATTCAGCTGTGTCTAGGCAGTCACGAGAGGACGGCTCTAGCTTTACCAAGCGAGGAGGCCGGCGAGCCTCTGCTGCTTCCTGATGACAGGGTGCCTCGAAGGAGGATGGATGGGATGGCACCAGGGTGTGTGGGGGAGTTGGTGGGGGGTAGAATCCACTCTGAGGATGTGAAGATATAAGGAATCTCACCCAGAATTCTCGGCAGTGTCCTGGACTGTGAACTCCTTCTCGCCAGCATCAGTGGCCCACTGGAGGGTTTGGGGAGGCCGAGATGGGTACAGCGGGCCTGCGGTGTGGCATCTGCCACTCTTGGTAAGGGAAGACTAGCCGCTTGAGGGGGTGCTGACCTCGCTCTGATGTTTTAGGGAGGAGTTCTGAGGTTTGCGTGAGGAGCGTGTGAGTAGGGGTTGGAAATGAGGGAGCCTGTGGTTCAGAACTCTAGAGAGAGACTGGGGTAGGAGGCTGCCTGGTTGCTGGCTACCCTGGACTAATGAGCAAGACTTTGTTTTAAAAAAAAAGGAGAAAGAGGAGGAGGAGTAGGGGGCATGGCAGAGGGCAGTAAGGACCTCCTGGCCACTGCCAACCTTTCTGTACTCTTTGTTCCCCAGAGTTGGATGGACCCATGCTTCGGGTGGCAGGTTGTCCCCGGACAATCTGAGGATGGGGACCACTGCCCTGACAGTCATCTGCTCTTCACCAAGCCTTCAGCGGAGGAAGGGATGGTTGTTGTCTACCCTGCACCCCACCCTATGCATGCGGACTCCTAATACTGATCTTGCCCCAACTGGTCTTGGCCGGGTGGAATCCCTGCCTTGGGGCATGAACATTAAAACCTGGGCTGGCTCCTGCCCACGGTAATTAGGTCTAAAGCGCTTCCCCGCAGTGCTGTGCCCACGACTGGCCTTCAGCAGCAGAAGGGCTGCTGCAGGAGAAGACAGCTCCTGTAATAGGCTTGGCAGGAAGAGGGGAAGCAGTGGGAGGCCAGGATCCCCTGAAGGGTGCCAGAGGGCTTGGGTGCTGTGCCGACTTCTGTCTCAGAATCTAAGCTGCCCTGGGGCTGGCTGTAGAGGCAATCGCCCCACTCTACCACCGCTCACCAAGACTTGTGACAAATCCTTTCTCTTAATCGCTGTACTCTTGGAGGTAGGAACTCTTTATTTTGTCCACTTTATAGATGAGGAATCAAAGACATAGAGGTGACGTCAATAGCTTGCATCAGGTCAGCCTGAACCCAGGGGTCAGGCTAAACAGGTTCCTTATTCAAGCCCATGTTAACTTAGTTTTTCAGCTGTATAGTGGAGTCAAATTCTCCTCTCAGTGGGGTAGGTTAGGAAAATTCCATACAAGCCAATCATGGCGGTACACGCCTGTAATCCTAGCGCTTGGGAAGAGGAGGCAGGAGGATATGAGAAATTTAAGGTTATCTTGGGCTGCCTAGCATGTTGAGGCCAGCCTGGGCTACATGAGATCCTGCAGAAGAACTCAGCAGAGGGACAGGGCCTAGCATGCAGCAAATGCTCAGGAAGTGGATGTTAGCCTGGCTTCTGTGTGCACCCCCCCATTCCTGCTATCTGACCCCCGGGGACCTGCTTGATGGATTCCTCTGCTGCTCCCTCACTCCCAGAATACCCTCGAGATGTTTCAAGTGTGGGGAACCGAATCAGCACCCAGGGCTTCCCAGATTCCCCTGCCTGTGTGTGCTGGTGTCAGCTTGTACCAGATTGTTACGAGCTGGAGACTACAGGCTTCTGAAGGTGTCTAGCTGGTTGCCGAACTCGGTCATTATTAACAGCTGCATTCTGCAAACTGATAGTGAGATAGCTTACATTCAAAAACGAAAGCTGACCAGTTGCGGTGTTCAGAAGGGGAGGTGGAGTGGTAAGAACTAGGCTGGGCTACACAGACTCTTGTCTCCAGAAGATTTAAAAGAATAAAAAAATGAAAATATATGTGTGTAATACGGAAGATCAGACACACCCCAAACCCACACATTCTTACTCTCTTACTATAATGCAGGCTCTGAGATTTTATGGTTATTGTATTGGTACAGTGAGATTTTATTTCTTTTGTGCTGAGGGCAGTTTAGGTTATCACTGAGTTACATTCCCAGCTTTAAAAACCCCCTCCATGCCAATTTGGAGACAGGGCCTTGCTATGAACTGCAGGCTAGCCTAGAACTCACAACTCACCGCCCCGCCCCCGGTTCTAAGCCAGTGTCCAGGTGTGTGCCACTATGTCCTCTGATACATATGCTCTTCTACAGAGCAGGACTACTTCACTTTCAGTCGTACGCTCGGTGACGTCCTGTCAGTAGCTCAGAATTGGGAGAATTTACACCATGGAAATGGGCAGAAGCTTCAGACTGGGACTTGTGTTTCCCAAACAGGGAATCAGCAACCTTCTTCTTGTGTTCTGCCTCTCCCTCATCCCATCCATCTTGGGCCTTTCTCAAGAGATGGTCCCCTAAGCAGGGATCGGGGACCACCTAGAAATCCTACAATAATTTTAGGGGACCAGATTAGGCTATAAAGAGAAACATCAAGAGCTTAAGTAAGGGGGCTGGAGAAATGGCTCAGCGGTTAAGAGCACTGACTGCTCTTCCAGAGGACCCGGGTCCAATTCCCAGCACCCACATGGCAGCTCACAACTGTCTGAAAATCCAGTTCCAGGGGATCTGACACCTTCACACCAATGAACATAAAATAAAGATAAATAAATCATTAAAAAAAAAAGAGCTTAAGTAAGGTTCTGGGACTCTGCATTTAGGAAGCTCTTACTATGTGCATATCATTGTGGAAGCTGCTTACCTGGACCAGCACATCTGAGTTCTCATAAAAACCACATGAAACTGGAGTCTACCAGTTTCCAAACTCAGGGACCAGGCAGAGTTGGCTGGTGAGGGAAATCTGTACTTATGCCTTTTGGGCAGCAGAGAAGTCAGAAAGGTCAGAAGTCTGTTTAGGGCTCATTGTACTCCCCACAGGACAAGAAGCCCTGTGCCTCAAATTTCGTAGAAGAGCCCCTATTTGCTCGAGTTCTGTCTCCCAGTTCCCTTCTTACTTGTGCTCCCAAATCCTTACCTAAGGCTTCAGGTTCCTCCTTCTTGCTCCTTGAAGTGATGCTGCTGGCCTGCTCAGCCTGGGGACCAGCAGTCCCAGAGGGAAGCAACTGGAAGGTGGGGTCTAGTTCCAGGATCATCTGGTTGAGGGTCTCCAGTGAGAAGTCAATGCAGGAGTCGAGGTCCTGTGAGGTCCCTGAGGCCTGCTCCCCAGGGTGCTGCAGGGGGCAGTGAGCTTTGGCTTCTGCTTGCTGGGCAGGCTGGAACCTGCTAGAGGTGCCTTTGCAGAGTGTGGGGGCCATCAGAGGCTGGGTTCCCCAGCTCTCTGTGGTGTAGTAAGGACACAGTGCTGGGAGGCTGGGGTTGGAGCTTGGGTGCAGGGCCATCCTGGATTCTTCGCGAGGAGTCAAGCTGACCACATGACCTCCAGTCAGCAGGGAGCTGGACATGATGTGGCCGTGAGTCCAGCAGTTAAGCTCTGGCTTCTGATCAGCCTCACTTCTACCCCAGCGTTTGCTTCCAAGAGCTCCAAGAACCTGAAAGAGGAGGGTGGGATCTGAGTGACCTCTGTAGGTGAAGCCCCTGCCTGGGTTCTCAGTGAAGAACAAAGCATCTCATTCAGTTAAAGGCCCAGTTGGTTTCCTGGCTCTGACACTCACTAACTGTGGAAGTTTGGACAAAGGAAATAATTTTTTCCCTGTCTTAGTTCCTTCATGAGCTAGCCTTAATCATATGCTTAGGACAATGTCTGGTAGATCTAAGCCTATGCAAGTGATGGTTAAGTGACTTAAAGGGATGATTGCCATTCACTTACTATGTCATGCGTGTATTTCTAAACGAATGTGAGCTGATATGTATGAGGAACTACTAAGTTCAGAGGCTCCGAGAGTTATACAAAAAGCCCATTTCAAGTTGTTGTAACAACCTGATGAGGTGGGTGCCACTATTGTCCCATTTTGCAATGAAAAGAGCAGAGATACAGGGGAGGGGACTCGGAGGAGATTCTATGGCTCTGCTGGGAAGGCCAGGGAGGACTTCTGTGGAGAAGGAAGAAGACTTGCAAAGCAGAAAAGAGGGAGCTAACTGAGCATGGCGGGTAAGAACGAGGAGGCAAGGTAGTGTTCAAAGCAGCATATGGCATGTGCAAAGGCCCAGCGGCCAGATGGGAAGTCAAAGGTATCCAGGAAACAGAGGCGTTTGGGCTGGAGGGGCAGGGTGGGGCAGGTGGGCTAGCAAGACTCTGCTGAGACTCAGGCTCATCTCAGGACTGACAATTCAAACCTGGAGGTAAGAGAGAGAGCCACTGGGGAGTGATAGGATCAGGTGACAGTCATCCCCCCCCCCCCCCCCCGGGGCTCATTCAGAAAAAGAAATGCTCTTACTTGCTATCTCCTTTCCTGTGAAAAGTTCTTCCTGTTGTCTAACCTTGATGCTACATACTTGTTTCTCTTGATGCTATGTACTTGTTTCTCGGGGACTGGTGTGTAGGGGAGGAGGTAAAAGGTCCTAGGACAGACTAGTGAGAAAACTGGGTGGGACAGGAACGTGCCGACCTTAAGCCTCGCTGCCTCCCTCCTGTGTCAGAGGGTGAAGCCACAAGGTGATGCATGGGAAACCGGGAAACCATTGGACAGTTCCGGAGATGACTTAGAAATTGGGGCTTACGGAGTATGACACCCTCGTAAGGGGTTCCCGGTTACAGAGCACCCCCATCAGGTGCCAGGTACTGACCAACATGCCGTGTCCAGCAGGCGTTCCAGCCAGAGCCTCTGTCCTCAGTCCATTCTGCCCCTGAAGATACCCAGACTCAAAAAAGTCAATAAAGTTTTAGGGATCGGGTGTGGTGTACACACCTGTAATCTCTGCAAGAGAGGTAGAGGCAGGAGGATGAGGAGCTACACAGAGAGTTCGCGGCCAGCTGGAGTCACATGAGATCCTGTCTCAATCCCTCACCACCCACCCACCCAACCAACCAAATAAACAACAAAATTTCGAAAGGAACCAACAGAGGGTTTAGATCTGGGATTTAAAATCTAGGCTTTGGACTTTGGTAATCTTAACTCCTTCAGCCACATAGAGTTCAAAGGCAGAGGGGACACAGAGAAGGGGCCCTGATATGCCAAATGACAAAAAGCCTGGCCTCTCTGCACCCTGCCTGGCCCTGTTCCTCACCTCAGGCTCCTATGGCTTTGTTATCTGACTTCTTGGCTGGGTCCAGGGGTGGGGATGCCATGTGGGGAAGCATGTCTATAAATGCAGTGGAAGGGAGCTGGCCTGAGCTCCTTCCTTGGGGGCAGCTGAGGACACAGAGCCCAAGCAAGACACAGCTTTTCCCATATAGTCTCCAAGAGTCCAGGGAGCAGGCGCAGCTTGCAGGGTTCACTGCCAGGGCTACAGAGGAGGCTGGGGAGAGTGAGCAGAGTGCACTGGAGCCCGCATATCCCCCATGACCAGGACATGTGCATCCCGAGGCTGTCTCTGTGCCTCTCCAGACAGCTCTCAGTGGTTTTCCCATCGGGCGGTGACCTGACAATCACAGACACTTGACACTCCTTCTATTTCCCAGCAGTTGTGAGGGGGGAGTACTGGCAAGGCTGAGGGACTTGCCCAGGCTCCGAGTGTGTGTCTGGGAGTTCACGGTGGGTATTCTTGCCTCTGACAGTTCTCCACCATCACCCTGCGCTCTTCCCACAGGCGTAAGGTCTCCCCTACCTCAGCCCCTTTTGGGATTCTGGAACCAACTGGTACGTGAGAACCCAAGGAGACACCCAGGGCAGGAAGCCCTTTCGCAGATTCACATCTAACCTTCCCAAGTCACCCCTGGTCCCAGGCACGGGCTCCTCTGCTCCTCTGGGATGTTGCTATACAGCCCGGGTCCTCCCAGTGTACCTCTCTAGCTGGTTCCTTTCTGCTCTAAGTCTTAGGGAGGAGTGCCTGGGCGCGTGCACACACACACACACACACACACACACACACACACACACACACACACACACGCCTGTGTCTCAGGAAGAATTCCAGTTAGCTCTGCCCTATTTACAGCTCCCTCCTACCTTCTCCTCTTCAGATTCTAACTCTGTTTCTTTCTCTTCTCCTCCCCAAAACTCCAGGGGCAAAGACCTCCTGGGGTACTGGGAAAGTCCTATGATCTTCCTTTGCTGAACTCTTTTTTTTTTTTCTTTTTTAAACTTATCATGGCCATCATTTAAGCCCAGGTAGGGAAAGCAGGGGATGAAATTCCAATCTCCCCAAAGCACAACCCCAGGACCCCTATCCTTTGAGCCTACCTTCTTGTTGTCCTTTGCCTCCCCAAGATCCAGGAAGCCTCACCTGGGGCAGCAAGCAAGGCCTGCGGGACAGCGGACTGTCTCCTAGTCCCGCCAGTCTCAGAGCTCTGCCTGGGAGTCAGGACGCCTGGGTCTGTCCAGGCTCTAATCTGGCGTCCAAGACTCCAGGCCAAGACCGAGACCCCTGCACCCCGGCTGCAGCCTTAGATCTCTTTAGGCTGGACTGAGCTCCCCCACCCACACCCAAATGAGTAAAGGCACTTACCTGTTCACGATCCCCGCTGCACTCACGGCTCCCAGGATCAAACTGTGCTGAACTCAGGTAAGTCAGGACAGCAGGCGCCAGCAAACCTCAGGACCCGCCTTAAGGATAGCCCGCCCTCCGCCCATCCCCCTTCTCACCCGAGGCCCTACACGTGGCCTTGACAGCGACCGGCCCCGCCCCAGAGGTGTTTTAACAGTCCAGGTGGGGCAGTCACAGGCTGGGAGGGGTGTGTGTGTGTGTGTGTGTGTGTGTGTGTGTGTGTGTCGCGCGCGCGCGCGCGCGTAGGTGGACGAGGGGTGGGAGCGTTGAATGGCGGGCTGGCCTAGTAGGCCCCGGTTAGGGTATGTGTAGGGGGCTCCAAGCTCCCAGTTAGGCCCTTCCCGTGTACCACGTGGTCAGGAGGATGCCCAGACCAAGGTGTGCAGCGGGCTTCCCCTTTCATCCTGAGGTGGCAGGAGGAAACAGTGGGCTGACTAGACAGTGAGAACGGGAGCTTCTACTGGATACCCTTCCCCAGACCTATCCCGTGGATCTGGACGCCTCTACTGGGCCCTCGTGTTGTCTTTTCTAACTTTCTGTCCTGTTACAAGGCCACCTCTAGCCAGGGAATCAGGTTTCTGACTCCAGTGAGGAAGCTGGAAGGCCCTGGAGGGTTCTATCAAGGGCACGCTGCCCTGCTCGGTAATTCACTCTCCCAAGAAGCTCTGCTAGGTGGAGGGCGGGAAGTCACCCCCTCCTTCTCCAGGACTCCAACTCTCTCCCTGCCAGGGGTCCTCAGGACGTTGTGAGGGAGTGTCCAGCCAGGATGAGTGGTAGAGCCCCATGGGGCAGGTTTTCAGCCTGAAGACACTGGGTGACACCAGCAGGCTGATCTGCAGAGTGGGCTGCCCAGCATCTCTATTAGGTTCCGCAGTCTGCTTTCTGGAACGCTTTCTGTTGCCCTATGGCTTTGCAGAATCATGTTGAGCCAGCGTGCCCACCACAAAATGGAAGCTGGACAAAGTGGTCAAGCCTTCTCTTCTTGAGAGCAGCACAGAACGAGATCGGCAAGGATCCCTGTGATCCCACAGACACCAGCTTTGGTGAATGCAGGTGTAGTTTTTTTTTATGAAGAATTTGGCTAGCTGCAAGCCAAGGCAGCCTTGGTCCGCTGGCTTTGGCTTAGTTGGCAGGTGGGAGGACCAACTGCTAAGCTTTTTGGGTGGAAGGGTTGGGCTACATGGAGGAGAAATGGCCTGGGACTGTAGCTCAGCTGATACATAGCTTGCCCAGCATGTAGGAAGCCCTGGGTTTGATTTTTCTCTCTCTCTCTTTCTGCAATTAGACCTTTTGGTTCACATGCAACCACTTCTTTCAGCTTAGCAGGCTCAGAACTCTGATTTCAGTTTCAGCGGCCCAGCAGACCTTGCCCAGTCCCTCTGCCCACCCCCGGCGCTGGACACAAGAACATTCTGAAGGGGATGATATGTCTTTGTATATGTGTTGGTAGGACTGTCTTCCTCACACTGTTGCCCTGATGGGTTACGGTCTTCCATCAGCATACCTGGGGTAAATCTCTTGCTATGCTGCTTAATTCTTTTTCGATTTGATGATATTTTGGTGAAGGATTTGGCACCTGTACTCCTGAGGGCTATTGTTCTGCCGCTGTTTTCTGCTCGTGATATCTTTGGTTTGGGCGTTAGGGTAACTCCTGACAAATAAATGGAGTCAAGAAGGACCCCTCTTGTGCTGCCTTCTGAAAGGGATGTGGAGAAACTGGTGTGGTTTCCACTCTCCCTCCCCTATCTTTCTTTAACTGAGTCTCACTACACAGACCAGGTTGACTTGAAACCCACAACCTCCTGCCTCAGCCTCCAGAGAGCTGGGATTATAGGCACGAATCGACATAGCCTGCTTTCTTTAGCCTCAACTACATTATTTCTCTGGCTTCGGCTCTGCATTTATCTTCCTAAGAGAAGGGATCCCCTAAGCAGAATGTTTAAAGATACATTTAAAAAACAAAACCTTTCCTTTCTTTGATGTTTCCTTCACTTTCCTCAGGAAAGAAGAGGGAAAACTGATTAAGTAAACAAGCAAAAAGTGCTATTTCTGATAGTTTTTTCTTCCTTGTAGGAGCTCCATTTTGTGTGCTTTTATATATTTGTCTCTGCCTGGGTGTGTCCGAGTGAGTGACTGTCAACTTGACACAGCCTAGAATCACGTGAAGAAAACAAGCCTCAACTGAGTAATAATTGACTTTATCAGGTTGGTTCATGAACAAGCCTATGAGATATTGTCTTAATTGATGTAGGAAGGCCCAGTCCACTGTGGGTGGTGCCCCTTCTTGGACAGGTGGTCCTGAGCTACTACTGCAGAAGAAAATAAACTAAGCATAGCCTGTGAGGAAGCCAGAGAGCCAGTCAGCAAGCCGCATTCTTTCGTGTTTTCTGCTTAGGTTCCTGCACTGCCTTTCCTTCTGTCAGAGGTGTAAGAAGAAACAAACCCTTTCCTCCCCTGAGTGGCTTTCGGTCAGAGTGCTTTTATCACAGTGACAGAAAGCAAACGTGTGTGTGAGAGTATGTGTGTGAGTGTGTGAGAGTGTGTATGTGTGTGCACACGTGTGTGTGTGCGTGTGTATGCATGTATGTGAGTGTGTGGTGTGTGTGTGTGTGAGTGCGCATGTGTGTGTGTGAGTGTGCATGTGTGTGAGTGTGTGTGAGTGTGCATGTGTGTGAGTGTGTGTATGTGTGTACACGCGTGTGTGAGCCTGTGTGTGAGTGTGTGCATGCATGTGTGCGAGTGTGCGTGTGTGTAGTATGTGTGTGTGCGCGCACGCAGTGTGGTGTGTATACGTGTGTGCGAGTGCGCGCGTGTGTGACTGTATGTAGTATGTGTGCATGTGTGAGAGTGTGTGTGAGTTTGTGTGTGTGAGAATGTGTGTGTGAGTGTGTGTAGGCGAGAGATCAACTTCAGGTGTCTATCGTGAGGAGCCATCTACTCTTGTTTGTTTTTACTGTTGAGACAGGGTCTCTTAATGGGATCAATTAGGGCAGGCTGGCTGGCCAGTAAGCCTCAAGAATCCCTGTGTCATTGCCCCTCAGCACTGGGATTACAAGGTCATGCCTTTGCACCCTGTTTTTTATGCGGGTGCCAGAAGCTGAACTCAGGGCCTCAAGTTTTCACAGCAGGCATTTCACTGAGCGAGAAACCTCCCTGGTCTCAGAAAACTCCATCGTTCATTCAAATATATTTATTGAGCACTCTTGCATTTCGGCACAGGATACAGAAATGAAGGGACAAGATTGCCGACTCCAAGGAGCTCACTGTCTGCGAGGAGGAAAGGTTTCAGTCTCAGTCTGGTGCTGGTCTGCCAAAGACCGGGGCTCCACTATCCTATCTGGCAGCCATCAGTCAGGTGCAGCTTTTGGATTAATGCACACTGAGAGAGCTTTGGGATAAAATGCAATTTAGATGTTACTAGCTTAACATGAAGGATGTAAGCTGTAATATTCATAATTAAAAGTTTATCTATTTTCTGTGTGAGGTGGATTGGGACTCTGTGCCACCGTATGCATGAGGGGGTCAGAAGACAATTTGTGGGAGTCAGTTCTCTCCTCCACCACACGAGTACCAAAGATCAACCTCAGGCTTAGGGCTTGGCAACAAAGGCCTTTCCCCTCTGCTGAGCCATCTCATTAACCCTCTTACTCATAATGTTTTATCTCAGTGCTGTGTTGAAATGACGATGCTTTGTGGCTCTTGGGTTAAATAAAATAGGTGATTAAAATTAATTTCATCTGTATCAAATGACCACAAACCCAGTGACTTTAAACAACCAAAATATGTTGTCTCACAGTCATGAGCTCCAAATCCAGCTAGGACACGTAGCTTTTGGAGGCTAGAGGGGAGGATCCACTCCTTGCCTCTTGCAGCTTTTGGGAACTGCCCGGAGTCCTTGAATTTGTGACTGCCTCCCTCCCGTCTCCACTCTGGCCAGTCTCAATCCCCTCTGTCCATCTGGTCCAAGGCCACTTGAGAAGGCAGCTACGGAATCATGGATAATCAAGGTGACCCTCGTCACCCTGACATCCTTAATTACATCTGCAAAGGTCCGTCCCCATCTCCCACAATTTAATTACTATTTAAGGTGCTAAAGGGTAGGACCTGATATATTCGATACCTTTGGATGCTTGTTATCCAACCTACTCTATGTGTGGCTTGCATTATATTCCTACGGAGCAACTTCAGCCCATAGTAACCCAAAAAAGCCCAGGAAAAGTGTCATAGATTCAAAAAGGGCAGAGGGTTTTTTATTTTTTTTTCATTGTTGTTGGTTTTGGTTTTTCAGGACTGGGTTTCTCCACATAGACCTGGCTGTCCCGAAACTCACTCTGTAGACCAGGCTGGCCTCGGACTCACAAAGATCCACCTGCCTCTGCCTTCCAAGTGCTGGGATTCAAGGTGTGCACCCTCACTGCCTGGCCTCAAATAGGGCAGACGGAATTGGAGGGGGCATTCCCAAGAATCCCTTGGAATCATTGCTGTAGTGGGAACACAGGTGAGCTTGGCAAACTTGCTGAGGGAGAATGTGTGCATAGTGTGGCCCCCCCACCTAACTTCCTAGTGAGCACTTCTGAGCTATGGCGCATGAGTGCTAGACACTGCGTTCCTCAGACTCCTTTGCTGTTAGGATCTTGCTAACATAGTTATGTCTGCTATGCAGACTTGGGGGTAAGGAGTTGGTACAAGAAGCATCTTCCTTCGGATGGTCAGCATGGTGTGGACACTGGAACTTTGCACAGCTGCCTTCTGGTATCCAGTCTCCAGTATGGTGGCTACAAAGTTGTTGAAATGACTTTTCGATCCCCTGATCAGTTATGAGCATGGTTCTGGAAGTCAGTGGTCCCTGAGTGGTTCCTCATTTTTTTTTTAAAAAGCTCCCTGACAGTACCAGAGAGGCACAGCTTCCCCAGGGATTCTTTCAAGCATGTTCTTCCGGGATCTGCTGCAGACGTAGCTGACTTCTCCAGCCTTTCCAATGCGTTCTCTAGCAAAGGATAAAGGCATAAAATTCTTTCTGTTCAAATTAGCTAGAATGGGGTTGGAGAGATGGCTCATTGGTTAAGAGCATTGCCTGCTCTTCCAAAGGTCCTGAGTTCAATTCCCGGCAACCACATGGTGGCTTACAACCATCTGTAATGAGGTCTGGTGCCCTCTTCTGGCCTGCAGACATACACACAGACAGAATATTGTATACATAATAAATAAATAAACTTTTTTAAAAAAAAAACACAAAAAACAAAATCAAAACCAAATTAGCTAGAATGGCCCCTGTCTTGGTTAATTTTCTATTGTTGTGATAAGACACAATGACCAAGGCAACTTAGAAAAGAAGGTGTCTATTTGGGGCTTACAATTTTGAAGAGTGAGTTCATGACTATCATTGTGGGGAGCATGGCAACAGGCAGGTGGACATGGTGCTGGAGCAATAGCTGAGAGCTCACCTCTTGAGACACAATCATGAGGCAGAGACAGCTAACTGGGAAAACCTTGAGCTTTTGAAACCTCAGTGACACACCTTTTCCAACAAAGCCACACCTCCTAATTCTTCCCAAACAGTTCCACCAACTGGGGACTAAGCATTCAAATACATGAGCCTATCAGGGTTGTTCTCATTCAAACCCACAACCCCTTTCCGTGTAGCTGACTAATGCAGTGGGCTGGGATTGGAGAACAATAGGCCATTATAGGTTGGTCTAGGCAGCCTGGATTTTCTGCTGTAAGCAATGAAAATACAGGAAACAACATCTACAGGCAGAAAAAGCACAGGGAGGAAATGGAATGGAATGACAGTCTTTCCTCAGGGAAGTCTTTTTGCTTCAGGGGAGGTTGAGCCACTCCACAGGTAGCAGAAGTACAGGTGCGCTCTCTCTCTCTCTCTCTCTCTCTCTCTCTCTCTCTCTCTCTCTCTCTCTGTTTTTGAGGCAAGGGTCTCATTATTATAGCCCGGGTTGGCCTCAAACTCACAACCCTCCTGCCTTAGCCTCTCAAGTGCTGGAATGACGGGCATATGCCATTATGCCTGGCTTGTGACCAACCTAAGACTTTGGGGAGAGGTATTCTTACGACCGCCCTGGGTATTTAGCCTCCTGGGCATCAGAGGCTTTATTTGCAGCATGCCAATCTAAAATTCACAGCAGAAAGGACTCTTCAGCAGAGACTGCTGTGGTCATCTTGGTAACCAAGGACCAAACTCCATGTTAAGGTCCAGATAACAAGCAGAAAAAGGCCACGGGCCCAGTCTCTGGCTGTCTGAATTCACACGGCCTCCACTGCCAATTTGCTGCGCTGACCAAAAAAAAAAAAAAAAAAAAAAAAAAGAGAGTGACTTTTAGTGTCCTTTGAAGTCCCCCTTAGCCTGAACTGGCAGCCTTTAGCTCTTTCTTCTTAGCGGGGGAAGGGTGAGGAAGAGAGAGAGAGGGATTTTTTTTCTTTTTGGTTTGTTTTTTCTGTGTAGCCCTGGCTATCTTGGAACTAACTCTGTAGACCAAGCTGACCTCAAACGCAAGAGATCTGCCTGCCTTTGCCTCCTGAGTGCTGGAATTAAAGGCATGCGCCACCACCAGCCCAGCAAGCTCTTTTTCTAGGGGTAGGAGATCACTTCTCTACAGTGGGGCAGCTCCTGCCCTCAGTTAATTCTTTCAGGCTTGTGACTTCTAACCTACAACAACACACATGCCTGAAGCCTTAATTGACCCCTTGCCCCTGCAGGATAGGCCAGGCCCAGTCGAGGGACATCTTTACGACATGTGTCCACACCCTGGGCAGAGTAGGACCCATGTCATCTCTAGTGCCAGGACTGGAGGGAACACAGGCACTGCCAACATCCTTCAATTCAGGGTTTATTGTTCATATAAACCATCAATAAAAGATGTGGAGTAGTCACGCAGCTCCCGTCTGTTTGTATGTGCATACACAGAACTTTTATAGAAATACACACGAACTACCCATGTGAACGTATACAAGTACTTACATTATGAAAACGCATGTCCATTTTCAAATATACACATGACATATAAGTTCATACAGGATATTACGCACATCATAAAACTATAAAGAGACCACAGAAAATGAACAATATCTTAAAATGATTTCATGGTGTTTCATTTAGCTCACATCCCTTTTTGCTCTCCCGATGAGAACAACGTGATTGAATATGCTTGTTTATTTTTGAAAAATCTTGGTTTTACACTTTGCGGGGCCGGGATTTGAATGCCTTATTTAAAATCTGGTTTATTTCAAAGTTCAGTTTTTTAATGGCTGCCAAGGATGGAAAACAGGCCTCACGAAGACACCTAGATCCAGACGGACGAGGTGCGTTGTGGGGCTCAGTTCAGGAAATCGTGACATTAATTTTCAATTTTATCCACCAATTATGGAGAGGCTTTGTTCAAAACTGGCTTGCGAATTCCCATCTTCTCTCATGTCAATCAGCTGTTCTCACGGAGAAATTGGAATAATGTTGCATTTTAATACCTCCGGCAAATGGATTTTAAACCCACTCAAACTCTTCATTTAGAAAGTTTTTTTTTTAAGCAAATTAAAAATTTCTTTTCTTTTTTGTTCCTTGTTTGAAGGGCAGATATGAAAGATCTTGGAAATGCATGAGGTTCTTAGCTACCAAAACCATGAAATAACGAGAATGCTTTTAAACTTGGTCTCCAAATTCCCCGATGGATTTACCTTCCTTTCCCAACAGTTGCTTATTTGATACCTCTCCCAGCTTTACCTTTCTGCTGGCAAGCACAGATGCCTGTAGAAACAGGTCCACTACAGTCTGCTTGATAGGCAGAACCTCATTTTTCCTGCCACACAAAATCTCGTCTTCCCTGGGGGAGACACTGCTGTTTTCTTGTCATATTACAGAAATCTCTTTCAGCTATTTGCCTACCTTAAAGTGTGTATGCACGCGCGAGTGCATATGCAAGTGCAAGGTTTCACTCTGTAGTCCACACTGACCTGGGACTCACTGTGTAGGCCAGACTAACTTTGAATTTGTAGGTGGTCCTCCTGCCTCAGCCTCCCGAGGGCTGAAATCACAGGCATGAGCCAACACGCCCTACAACGGCTACTTTTCAAGGAGTATTCATTTAGCTTAATTAGACATTGAAAACTGTGATTTCATTGGAACTGGGCACAGGGAAGCATTAGCATGCCACAGTATATTAAAAACAAGCAACAGAGTGAGGATAAGTCTGTCAAGTCCTCTGCCTAATGGAATATTTTCACTCCTTCCAGAGACTGACTCATGCAGGGGATATGTCAGGCCAACAATCAGGAGGACGTGGGTCAGGCTAGATGCCAAATGTTAGAAGTCTTGAGTTTCTTGCTTTTGGATAGAAATACATATATATTAAATTCTAACTTTCTCTCCCACATTCGGCACAACACTGCTTGGAGGACACTCTCGATGGAATGTCAGGTCAGCTAGGACTGGGGCTAAAGAACCCTTTGACACCTGAGTGACAGAGTCAGCAACCTCTGGACGTTCCTTCTAGGGTCCTCTTTGCTGTGTGTGTGGATGTGGGGCCGTGGGCGGTGCGATCCCTTCATCCTCTCTGCTGTGTGTGGATGTGGGGCTGTGGGTGGTGTGATCCCTTAATCCTCTCTGCTGTGTGTGGATGTGGGGCGGTGGGTTGTGTGATTCCTCCATCCTCTTTGCTGTGTGTGTGGATGTGGGGCGGTGGGTGGTGTGATCCCTTCATCCTCTCTGCTGTGTGTGGATGTGGGGCAGTGGGTAGTGTGATTCCTCCATCCTCTCTGCTGTGTGTGGATGTGGGGTGGTGGGTGGTGTGACCCCTTCATTCTTTCTGATGTGTGTGGATGTGGGGCCATGGGCGGTGTGATCCCTTCATCCTGTCTACTATGTGTGTGGATGTGGGGCTGTGGGTGATGTGATCTCTTCATCTTGTCTACTATGTGTGTGGATGTGGGGCCGTGGGTGGTGTGATCCCTACTCCTATTCCCTCTCCTTCATCTACACTGAGTATCGTCCTGTGGCTTCAGGAATGGAGCCAAAGGGATCTACCCGTGCTCCATTGCGGGGCCAGGACTGGACCGCTGACATCTCTGCTGTGCTCTCTGAGGGCAGCACTGGGGGGATCTGAGAGCGGCTGCATGTGTGCTGCCCGTGTGCTTAGTTCTGCCTATCCACACTTTCCTCTTGCTCGTCCTTGCTCACACAGGATGGGCAGGCAGGAGTCACAGACTCAGAGAGCATCACTCAGACACTCTCTGGACCAGGGAATTTGTGTTTGGCTTTGGGAACCAGTTTGCTGATTCTTACACCTGAGAGCTAGATCTAAAAGGAAAACCAGACACTGTGTCCACAAATAGAGCAACGGGGTTAAGGGTAGGGGTATGCCACTATCGTCTTCCGGCCTGCCCTGCTTGGACTCTTCAGTTTTCCTGAAGGAAGCATGGGGCCAATCTTGAGGGCATCTGTACCTGTGTTCTGTTCCTGACTAGGTGCAGCAATGACCTAAACTTCTGGACTGACCGCCCAGGGGTGGCCAGGAGTGGGTGTCCTTGACCAGTTTGTGAGCTATCCTGCGTGGCCCTAGGCCCATCAGATGAGCAAATCTTCCTGCTGAGTTGCCACTGACTGGAGAAAAAAACCATAAGGCTAGTGAGATGGTTCAGTGGATAAAAGTGGTTACTGGGAGCGTCTGAAGCCCTGAGGTCAATCCCTGCAACTGCAGTGGAAGGAGAGAACTGTTGTCTTCTGACCTCCACATATATGTCATGGCATGCAGGTGTCTGTACTCACACACACGTACATACAATAATAGTAAAGAAACAATAAGTAAAGGAAAACAATAAGTAAAGGAAAAGTACTCTGCTGAGTTCGGTGGAGGCGGAGCCTTTAACCCCAGCACTCAGGAGGCAGAGGCAGGCAGATCTCTGTGCATTAGAGGCCGGTCTAGTCTACAGCGCAAGTTCCAGGACAGCCAGGACTACACAGAGAAAGTTTGTCCTAAAAACAAAACAAAACAAAACAAAACAAATGAAAAACAAAGACAAAAAAAAAGGAAAGAAGGAAGGAAGAAGGAAGGAAGGAAGGAAGGAAGGAAAGAAAGAAAGAAAGAAAGAAAGAAAGAAAGAAAGAAAGAAAGAAAAGAAAGGAAAAGTGTTTACTGCTTGTTCTCCTTCTAGGTGACCCAGGGATCTCCGCCCTGCTGCCCCACTGCACTGGGTGGCCCCCCACACACCTGGAGCTATGAGTGATTATTGTTCTACAATATCTGACAGAAGCAGTGTAAGTGGGGAAAGATTTATTTGGGCTCGTGGTCTCAGAGGGTGTTGGTCCATTCTGGCAGGGAGGTCATACTGGAGTCACTTACTGCATGATAGTGAGAGCGTGCGGTAGAGGCTTCACGGCACAGGGGAGCGGAGAGCAAGGCAGAAACCAGGGGATGCTCATAGCTGTCAACATCCGCCTCTATTGATTTCTGCTAACTACACCTGAATTCCTAAATCGTCACAGCCTCTCAAAGCAGCACCCTCAGTGGAGAATAAAGGGTTTAAAGTATGACGCCCTCCCCCCACTGTGGAGCATGTTTAAGATTTAAACCATAACAGCAGGCAACAAACATGGTAACCAGCATGCTGTGTGCTGACCAGATTCAAATTTTCTTTCTCCTAGACTGCCCTTCTCAGCTTCCTCTGCAGTTAGGTGAGGTCATGGACTGAGTTACAGCCAGTATGAGTCTCAAAGGCGAGAAGCCATGCTGTGTTCTGGTTTGCTTCTAGAAAAATCTGCCTTGATGGGCTCTCTGCTGGCTGGTCACTTGGGGAATAGCCCAAAGAGCATGTCAAGAGTCTTACTGTGCTGGGATGGAAAGGGATTGGATTCCTGTGTAACTAGCAGACATGAATGACACAAAATTAACTGATTGTGATTTATTTATGCCTCAAGCGAGGAACCATTAGTGGAAAAAAAATGAATTAACTTTGTTTGAACTTTAAGCATGAAGTTGAGTAATTGTGTTTTTATTTATTAAATGTTGTTATGAATTCCAAGAAAAAAATAACTGATTAATTAAGGCGTTCTCTTGTGTCAGGTGGCGGCGGCGCATGCCTTTAATCCCAGCAGTGGGAGGCAGATCTCTGAGTTTGAGATCAGCCTGGACTACAGAGCGAGTTCCAGGACTGCTACAAAGAGAAACCCTGTCTCGGAAAACAGGCTGTGCTTAAACTTGAGACAAGATCCCCTGCCTCAGCATCCTGAGTGCTGGGATTGCAGGGGTGGAGTTAGTCCATTGGACTGAAGGAACTCCACATCCTGAAGAGCCCTAGGAGTTTAACTTTGTGAGACCCCCAAGCAAGGAACTCAATGAGCTCACATGGACCTCTGTCTTGTGCAGGTGTGACCTAATAAGAGGGTCGGACTGGGAAGGTGATCCAGTTGGCAAAATGCTTGCCCTGCAAACCTGAGGATTGAAGTTTTGCTCCTTAGAAACCGTGATAAAACCAAAACAAAAACCCTTTACCAAGAAGCTATCAGCAATTGATAACTGCTGGCAAAGGAGAAACCAGTCTTCCCCAGTGGAGTGTCACGGGTGTACAACCACACTCCAGGGGAAACCAGTGGAGAGTCACAGGTGTACAACCACACTCCAGGGGAAACCAGTCTTCCCCAGTGGAGTGTCACGGGTGTACAACCAACTCCAGGGCAAGCCCCATGCCCAGGAATAGGTGACCAACACAAAATGAATTCCATTTTGTTTGTTAGTTTAATTTTGGTATTTTTGACTTTATTGGTTTTTTGATTTTCTTTTTCTTCAGTTTTTTTTTTTTTTTTTTTTTTGAGACAGGGCTTCTGTGTAGCCCTAGACGTCCTGTAACTCGTTCTACAGACCAGGCTGTCCTTGAACTCAGAGATTGCCTGCCTCGGCTAAGATAAAAGAGCCAAGCATTTGTGGCATTTTATGTGCATCGGTACTTTGCCTGCGTGTATGTCTGAGGGTGTCGGGTCCCCTAGAACTGAGCCGCCCTGTGGGTGCTGGGAGCTGAGCCTGGGTCCTCTGGAAGAGCAACCAACCAGTGCTCTTAACTGCTGGGCCATCTCTCGAGTCCCTTGCAGTTATTTTTTTTTTTTAAAAGAGAGAAAGAACATGAAGCATAAAGTTGGGTAGATAGGGAGGTGGGGAGAATCTGGGAGGAGGAGAGGGAGGGGAAAACATGACCAAAATATATTGTATTAACCAAATAAAACAACCAACCAGCCAATCTCGTCATAGTGGTGTGCATTTATAATGCCAACCCCGAGGAAGCAGAGACAGGTGGCTCCCGCATGGCCTGCCTGCAAGCTCCAGTCCAATGAGAGAACCTGTCTCAGTAAACAGACTGAAGGCTCCCGAGTAACTGAACGACACCCTCAGGTTGTCATTCCACCTGCATGCTGACACATGTGCTTACACACATATGAACACGCTTTCACACATGTCCACACATACACACGCATGCTCATACAAGTGTGCACACACATCAACATGATCACACACATGTACACATACATGAGCATGCTCACACACAAAATAAAAGGGTATTGACTTAAGCCACCGAGTTGGTGTTTTCTTTTTTCATTGTTTTTTGTTGTTGTTACAAAGTAATAAAAGATTAACCCAAACCACAAGTTTAAATATTTAAAAGTCCCGAGTCAAACTTAATCACTGTTAAAGTATGTTGTGCCCATCTGTAGTGACAAATGTCTTCACAATAACCATGAAGGCTGGGGTCATGGTCAAAGTTCCCTGAGGACTCGGAATTCTGGGCCAGGAGGCAGCTGCCTGGGGGAGGGCTGGCCCCTTGAATCAGAGGCCAAGCCTGTGGTCTCGTTTTTTTTCTTATCATCTCATTCCTGTTTCCATCTTGCACCAGAAGGTGCGTAGCCCATCCCAGAGAAGCCAAATTCCAGCGGCTCCTCTGCAAACTGCTGGCCCTTGAGAGCAGGGTGTGGTTTGCCTTTGGTTTCCTGCCTGATTGGGGAGGAATGTTGCCAGGATGTGTGCAAGGTGAGACCTAGGGAGAAGGGCCATGGCTGGGGGGCACGTTCACTTGGACCCCTGGACTCCTCATCCCCCAGGGTGGCCAGAGCTGTTGACTCATTTACAGCTGAGGCCCCAGGGGAAAGGACTTTCTTGTCTCCATTGATTGTAGTAGATGCATGGGCCATATCCTCCATGAGTGACATTTAGTTCATTCACAGTATTGTGCGGACACTATTTCTATCTAGTTCTGGACCTTTTTTTTTTTTTTTAACTCCAAAAGGAAGCCTTATCTCCATTAAGCAGTCACTCTTCTGTCCAGACAACCACTAATCCATGCCCCATCTTTGTGGCTTTACCGATTCTGGATACTGTATGGAAATGGGATCTACAGCGTGTGGCCTCGTGTGTCAAGATCTGTTCTCTGAGCGTGACTTCAGACCTCTCTGCATTGTGGTTATGGTACACAGCTAAACCATGCTAGCATCTTAGGTGGTGCTGAGCTAGGGGTGAGAAGTCAGCGGATAAATGCTACCTCTTTGTCCCTTTCTGCTCTGCATTTTGGGACCTGTCACAGTGGACTATGCTACTAAAGCCTGGGGAGCTCCAAGAAACAGCCAGTGTCATGATGCCTTCCGGTCTCTGCAACCTGACCCTGAGTCCTGACTAGCAACAGCAGATGCAGCTGGCCTAGACCTGTCCCAGGAGGTCCCAGAGACTGGTTCCCAGTTCTCTCTGGTCAGGAAAAGCCGCAGCCTGTTTGTGGTGACACTTTTGAGGTCACAGAGGGTGTCAGAGGGAGGAGTGCATGGCCTTGGGAGTTGGGGCTGCCTCACTGCTGTGTCTGGAAGGTGGGGGGGGGGGCTGGCTTGGCACCAGGGGAGGCAGCAGGCCTCAAGAGCGGCTTAGATCTTCAGCAGAGCAGCTCATTTTTCCAGAGAAACTTAAACCCACATTGTTTGTTCTCCACTCTGCAGACGCCTCAACTGAGGAAACCACTGGAATCTCATTTGTAGGGGAATTTGGCCCCAGAGCCCCCTCCCCACCCCTTCCCCACTCCCTAGTGGGAGAGCGCCAAGACTTCAGTCACTGCCACCAACTCCAGCAAACCCCAAACCGCAGGAATGCAACCCGGTCACCTGGGGACAACAGAATGAAGTGGCTGGACAGTGAATGGGCTGCAGGCTGTCAGCCTGTGCTGTGTGTGTGGGTTGCTTGTTTTGTGACAAGGGTTTTTGGATTTGGGGTCCCCAGACCTCAGCGTAGATCCAGCCCTGCCACTCTGGTCATGGAATCTTGGGTGGTCACCTCTGTGATTGACAACACTCACCTGGCCAATTCGGCCCTCAGCCAGACCTATGTGAGGAGCTGACTTTGGTCAGGAAAACAAGGGATGATGGGAGGAGTGGGAAGGGTAAAACCTGCCAGTCTGCAGGCTCCACAGGCTGAGCTATGGAAGCTCTCAGTGTGGCTCCTCAGGGTCAAGCAGGCCTGAATTTAGCAAGTGCTGTTCCAGGTACTTTCCTCCGTATCTGATAGCTTTTCTCTTCACAGACAGAAGACCGAGGTGTGGGGGAGGGGGAGGGGTACAGGAACAGGCACTAAGGGCAGAAGCCGGGAGGAGCAGCCACCCCCTAATGCTATGCTTTTACTGCACAAACCACTGATCCCCAATTTGGTGTCAGACTCGTTTCTTGGTAGGATGCTAGCTGGAATTAGGGTTTCCCACACCACTGTCTTCTATTTTTCCTTCTTCCTTCCTCCTTTCTCTCCCCCCCCCACCTTCTGCCTTGTGTGTGTGTGTATGTATGCATGTGCACATACACGTGTGTGGGGGGTGGGAGTGGCTGTGGAGTTCAGGGAACAAACTTCGGGTGTTATTCCTCAAGTGCCATTGTTGTTGTTGTTGACACAGGAACTCTCATTGGCCCGGAACTCACCGAGCAGGCTAAGCTGGCTGCCCAGTGACCCTCAAAGACCATGTGCGTTTCCTGCTTCTCAGTGCTGAGATTACACATATGCATTGCCATGCCATGTATTTTAAATTTTGTTTTATTTTAAAAATGTGGGTTCTGGGGTATTGAACTCAGACTTGTAAGGCAACCACTTTACTGACTGAGCTATCATTACCCAGCCTCCCTCCCTCCCTCCCTCCTTCCCTCCCTCCCTCCCTCCCTTCCTTCCTGTTTTCCTTCCTTTTTAGAGGAGGTGAGACCCAGGGACTTTTGCATGCTAGGAAAGCACTCTACCACTTAGTAACATTCCTAGGCCTTAAAAAGAAATGATTTTTAAGATGGATCTTGCTAAGTTGTTGACACTGGCTTTGCATTTCTAATTCTCTCACCCACCTCTCAAGCAGCTGAGATTATGGGGCACACCATTACACCCAGCTGGAACCATACTGGTTTTGAGATGGAATGGACCCAACATTGAGTTGTTTAAGTTGTCTGCTTAGGGAGGAAAGCACCCGGTCTCAGATGGGAAGCAGCCACTCATCCTAAGTCATCTGGGCAGAACACACACCTAGCCCAATCTTCATGGGCCGTGAACTTTGTGTTCAGAGGGGTGGGGAGGCATGAGGGATTTCAAGCTGGGCAGCACCCAATCGGATGGACGTTTTGAAAATTTATCTTGGCTGTATCAGAGATGGCCTGCTGGAACAAGAGGGCAGCTGGGGAGGGGGTTGGGGGGGAGTGATGGGTGAGACATTTTAGAAATGATAGCTTTAAAATGTCAGAGGGCAGCAGAGCTGGCTCAGGGGTTAAGAACACTGACTGTTCTTCCAGAGGATCTGGGTTTGATCCCCAGAACCCACAGGGCAGCTCACAACCATCTGTAACTCCAGCCTTAGGGGATCCAACGTACTCTTCTGGTCTCCAAGGGCATCAGACACATGTACACTAACATACATGCAGGAAAAACATCCACACACATTAAAAAGACAAAACCGAGATTTCTTTAAAAAATTCTGTTTGTGTGTGTGTTGGTTTGTGCACATTTAAGTACAGGTGTCCGTGGAGGCCAGAAGAGAGCATCATATCCCTTAGTTGCAGGGAGTTGGGAGCTGCCCTATGAAGGTGCTGGGAACCAAGCTCAGGTCCGTCCTACGCGCTCTTACCTATGAGCGACTCTCTAGTCCGGTGGTTCAATGCTGCAACCCTTTAATACAGTTACTCATGGTGGTGGCCTCCGACCATAAAATTATTATGTTGCTACTTCATAACTGTAACTCTGCTGCTGTCACGAATTGCAATGTAAATATCTGATATTCATGATATCTGATATGCAACCTCAAAGGGGTTGCAACCCACAGGTTGAGAACCACTACTCTCGAATCCCTGTACTTTTTTTTTTTTTTTTTTTTTATGCTAGTTGTGACTCACAGCCGGGGCTGCAGATGGCGGCCTGAAAACTGTCTAGACACTGATGCTCGTGAAGTCAGAACACTTTTACTCATGGCTGTGTCCTCGGGGCATAGCACAGTGCCTGGCACACAGACAGGTGCTCAATCAATGTTTGTTGAATGACCCTCTAATACGTTCAAATACCGATGATTAAGTGAACCTGTGAATGAATTGCCTACCCCGCCCAGACAGGAAAGAGTGGCTTTGATCAGAGTCTTCCGTTTCTGAGAAAACCCGGCGGTTCCTGTGGCTTTGATCCGCAGCCTTAATTCTCAACTGTTCTGCTCCCAGAGCTGATCATTTCCTGTTTTCTGACCACCTTATCTCTCTTTCTCCCCAAATAATCTTTGGCTTTCTCTTTCCAGGTGACTTTACACCATGGCTCCGCCCTCTAGTTCTTCCCCTCTCTGTCTTGTCTCTGGCACTAGGGAGAGCCGACTAACTGGATTAAGACCTCTCTCCCCAAATCCAAGCCTCCTGGGGTGCGAGGACTTTCTGGGTCAGGCTCTAAGTCTCCTGGAGGGCAGAGGGCAGGACTGGCGCTGGGGTTTGGTCCACTTCCAGCTGATACTTATTAGGGTAGAAGAGAGAAGAACCTAGGGATGGAGGCTTGACTGCGACAGAATAATCTTGAACTTTGGAGTATCAGGGAGGGTTCCTGCCATAAACAAAAACCAACCAATCAACCAACCAACCAACAAAAATCCCTGAAGACAATAAGTGTTAGCTAAGCCAAGAGGGATGTGGAGGAGCTTGAGAGTGGCAGCTACTGTGTGTGCAGATGTCCTGAGGTAGACAGGAGCAGTAATGACCTGCTTGAGGGGCTGAAACAAACAGTGGAGTCCACGCTCAAACAGCAAAATGAGGCTAAGGAGGAAGCCTGGGGCTAGCCCCTGTGCGCCAGACTAGACATTTTGGCTTCATCCCAAGAGCAGTGGGAAGCAACAGAACATTTGACTAGGCCCCTTGACCCTGTATTTTGAAAAGACCTTTGCTGTAGTATGGCTGACAGACAGGGCGAAGGGTCAAATGAGGGGCCGGGTTCCCGGGCTGTGTAGCTGCTTAGAGAGGGAGCAGCATCAGGGTGGTGGTGGTGGAGGAGTTCCAGGCACGTGACTGGCTTTGCAAGGTCCTGAGGTCATGTGTTCAGTGGGTACACTCAGGAGTCTGCCGAGGGAGCCTCAGGGCCTTGCTGGACTTTGCCTCCCGTGGCCATCTGCCTTACTGGGAAAACAACCTAAAGGTAAGCCAGACAAGTTGCAAGTGCAAAGTCCGGAGGTAGGTTCAGACTGCACGTGCCAGAGGCACAAGGTTAGCGGGAGAAGCGCCCCTCATATGCAGCAGTGAGGACAGGGCCCTGGAAAAACCGCCATTAAGGTCTCCCCAACCGCTAAAATTTACAGGAGTCTTGGTACTAGGGATCGTCTGTGTTACTCATGGGGCCATGCCCCATGCCCTGGAAAAGACCCTTCCTTAGAGTAGCAGGACTGAGGACTGAGGGCTGAGACCTGAAGGATCTGGGGCAGCCGCTGGGTCGCCTGGCCAGTGAGAGGGGCTTCCAGATCTGATCCCCCTTTCTTCCTCCTGTCTCTGACTCAGTTCTTGGAAGTTCATTCCTCTGTAACCTGATTACTCATAGAGCCTCCACCCTTCCCACGCAGGTCCGCACCCTTCCCTGGAGGAGGGGCCGATAGGGGAGCCCTGAGGTTGTGAATGTGTAAACCTAACAGCCATCCCCCCCCTCCCCGCAGAGTAAGGTCTGAGTCTCCCCTATGGGGTGGGGGAGCTCTCCAGGGGTATGGATACTCCTTAGCTTTAGAGTCAGGAGCTCCTAGGAGCCCACCAGGTGTGTTTGCTGACAGCGGGCCTTGGTGCCAGTTACCCATGACCGCTGAATGGCTGGCGGGTGTAGGTGGGTTGTAGGACCTCCGGTCCCTGCCCCCTGCATGTCCCTGATACTGAGGGTTATCAGTGACCCTGGAGGGCTCGGCTGTGGGGGACAGGCCAGCATGGAAGAGTGCTTTCTCCTCAGAGTCCATCCTGCCCATGTCACCCAGGAAGCCCAGGCCCCCTCCCTGCTGTGACTGTAAGGGGACCAAGAGTCATAGGGTTGCTAGGGACCCAGGGAGTCTGGTCTCCAGCTGTCTTCTCCTTTTCTGTCCACCCCGGGGTAGCGGAGTGATTTTTTTGTCATTCTGTTCTCTGGCATCTGGTTCCCCAAGCAGGTTCACAGGCATGCTTTAGGTCAGCAGACCTTCGGGGAGGGTAAGAAGTCACAAGCCAGAAGAAGAGTTTCCAGCGACCAGCAAGGACGTCTGAAGCAGCCCTGTCATTGTATTCCCCAGGCTGCCTGCTCACGTCATGCAATCCAGGATGGCTCTTACCAGACTGAGCGCACACTCAGGGGACACCATTCTCTCCCTTCCTGATCTTACTACATTTTCATGTCTGCCCATCTCCCTCTACCACGGTTGAGGATGTCCCAGAGAAGCAAGCGCCCATTCTAAGACAATCCCTGATTGCTGGGAACATCAGGAGCTGGGGACATAATGACCAACAGGGACCCAGAGGTCCACAGAGGCCGTGGGAGGTTCTGAGGGTATGGTGGCAGCTTCGAACTCTCTTCTAGAAGTACTAAGGAAAACCAGTTGGACAGGGCAGAGCCACTCTGGTTACCCTGGAAAGATCATAAGCCTCAGATAGCTGAGAACGGAGTGGTGATCAGTGGAAGTGACCTCAGAGAGAAGGCATGGTTTTAATCCAGAGAGAGACCTGGAGTCTTCTCCTGCCTGCCCTAAGGACACAGAGTAGCAGAAGTTCCCTTGGGTCTACTCCAAGGTACCAAACTCCAGAGACCTGAGTTTCTTGGTGTCAAAGTGTCTCTGAGGCACCATTCCTGGGTGGGACACCTGGCTGTGAGATTCACAAAATGCCCGTAGCCTGACCTTGACTCGCTTACAGGCAGAAGCTTCTTTGGGCCTCAGTTGCTGGTGCAGGATCACCGGAGGCAGGACCGCACGTTCTGTAACATCATCCTGGTGAGTTCAGGGTAAGTTCTCTCCGAATGTCGGCTGCCCCTGGAGTGTCTTGACCCATTCCAACCTTCACAGAGACTGTACACACTTTCCTTCACGTTGGGGATACCTCAGCACCTTCCTCAGGATGAGTGGTTCCCTGTGGAATGTCCTCCAGTGAGCTGTAGGAAACGGGCCCGAAGGGAATTCCCTTTGGTGGCCTTACCTCCCTGGAGACGGGGAGATACAAACACATGCACATCCTGTGGAATTAAGAAGAGGTCACCACACCCTGGAGGATGCTCTGCTCAGAGCGTTCTCTCCAAGCCTTTGAGTCACCATCGCTTCCCTGCAAACGCCCAGGGGCAATGCGGACTAGGGACAGGGTTATTTGTCCTCTGACTTCTGTCTCCCTGGGCAAATGTAGAGACACCTGACCGCTTCCGCTCCTGACAAGCTTTGGCCAAGGGTTCCTGGCTAGGCCTGGCGTTTCCGTGTATCAGATAGAGACGTTAGAGTCACCCTTATATGGTGGCTGTGAGGACTACACAGGCTCTATTTCACAAGCAGGAGGGACGTCAGCAGTATGTGTCCCTCCTTGTCTTTCTCCTCTCCCTGCTCCCTGGAGAACATTCTAGGAAGGCTTACTCAGTTCTAAAAAATTGATTCGTTTACTGGTTTCCTTTGTGCTCTAAGAAAGGCACCCAGTTATTGGAGCAGTCTACAATGTATTTCTGACATAAAACAGGGAAGAGGGAGAAGGAAGGAGGAGGGGGACAAGCTTTGGAGAGAAGAGAAATTAGGTTTCCTGACATAGCCCCAGCTGGCCTGCAACTTGCTATGTAGACCAGGCTGGCCTTGAACTCACAGAGATCCCTTGCAAGACTCTAGTTGGGGTTAGGAAAAATTCAAGGAAACAGTTTGGAAGTACCATGTTCACGTTGCCATTCCTGATACCTGAACTGCCTGGGCGATGTCCCTAGGGGAAGACAGACCGGGCATGCTCCGTGTGAGGGAAGCAGCCAGTGCAGTGGTTGCTGCTGGGCGTTCCTGGGCATGCCTGTAGCCTCCTTCCACAGTCCACTGGTGTTTTCTGAGTGCAAGGATGGTCCTGTGAACTTAAGAGCCACTTGGGGAGGGGCAGGTGGATCTTCTTGAGTTTGAGACCAGCCTGGCCTACATAGCAAGTTCCAGGAGAGCCAGAGCTACATAGTGAGATCTTATCTCAACAAACAAACAGAGAGTCACTTGGGGACCTAGGTCTGTTGCTATCCCTGCCCCCGCTGTTAGATTGGAGATTCCTTGATGACAGGGACTTTGATTTTTTTTTTTTTTTCATTAGATGACGAAGACCGGCGTGGACTGCCTGGATTCTCTCTGACCTTGGGCTCTGCCTGAAGCCCCAGAACAGACTTCTGCTCAGGATTGGATCCTATCCCTGTGTTTGCCTGAACCTGTTGTTGAGAAGGTAGGAGGAGGGAAACCGGCAAAGCATTAAGTGTCTTCTGCCATGTGCTGCCCAAGGAGATTGAGAGAAAAACAGAAAAACAACCTGCTCCAGCCCAGCCCCAGAGCTAGACTTGTCATTTGGGCGCGTGAAAAAAAAAAAACCAACTCCCAACCCCACCCAGGAGGTTCTCAGAGTTCCAGGTAAGCTGTGTCTGGCCCAGAGATCTTCTCTTCTCTGACTGTGTCTCACTGGGCGGGGCAGGGGCCTAGCCAAACCAGCGTTCTATCTCGTGGCAGCGAACGTGTTTGCTTGTGTTTGGCAAAGTGGCAGGGGTGGGGGTGGAGGTCACGATGACAACAGCTCAGAAGCTTCTGCAAGAAAGGAACAAAGTGTTTGCATTGTGGACAAGTTAGGATCTGTCCGTGTGGGTCATAGTCTGGGCAGCGTAGCTCAGAGCTCAGTGCGGCAGTGGAATAAAGCTGTTCATACTTTGGTTTAGATTGCTGCAATTCTATTAATTCTGAGCATAGATCAAAATGCCCATAGGCGCAGGCTATGGGACATGTGGGGTTGGGAAATGCAGAACAAGGTCAGGACATTGTAAGTAATCCTTCTCGCTAGAAGTGCAGGCATGGGCATGACTCTACATATTGCAAAGAGAGTGGAGTCATGGCAATAGTGTGAGTAGGCACTGTGGGAAGTGGGCACACAGGACAGTGAAGTTAAACCTTCCTCCTCCTCCTCTTCTTCTCCTTCCTCCTTTTCCTCCCCCACTTCTTCCTCTTGGTTGAGACAGGGTTTCTCTGTGTAGCCCTGGCTGTCCTGGAACTTGCTTTGTAGACCAGACTGGCTTCAAACTCAGAGATCCACCTGCCTCTGCCTTTCAAGTACTGGGATTAAAGGCGTGCGCCACTACTGCCTGGCTATGAAGTTAAACTTCTTGAAGGTTAGAGAAGACCATCGATGTAGATGATCTGAATCTTGGAAAATGAATACCTAGGTAGCTTAGTAGTTATGAGCACTTGCTCTTGCCCGGATTGGTTCTATTCCCAGCACCTACGTGCTAACACATGGCTCTCTGTGACAGCGGTTCCAGGGGACCTGGTGCCCTCTTCTGGCCACCACAGGTACCACCTACATGTGGTGCACAGGCATACATGCAGGCAAAACAGCCAAACACATTTAAACAAATCTTAAAAAAAAAAAAAAAAAAGGAGTGACTGAATAGGGATTCAAGAGGTGGAGAAGTGGGGGCATAGAATCAGAGCTAAAGGACAGGGGTAGAAACAGAGCGAGTAGCTTAGCATCAAGTGGGGAGGAGGCAGGGGGAGGGGGAGGAGGGAGGATGAGGACTTAGTTTTTACTGAGCGCTCCACAATCACCAGGTGCTGTACTAGGAGCCTCGCCCATCTCGTCCTTTCAGCACTCCGAGCAGTTGGGTACCGACGCAGGGCCTCACTCGGAGGACGTAGATGGTTGAGCCAGGTCCAGGCGGGTCTGTTTGCGTCCACGCGTGTGTCCTGACTGCCTTCTACAAGATTTATATCCTATAACGTTTTTAGAGTTCTGCAGGGGTGATTTAAGGACAAGCTGGATTTTAGTCTCATATTTAAAGGATGATCAACAGACTCTGAAATGTGTTATGTAACAAAAAGGCATTTCTTCCATGCCTGTGCCTATTTCTGAATTCTTTATAAGTGTATCATTGATGAGAGAGGTTGCACAGCCTGTTCAGGTCCATAGGAACCCGCAGCAATTGGAGCAAGGGAGAGGGCTCAGTTGGTAAAGAGTTTGCCACATGAGGCTGAGGCTCTGAGTTCGGATCTCCAACACCTCTAAAAGCTGGGTATGTGGCATTTGCCTGTAATCACAGTACCGGGGAGGACCCTTGGAGCTTGCTGAAGAGCCAGTCTAGCTGAATCAACGAGCTATAGGTTCAGGGAGACAGCCCTGTCCAAAACAAAACAGACAAACGTGGATGGCTGCAGAGATGGCTCAGTGGTTCAGAGCCACTGCTTCTTCTTCCGGAAGACCCAATCTCGGTTCCCAGCACCTACCGAGGAGCTCACAAGCATCGGTAGCTGCAGCTCCAGGGGGCTCTGAGACGCTTTCTGGCCTCCTCAAACACTAGGCATGCACACGGTACACATACTTGCTTGCAAGAAAAATGCCCATATGCATAAAATAAATAAAATCTTTAAAAATATATCTCAGGATTGGAGAGTAGACTCAGTGATTAAGAGCACTCAATGCTCTTGCAGAGGACCTAGGTTCAATTCCTAGCACCCACATGGTAGCTCACAACCATCTGTTAATTCCAGTCCCAGGAAATCTGATGCCCTTGTCTGACCTCAGTGGGCACCAAGCACACAGGCAAAACATACTCATATACAAAAAAATAATAAGTAAATAAGCCTAAAAAAATACCTCCAAACCTAAGATGGAGGAAAATACCAGAAATTGACCACAGGTCTCTACATGCACTGGCACATAGGCAGGAACATATAAGCGCACACACATATGTGAACGTACATACATACTTTCACATGCTAAGTAAATAAATACACAGCTGAGCACCCTCCAAGTCCACTGGTCTCCATTACAAGGCAGTTGACTTTCCCATCCAAATTCATTCTTTTCCCTCTTCGTTCAGAAACGCCTTAACAGTAAATGGTAAATAAGAAAGGGAAAGCGGTTTGGCAGAGGATAGCGGCCTAGTGAGCAGGGTGGCCTAGTGAGCAGGGCAGTGGAGGCTGCAGGCTGACATGCATACGGCAGAGCTTGTAGCTGAAGAGGGGAGCTGAGCTCCCGCAGGAGCCTGGAGAAGCCCAGGACTTTGACGGGCAGGGCACAGCAGAGAGCTGGTTTTGCTGAAAGTCTGTAACGGAACTTGCAGACTTCCCGGACCCTTTAGAGCACAGCGCTCAGCCAGCCAGATGTGTGCACTGCTCTGCGTTTCGTTCCTTCTCCCACGTTAGAGGCTCGTGTTGGAAGAAAATTAAATTGTCTGGGGGAAGACTAGGCCAGCTGGGTTTGAAGGTGGCTCCTAGAACAAAGCCCATTGCCGGCTGGCATTTAGAAGTCTCCAGGCAGACAGAAGAGCCTGCCAGGAGACAAAGCCTCCCATTCATCTCCTCTTATCCGTGTGCACAGGGCTTCCAGGAAACTTTGTGCTGCCCCCTTCTTAAATGTGAATGGACAGCCAGAAGCGAGGAGCTATTTGGGGAAGCCTGAAATATGAACTAGAAAGACTAAGATAAATAAACTGAAAATAAGATCTCTAAAGAAACAGAAACAGGCTCACAGACCGGAAGGAACTTTAAAAGAAAGAACTCAACGAGATACTGTATCTATTAAACATGAGCAGTGGGGTGAAAAGAGAACAAATAGCAAAAAAGTCAGTTGGGTGGATAGTGTAACTAAAATTCAGTGGAAATGTTGAAATAGAAAATAAAGCAAGAAGGGAAAGAATCAAAATTTTGTTAGAGAAAAGAGAGAGGAGTCAAAAAGCAGCCAATGAACGGGGCAGTGGTGGGCACACCTTAATCCCAGCACTCAGGAGGCACAGGCAGGAGGATCTCCCTGAATTAGAGGCTAGCCTGGTCTACAAAGTGAGTTCTGGGACAGTCTGGGCTGTTACACAGAGAAACCCTGTCTCGGAAAACCAAAAAACCAACCAACCAACCAGCCAAACAAACAAACAAAGTAGTTAATGCAAGACGTCTGAATTTGACCAGTAAGTATCATTTTCTCACCCAGTGAAGGAGGTATTGGGGATGGAATCCGCGGCGTCATGATGTTAGGCAAAGCTCCACCAATTGTCTCTCTCTCTCTCTCTCTCTCTCTCTCTCTCTCTCTCTCTCTCTTTCTCTCTCTTTAGAAAGTAAATATTTGAGGGAAGAGAGAGAAAACAAGGGAGGATTTTTTTTTCCTCCCAACATAACTTCACAGACTGCAAAGATTTGTGTGTTGAGACTGGGCTTGATAAACTGCTACCATATAAAACAGACAGAATTTAGAGACCGTGGAATGCCTGGAAAAATGAAAAGACTCTACAATTCCAGAGAAAGCAAAAAGTCCCCTGTAAAAGATCACAAACCAAGGCTGGCTTCAGGGACGGCTCAGTGGTTAAGAGCACTGGCTGCTCTTCCAGAGGTCCTGAAAGCTTGCTGCAGTAAAACAAAGGAGAAAACAAGAAAAAGGAAAACGGGGATATTTGTCAGTTTATAAATTAATGGTTGAATTAATGACTTGTCATGGTAATTAGCTAACTGATTGCATTTTCTCTTTGTTAGGCTTATGTATAATGGCTAGTTTAGTTCTGTATTATTTCTGGGCTTTGTTTTGTTCTTAATGCCTTGAAAGTGATTCTTTTGAAGGTAGGGTAGGAGAATGAAGAAACAACATCCCTAGGTCTTTTTTTTTTAAAAGGTCTTTTTTTTTTTTTTAAAGAAAGCAGTTCTTTGTCGGAGGTGTGGGGGGTGGGGTGGGAGGGTGGGAGTGGTGGTGGGAGTGGTAGCACATCTTTAATGCCAGCACTTGGGAGGCAGAGGCAGGTGGATTTCTGTGAGTTCCAGGCTAACCTGTCTACAGAGCGAGTTCCAGGACAGCCAGGGCTACACAGAGAAACCATGCCTCAAAAAACCAAAATAGCAGATTTGGGACAATTATTTTCAGTGTCTTCTTTTATTATTACGTCACGACCTTGGTAGTAGGTTATTCTCTGTTCGATACGCTCTCTTTCATTATCTAAAGGAATCCGCTTAAACAAATTTCCAAATAAGTTCCAGAGTCTGCGTTTCAGAGCATTAGGGCAAGCCGTGCCTGTAGTTATAATGAGGTTAAAAACACATCTATCACAGAAGGATGCTAGAAAGGCTATCGCTAAGCCTTGTCCACCTGGCTGTGGCGTGAACGGTAGAGAAACGTGCGACAAGGCCACTCTCTAGGGTGGGGCCGGCCAGAAGAGCCAGGTCCTGGTGACACCGCGGAGCTCCACACCGACCAGAACCACCCACCCTTGGATTTCCTGTTAGACTAGAAAAACATACCCGTTTGTTGTTTAAGTTACTGGTTGTTCCGTTTTCTGTCCTTTGCAGCGGATTCACTTTCAATTAAAATACCCTTAAACTTACTAGCGGCTTCCTGGAACACAGGTGTTTTTAGTTTCTGTTCAAGTACCCAGTGAATTGACGGCAGTATGAAGGGAGACAACTCTCCCGTCCCTCCCATTTCCCTATCTGCCCATCAACCAGAACCGACAAATTCCTGGAGGTCGGGGGAGGAAACTTTCGGAGGATTTCCTTGGTGCCCTGTCAGTCACTGATTCCCCACTGTGGGAGCAGGTGGGACCCCGAGTGTGGGATACTGGGAAAGGGAACGGAGCCTGCAGCATTGCTCGGTCTGTCCCTGGTGCTGTATGGACGGACCCGACTCAAGCAGCACGCTCTCTGTGATTTGCGTGCTTCAGGCCTCCACTCCAGGCCAACCCAGCTCCTGCCCAGAGAGAACTTCCATAGTCCAGCTGCTCCGCTGAGTGGGTGGGTGATTTCAAAGCAGGGGGTGAAGCCCGTTTGGGCTTTGGGTTTTAGCCATGGCCTCCGGTTCATCTGGTCCCCAAAGAAAGCTGACATTTGAATCCCTGTGTGTCTCCCGTGACTCTTTGTTCATTGGAACAAACTGGAGAAGGGTGTGTTGTGGGGGGACGACTAACCAGCACCCACAAAACCCAACCTCTGCTGAGTACCTAGCCACAGTGGGCAAAGTCTCCAGATTGAAAGGAAACACTGGTTTAAAAATGTTTGATGATTTTAGACTCCATCGTTGATGGATCTTCTGATCTTACCATTAGGTATATTTAATTTCTAAATTTAAATTCTTTTTTTCTTTTTGGTTTTTGAGACAGGGTTTCACTATGTAACCTTGCCTGTCCGGGGACTCACTCTGTAGACCAGACTGGCACTCACAAAGATCCAACTGCCTTTGCCAGGATTAAAGGTAGGCACTACCACCGGCAATTTAAATTATTTTTAAAGTAGGTGCCTGGGCTGAGAACTGTTAAAACCCTCTTGTGTTACAGTCACTAACTTTATCTGTGGCCTGACTTTTGCAGGCTTCAGTTTTACTGGTTATAAAACAAGGACATTAGCCTACAGGAGTGATAGGTACCACGCCAAGCTGTCATAATAGTCTTGTGTTCATTTAACACCCTCTCCTTGAGTGTCTGTATTGTTGAGTGTTGTGCTGGAGGCTGGTCAAGCAAGATTATATAAAACCAACCTGACAGCTGGGCGTGGTGGTGCACACTTGTAATCCCAGCACTCCACAAGCTGAGGCAGGAGGCTTGCTGTAAGTTTGAGAGTACCCTGAGATACATAATGAGTACCAGTCCAACCAATAAGAGCTGTCTAAAGAAAAAAAACAAAACAAAAACAAAACAAGCAAGCAGGCAGTCAAATCAACAAGCAAAACCAACACATTTTGGGATAACTAAAGGTTGAAGTCCCCTGAAAGCAACGGACCACACAGGAACAATCATAGGCGTCTTATTCTTTTAATCAGTGTAACTGTAACACAGGAACAATTGGATTGGACACGCATTCCTACTGGTTCTCACTCATCCGTACTCATGGCGAACCTTGCTGGCTGGTCCAGCAGCCACACACGGAGGTTGCCACCACTTATGCAGCTGTGCTTCAGTCACTGTGCTTGGGAAACAACAGAGAGGCTTCCAAAGGGCTGGGTTTCAGATTAAAAAAAAAAAAGAAAGAAAGAAAGAAAGGCTAAGCATTTTTTAAAAAGTTACAAATTAAGAACATGTTTGCTCAAAAGTTAAGCAATGCAGAAAGTTCTCCCTCCTTGCCCCTCCCCCCTCCATGCTCACTTGGAAATTAGCAATAATGGGTAGAGGCATATTCTTTGATTAGTTATAGAGTTTGGGAAGGCAGGGATGGGGTCTACCTTAACTGTGATGTATCCCTGGTGTATGTCAAATACGTATTTGGTAACTGGATTAATGATTAAGTAATTGTAGAGGGAAGTTTCTGTCCTGCCTGGTCTGCAGCCGTTCAGTCCCAACAAAACACACAGAAACTTTTATTAATTATAAACTAATAGGTTGGCCTATTAGCTCAGGCTTATTATTAATGAGCTCTCACAACTTAAATTAACCAATAATTCTTATCTAGGTTTGGCCACATGGTTTGGTACCTTACTCAGTGAGGCATTCTCATCTTGCTTCACCTCAGTCTGACTGGTGTCTGCAGACTGAGTCTCTCCTCTTCCCAGAATTCTCCTATTCCGGCTGTCTCACCTATACTTCCTGCCTGGCTACTGGCCAATCAGCATTTTGGTAAATCAATACAAGTGACAAATCTTTACAGGGTACAAGACCACTATCCCACAGTACTTCCCTTTTTTTCTTTTCAAAACAAGGACTCTGAATATAATCTCCTTTGTTTAGTTTTTTTTTCTCCTGACCATTATCAATAACAACTTGTAACCAACACTCTAAACAAAGACAAGCATCTGTAATCCATTTTTGGGGAATGTGGGCATGGCTTTCTAGGCTAGTTCCTGCTGATTGGGGCATTGATAATCTATCTTATGGGGACCCAAAGAAAATTTAGGATTATGGCCAGGTCCTGACTAAAGTGTTCTTTGAAGTTGGATCATCTCAGCCAAAAGTTTTGAGGCTGTTCTGGATGTAGAACTCAGAGGAAGCTGTAACAGAGGTTCTCTGAAATACTGGATCATCCGGGCCATCTGCTTCTACTGGGGATTTTTCAGGGGGACTTCCTTGATCAAACCTTATTTTTCTTAACCCAGAATGAATCCACAACCTCTTACCTCCTGTGGAGGCAAAAAAAAACAAAACCTTTTCTCCAAAGTAACATATCTTTTGACTTAAATTTTGAAGTCAAGGCATTTTCAAAATGAATAGGTTGGACTAATCCAGCAGTATTTATAATCAAATGTCTTTTGGCGGCTGTTTCTCCTCCCTCGGGAGTTAAACAATTCAAAGAAACACAATAACATACAGTACCCAGATTCTCTGTGTATGTTCCATCTTTACATGGGAGCTAAGCTGGGGTGGATGGGAGCTGGGAGCGCTAGTTTTTCTCCCGAACCTAGGTGGCTGGGTTCAGGTCCAGCTCTGGCCTTAGCCGGTGGCTAAAGAGCCTCAGGCAAATGGCTTTTTCATAAATTCATGCCCCCAAAATTGGGCACCAAGTAATAATCCTACACAAAGATCATATGTGTATATTTCCATAATAAAATTAGTTTTTGCCGTGTGGTGGTGGTGCATGCCTTTAATTCCAGCACTTGGGAGGCAAAGCAGGCAGAACTCTAAGTTTGAGGCCAGACTTCTACAGAATGAGTTCCAAGAAAGCAGGACTACATAGAGAAACCCTGTCTCAAAAATCAACAGACAAAAATGTGCTTTTATTATCTTATTTGTGTATATGTGTATGTTGGAGCCCCTGGAAGGGGAGTTAGGCAACTGTGGGCAGTCTGATATTGGTGCTGGGAATTGAACTCAGATCCTCTAGAAGAACATTAAGCACTCTTAACAGCCGAGCCATGTTTTTAGCCTTTATATATTATATTATAAGAGGACAGTGGTAGGTCAGGCTTGATGGTGCACAGCTTAAGTCCCAGCACTTGGAAGGCCAAGGCAGGCAGGTCTCTGTGAGTTCGAGGCTGGCCCAGGCAACGTAGTGAGTTCCAGGACAGCCAGGACTACTAGTGAGACCCTGTCTCAAACAAACAGACAAACAAGCAAACAACAAAACAAAAAACTAAACAACAACAAAAATGGAAAACAACCAATGTTCCCATGCACAGAAAAAAGACGATGTTACGCTTGTTTTACTCTTTGCACCTTAGCCCGCGCCCCCCGCCGCCAGAAATCTTTTATGGGCATCTGTCTGTGTATTGTTTAAATTTAGTCATTCCTTTTGTTATGGCTTGTATTGTGTCATCCCTTAAAAGGTACATTAAGGTACCCCGTCCCTGGTGCTGATGAATGTGGCCGTATTTGGAAAAGAGTTTCAACCCATGTGATCAAAGTCAAAAGAGGACTGGTTTTGCCAGCACGTTGGATTCTGGGCTTGTCATCGTCAGAACGGCAACACAGTGAACGTCTGTTGTTTAAAACCATTTAGCTGTGGTCTTTTGTCCTGGATGAAGAATCCACTCTTTTGGTAACATTTGGTTGCTTCCAGTTGTTGAGTTGTGATCACGACACCTGCTACCATTTTTCTGCCCCGCACGGGCTGTCTGGAACAGCAGCCTGAGGAACTTGCTCTTTTCTCCAGGGAGCTTTTGGAGCAATCATGGACCAAAGCCTGAAGGCTTTAGCCTTGGTATAACCTTGGCTGTGTTGCCAGCTAACACCCGGGACACCTGTGTCCTATTTGGGGACATACCCTCAACTAAAAAAAGTGTTTGTTGCACAGTTGAAATGCAAATTTCACGGGACTTCTGGATTTTTATTTGCTAAATCTGGCATCTGTAAAGCTCTGCCCTGGGCAACTCACGCTGTGCAGAAGGAGCCCTGGGACCTTCCTTGCATTAGGCTCTTTGTTTCCTGACTGCAGAGACTTGGGGAAGAGTCCTGGCTCCTCCTCTCTCCACTAGTACCCTGACAGTGTACAGTGGCACCAGCCTCCCCAGGACTTAGCCCATGTCAAGAGTACCCTACCTACTCCCTGCTCCTCACCCCTGCATGGGCAATTCTTTTCTGACTACTCCCGGCCTGACCTCTCTCCCCTCCACTGGCCTTGCAAAGGTGGGCTTGCTTTGCCCACAGGACAGAGCTAGATCATGGTGCCTAGGTGTGTGATGAGAGCCTGGGAGAGGAGGGCAGTGCTTCCCAGTCTTGCCTCGCTTCAAGATTTGCCTGAGGGCTAGAGATGCTACTCTCTGGGACTGAGAGTTAGCTCAGTGGTTAAGAGTCCTTGTTGTTGTGAAGGACCCAGGTTCCCTCCTCTGGTATTCTTGTGATGTACAGTTGTACACAGAGGCAAAACACTCGTACATGTAAAGTAAAAAAATAATAAAAATAAATTAATTAATTAAAAAATTAGATACTACTACCCCACTCCCCACTGGGGTAGTGACTTCCACATATAATCCCTGCACTAGGGATTCTTGGGATGCTGAGGTAGATGAATGGGAATGAGCTTCAAGTCCAGTCTGGATTACATAGCTCCCCTGGAGCTCCAAAGTGAGACCCCGCCTCAGAAAAGCAGAAAAACAAAAACCAAAACAATGGAAACAAAAACAAAGCAAAACAACAACAATGACCAAAAAAACCAAGGGAGGAGGGAAAAAAAGCATCTTCTGTTTGGCATCAGACATCTCCAGGGGAGGAGTCATTGTCTGTGAAGACCCCTGCCCTCGTCTGCAAGGAAGTGTGCTCCAACTGAGTTCTGCAGCTTCCGTGGGAACCCGGCAGAAGAGATTTTTAAAGAGAGGAGAGGGAGATCAAGGAGAGGAGCGAGGACAAGAGGCCAAGAGCCAAAGAGGAAGGGAGAGCCTGCTGGAGTTGAGCTGGAATGCAGAAAGCTCGGAGAAGAAAGGCCTGGACAGGCTGGGGAAAGCCGAGGCCACATCTGCTTGGGACTTGCTGGCTGATTTAAAATGCAGCCTAAAAAGCAACAAGAATGGCCTTGGAGCAAGGGACCCACTGAGTCCTTTTCAAAGGTGAGCCTGGGCTTGCCTCTTTTCTGTGACACTTGGCTTCTGCAATGTCACACTGCTCCCCATTCAGTGCCCCAACCCCCTAATCTGGCGAAAAGCCAGGTATACAGACAGATCCAGCAGGGCCTTTGTGTGAAGGGTGGTGAGCGGTGGACCTTTAATGCTCTGTGTGGTGCAGGGAGGGGACCACGCTTGCGAGGAGTAGGTGCAGGCATTCCGGGCGGAGCTAGAACGTTTCCATATTAGACAAGTAACTCCAGCGAATATTGTTTTTGTTATCGAGACGATGCTATAAATGTTAGAGCATGTGGTAGGCATACCGCACGTCCTCCTGTGAGCTCCCTCGAGTGTGGGCTGGACCTAGTGACTTGCTTCCTAATGAATAAAACATGGCAGAAATGAGAGATGTCCTTTTCGAGATTAGACCCTGGAAAACTGGGACTCTCTTCTTGCTCTTAGTCACCCCCCCCCCAGCCTTCTCCTCTATGTGCTGTGATCAAGCCAGCTGCCGTGTGAGGGTCACCCACGGAGAGGCCAGTGTGCCAAAGATCGGAGGTGGTGAGAAAATGGAGGCCCTCCGTCCCACGTCCCACGAGGAGCTGGATCGTGCCAACGACCGCGTGTGAGATCTTGGAGGTGGATCTTTCCATGGTGGAACTGAGGGACACCGTGACTGCACTTGCAGATGCCACACCTATGTTGTCACCCGGGGCACCTAGTCGCTGAGATGGCTGAAGTGCTCGTTTAGGACTCTAGCTTTTGGGGGGACTTAATTACATAGCAGTAGGCAACTAACTAACGCAAGTGTGAATTGGGAAAGGCCAGCCATACCTGTTCTATTCTCCCATATAAATATCCTTTTCTTAAAAAAAGAAAGAAAGAAAGAAAGAAAGAAAGAAAAAGAAAAAACACATATTGTGTCTGTTGTGGATGCCAGAGGGCAAGCATTGTCTTCAGGAATGCTGTCTTGTGCTCAGAAGGTAAGAAGGTAAGTGCTTTCTAGACTGAGCTATCCCCACAGCCTATGCATTTTCATGAACTGAAGCCATGGTGGGGGCACCCATGTTGAAGTCTTTGCCTATCAGCTATCATTAAGGGGGTGGGTCAACAATTAGATATCTAGGTTCATAGTCTGTTTCTGGCGCTCTCAGGCTGCCTTTAGTAAATGCCTGTTGGGCCGACAAGATGGATCGGCGGGCAAAGTTGTGGACTGGAACCCGAGTTTGCTCCCCGGAACCCACAGTGGGGGTGTGGGGGGGAGAAGCGACTCCCAAAAGTTGTCCTCTGATCTCCACATTGGTAGTGTGGCATGCTTGCATTTGCAATCACATGTGTATATCACACACACACACACACACACACACACACACACACAAAGAGTATATTTATAACTATATACTCTACCTTAATTAAAATTTACATGAACATACATGAACAGCTAGATTACTCAGCAACCAGCAGTGTGGAAGGTGAAAACCATCGTTAATAATAAAAACTACCCTGGGAAAACTCCATGTAATGCCAGGACCCAGGACCTTGAAACCCCCAAAGTCAAGAATTATTGGGTAGTTACCACTGCTGCTTTCCAGTGTTTCCCCCACTTCCTGGGGCACTGGGGATTAGAGTGTAACTTGGCCATGAGCAGAGAGCCCCCTTCCCCCACCGGCATAGTTGGCTGAATAGCTAGTTAGGCAGGAGGGCCAGGCATTAGATGTATAGTAAAAGCACTCGGCTCATTCCCGGCAGTTCCACAGCTGTGGTTTCCCAGGCTTGATTGCCCATTGTGTAGAAGCTCCAGTTTTGAAACCACTTCCCTGTTTTGGTTCCCAGCTTTTGACCTTTAAAGAAAGACTTCCATGCATGTATTTATGCAGATTAATGCTTGGCTTCCATTCGGATTGTTTCCTTGGGATAAATTCCCAGGAATGAGCTGATTGGGTCAAAGGGGGTGAGGGGTGGAGGAGAAGAGCTTTCGGCCCCTTGCTAGAAATTGCTTTATTGCTTTCGCTATGAAGACATCAGAGCAGTGACAGCAATGGTTTGCAAACTGCGAGGGGTCAGCTTCAGGACAACATGTTATTCACACCCAGAAAATCAACTTCCAGGTCCTCCACGACTACACAAGAGGAAGACCATGGAAGCGGGGTTCACTGCACAGAATTCTGGGCCGGGCCATAGGATGTCAGAAAGTCTAAGCCCCAGGGAGCAGAATGAATTGTGTCAAACTTGAACTGCTAGTGACAGGTCTTGAGTTTAAATTCTTCTTTCTTCTGAGGCAGGATCTTATGTAGCCCAGTATGGCCTCAACTAACTAGTAGCTGATACTGACCTTTACCTCTGACCCTTCTGCCTCCATCTCCTGAGTGCAAGTGCTGGAATTACAGCCATGGGTCACCTCCCCTGGTTGGTTCTGAGTTAGAATTTGGACTTTACCACTGAGTGTTCCTAGGCAAGTTACTTTAACTTTTGGAGACAGTATTTTTTAATTTGTATCTGTAAGGTAGAGACTATAGTGATTCTGACCCCCAGAAAAATGAGACAAAGGGGTGCTGGAGATATGGCTCAGTGGGTTAAGAACACTGGCAGCTAAGTGGGTTAAGAGGACCTGGGTTCAATTCCCAGCACCCACATGGCAGTTCACAACTGTCTGTAACTCCAGTTCCAGGGGATATGATTCCTTCATACCAATGCACAGAAAATAAAGTTAAATAAATTATTTTAAAAAAATGAGAGAAGGGGCTAGAGAATTAGATCAGCAGTTAAGAACACTTGTTCTTGTACAGGACCCAGGTTTTATTCCCAGTATCCACACGGCTCACAATTCTCTATAACTCCAGTTCAAGGGATCTGACACACTCTTCTGATGTCTGAAGGCATCAGGCACGAATATGGTGCACACTCAGCAAAAACACCCCTATACACCAGACGGTGGTACATGCCTTTAATCCCAGCACTCGGGAGGCAGAGACAGGCGGATCTCTGTGAGTTCAGGGCCAGCCTGGTCTACAGAGTGAGCTCCAGGACAGCCAGCACTATATAGAAACCCTGACTTGAAAAACCAAACCAACCCAACCAAACAACAACAAAAATAAAACAAACAACAACAACAAAACAAAAAACACTCCAACACACGAAATAAGAGTTCTACACAAAGATTTAAGAAGTGCCTGGGAGCTAAATGAAATATTATCACAGAGCCGGGGGTGGGAACAGGTGGCGATGCTCTGCCAGCGAGCAGTGATTCATTTACACCACGTTGTGACTCAGCCTCAGTTTCCTTCTCAGCCCCGTGGTCCTTCTCTTCTGGTGAGTTTCCACAAGGGACTCCCCCATTTCATACTCTCCAAAATACCACGAGTCTCCTTGTCTCTCTGAGGCCAACTAGTAGTAATCCTGGCGCTGAGAGCGTGAGTCTGATAGTCTTTGGATGCCCTCTTGTGGACAGTGGTTTTCATTCACGTCATGTCTTCTAAAAGGTGTGTGTGTGTGTGTGTGTGTGTGTGTATGATTTGGGGTGGGAGAAAAAGATGTGTGCGTGAGCTCTGTTTCCAGATAAAATAAAAAGTAGGGACCCCCCATTTTCCTTGTTGGCTAAGAAAGAATGGCTAAACAGACTCTCTAGACTAACCTGTGTATATGGATGGGAGCTGCATGTGTGCATGGGTGCCCACACACCCGATATCACGCTTCCCATCTTGGGAAACTCATGTGATTGATTGAACAAGGCCATTGTTTTGTTTTGGTTTGGTTTTTGGTTTTTCAAGACCGAGTTTCTCTGTAGCTTTGGAGCCTGTCCTGGAACTAGCTCTTGTAGACCGGGCTGGACTCGAACTCACAAAGCCTGCCTCTGCCTCCCGAATGCTGGAAATAAAGGCATGTGCCACCACTGCCCGGCGAACAAGGCCATTGTTATACAGTCTGGTAACTTCACTTCTGCTCGTTCAGATGGACATTCACTTCCAGACAATCCAGCAAGTACCAGCTGTGTACCTCTGAAGAGGCAATGGTGACCAAGACAGGACTATTTCTGCCCTTCTCCGTTAGACAGCTAAGTGCATCATTGCAACCCAGCGCCTTGTGGAGACCCTGCCGCTGATCCATGACAATGCGGGTACCCTGGCTCCTCCCCAGCTCTGGGGCAGAGGCACCGGATGGCGAACCCTCATAAGGTTTTAGAAGGAAATAAGGCCGTTTCTGAGCTTCTTCCAGCGTAAGCCAGGCTTTGGCCACGACACCCACATTTTCTCGCAACTTTGATGTTTTCTGATCTTGATTCGCTCATCCTGAGGAATTCTTTTGCTTCCATCCTTCCGTCACGCTCCACCCGCTTCCCTGAAGAAATGGAAACCAGATTGCGTGGCTTAGGCAGGAAAACACTGGCACACTCTTGCAGACCATGGATGTGTGTCTCTGTTCTCTCACCCCTGCCCTGCTGGGAACCTTCAGCTGCCCAGGCCAGAAGTGACGGGTGAGGGGCGAGGGCTGAACAGAGGCCTTTCAAGGGCCACAGTGGGGAGGTCACTGAGCTTGTCAGACCGTGTTTCTAGTTCAGCAAAGTACACACTCACCTGACCTCAGTGGTGACATGGTGGGCATATGAAAAGCGTTCACTGCCCTGAAGAGGACCCAGGAAGCTGCCAGAAAAAAAGAAACTGAAAGGCAATTACAATGAAGTTGTTTAATGTGGGTCAGACACTTGTACTGCAGGGGTGAAGGTGTGACCAGAACACTGACTACTTGCCCCCCTTTTTCTTTTCTTTTCATTTTGGTTTTTCGAGACAGAGTTTCCCTGTATCTGTGGAGCCTGTCCTGGAACTTGCTTTGTAGACCAGGCTGGTCTCGAACTCACAGAGATCTGCCTGTCTCTACCCCCCGACTGCTGGGATTAAAGGAGTGCACCACTATGGGCCCTGCTTGACTTGGTCTTCCTGTTCACAACAGTTTGGTGAGGGGATGGGAAATGGGGGGTGGGTGGGAGTGGGGTGTCAGATAGGGGCCAAGGGGCTAAGGTGACTCTGCACTTGGTTATAATCAGAAAATGGTTTATTCACTGGGTGACTTTGGCCAAATGACCTAACTTTTCATTATTTTTTTTTCTTGGTATGGATGAAAAGTCTACCACTAAACATTAGCAGTGTCTTTCTGCCTGCCTGCCTGTTTTTCTTTCAGATTTTAGAATAGAATTTTGCTGTTTCCGAGACTGGTCTTGAATTCACTCTGCAGCTCAGGTTATTCTTGAACTTGTAATTGCCCTCAGGTTTCTGCAGAGATACTCTGAGGACGAACTGACAGAGGAAATGTGGAAGTGTTTAGCTGCAGGGCTGGGCCATTGCTCTGTTGGTGAAGCCCTTGTCACCCAAGCCTGAGAACCCACATAAGAAAAGCCATGGTGTAATCTCAGCTTTCGGGGAGCAGAAAGGAGGCTGTCTGGGGCTGGCTGCCTTGGCCAGTCTAGCTGAATCAGTTCAGGGAGAGACCCTGTTGCAAAAACTAAGGTGGAGGGTGGTCGAGGAAGGGACTCAGTGTTAACCTCTGGCCTTACACACATGCACACTTATGTGCAGCCACATAGGTGCACCAAGGTGGACACACACACATAGACAAAGACAGACAGACACACACAGACAGACAGACACACACAGAAGCACACGAAGACACAGACAGACAGACAGATACACAGAGGCACAGACAGACACACACACAGAGTTCCTAGCACTCCCAAAACTGGTAGCGTTTGTATTGGTCTGGATAAGCTAACTGGTATAACAAACAGACCCAAGAATAGTTAATTGCTTAGGGACAAAAGAACACTTCTTGTCCTATTTTGCTTTAAGGAAATACCAGGGTAGGCAGTGGAGCTGCTCAGAGACCATTTCGCTGACAGTCTGCCACCTTCATTGGGTAGCTTCCAAGACCATGCTAGCCATGGGTATCTGGCTAGGAGACCAGGAAGAGAAAATGAAGGCATGCCAGCTTTGGCCCAGAAGGGACATCTCTGCTCACATTCCACACATGGACACTGATCATGTGGCTCCATTTTAATGTCAGGGAGGCTTGGGAGATGTGGTCCCTGGCTGGGCACTGCATTTCCAGCGTGCGGGGAAGTCTTCGGTAGACATCCTCGTAGACATCAGTAGACAAGGATGTCTGCTTCTATTACTGTGGCTATTTCCTTCCAGAGCAAATCATCATAGCCCTGGGTGGGAGGCATGTGCGAGTATGGGCGTAGCGCGGCGGGGTGGGGTGGGGGTCAATTCTAGCATAGGGGTTGGGGAGATGTTTTCCTGTTGGGGATCAGGTGGTGTTGCTCGGGGTGGGTGGAGTACAGGGGTTGGAGAAGGATCCTTCCAGTCAGGATTTCCACCAGGTAAGATAGCAGCTAGCAGGGAGGACACAGGTCACAGGGAGTCACAAGACTCCCATGACTAGCCAGGAGGCAGGAAAGTGCAGGCCTGGAGAATTTGTGGGGAGGAGAGGTGTGTTGGGGGGCCCACCAGGAAGGCCTGGAATGTCAAGATAAGGGCATGGAAATTGGGAGTCACGCCTGGTCTTCATGCACTGCGGTCCAGGAGAGTGGGTGGTTATGGGAGTAAGAAACAAGAGATGGGGGAGGAGGCTGTGAGGACATGGAGGGAGGGTGGGAGAGTCAGGCAGAGGAGAAGGAGGAGGTGCAGGATGGGGCTTTGACTCAACCTGGTGCCCGTCCTTCTCTCCTGGGCTCCCTAAACAGTCACCTAGCAGCCCCCTCCACTAGGGTTGCCTGCTTTAGGCCTAGCTCTCTGCAGCCTTGCATGCCTGGAGAGGCCTTATCTCCACTCTCCGCTTTGTTCAGCTTCCAGGAAGGAAGTGGCTCCAGTGGCCCGTGGGTGGGACATTCCTTGGCTTGGCTTACTGTTCCCAGATTTCTCGTGATTCCTGGTGGCAGAGCTGGCATCTCTAACCAGCCTTGGAGAGGGGCAGCATCTTTCTCAGGAACAGTCTGAACCCCAGGAAGTCAGAGCCTTCTTTATAGCTACCCCAGCTCTCTGAGTACAAAAGCCACCTCCAGCTGGGGGAAAGACTGGGCTGGAGAACACCCCAAGGGTACAGTAGAGGGGATTGGGATGTGGTGATAGAGAACCACAGAGTCCATGAAGTATGACCAACAGGCGCCTATCTGCAGGGAATGAAACAAAGGGAAACTCACCTTAAAATACTGCTTCAGGAAGTGACATTTGTCATGGCTGTGCACATAGAATTCTCACAGGTGACATAGGTCTCTGATGGCTGGGGTGGTAGGAAGAGATTGGAACGTAAGGATGACGTAGGACTTCTTAGTGGAACATGAACTGGTGCGGATTTTAGCTGTTAGATAAGAAGAAGTCAAGGAGGGGCCAGGCAGTGCTGGCACACGCCTTTAATCCCAGCACCCGAGAGGCAGAGGCAGGTAGATCTTTGTGAGTTCGAGGCCAGTCTGGTCTACAAAGTGAGTTCTCCACAGCTAGCTGCTATGCGGAGAAATCCTATCTCGAAGAACCAAAACCAAAACCAACCAAACAAACAAACAAAAAAGAAAAGAAAAAAAAAAAGAAAGAGAAAAAGAAAGAAAAGTCAAGGGGACCCTGGGATGTTGGGGGCAGTGGGTCAAACGAAGGAGGAGAGCTTGTGTGGGAGCCTTGTGCTCCACTGGGCAAGTAGAGGAGTTTCTCAAGGCTTCTGAGAGTCTGCTACACCAGGGTGTCCTCTATTTAGCATGCTTCTCCCAGCTATCTTGGCTCTGACATGAGATCCTTTAAACTTCAGGGCAGTTCCGAAACTGGTCTAGGGGTAGTCACTTCCTGTATCTGCGCAGACCACTAGAGGTCAGAGGACTTGGGGCAGGAAGGCTCTGCCCTGGTCTCCAGAATCAGCTCAGGTTCACCTAAAGGCTTGTGGTCCTGGAGAGCGGCAGGCTAAATTGGAAGGAGAGCCAGGGAGACTGGGGCTTGCTCTGCTTCACTGACTGGGACCTGGGCACGCTAGGAAGCACTTCTGGGCCTTGCTTTCCTCAATGGGACGGAGGCGAACAGCACTGCCTGCTTACGGTAGGGTGAGATCACTGCCCTGACCTACTCACAGTTGTGTTTAATAAATGTCAATTTTCCCCAGATTGGGGTTGGCATGGGTGGGAAAGCTGGGAGGATCAGTGATCCATGCTGCTGATAGCTCAGCTGGAGCAGTGTTGGAGAGGCGGCTTGGAGCCTTCGAACCTGGTCCAGTACTGCCTGGGAGGAGCCCTGTTCCTTCTCAGGCCACCCTGGCTACCTTCCTGTCCTTTGCCCTCACACCAGGAGGGACCCTTAAAGCCTCAGAGTCTGTGCCATCCTTCTGTGTCACATCATGTCCTACCCAATAAACCTGGCAGGAATTATCTGGCTCTGAGGCTGTGGGCCCCTGGGAGAGATGGGCTTGGCGCAGGGAAAGCAAGGGAGGTCGGGAGGCGGGCCTTAAGCCTAGGCTAGCCCAGCACAGGGGCAGGAATCCAGGCCGTCAGCAGGTGCTCTCTGGCCAGTTTGCCGCCTCGCTTTCTTTGGTTGGCTTTCCTGGTCCTGGAGTCGACAAGAGCTTGCAGGACAAAGCTCACTTGCCAAAGTACATGAGAAGTGGGTGTTGGGGCTCCCCTGGCTCCTCTGCTGTTCTTGGAAGGGGGCTGAACAGACTCTTGGCTTCCTGTCTCCAGACTTGGCAGGTAGCAATGGCACCAGACCCATCTTGGTTCTAAATCTGGCCCTGTGTCTCACAGGCTGGGTGATGCTGTGTGTGGTACTAATTTCTCCCAGCCTCAGTTTCTTCCAGCTCATATTTTCCTTAGCTGTAAAGTGGGAGTAATGGCATCAGGATTGGGAGAAGTGAATTGCTAAGAGTTGCACACTTAAGAGTTAACATCGTGACCAGCATGAATCAAGAGCCTCGGAAGCATCAGTTCCCCTCCTTCCTCTGTTCCCCCCACTCCCCGTCCCTTCTGTGTCTCACCCCCTCTCTCTGTCCCTTCCTTCCTCCCTTCCTCTTTCCCTTCTCTCTTTCCATCTGGTCAGAGCTCTGAAATGGGAGACCTGTTGGCCGGTAGAGGCAGCCCTCATTTTCATAGATCCTCTCAGAACCCCAGCCAGGAGACTGATGAGTAACAGGAAATTGGTGACCTGAATCCTGGATGTAGATTTTTCTTCTGGAGATAATGTCCACTGTAGTACAGACCACCTCTGGGGACAGACTCTTTATTTTTGTTGTTGTTGTTTATTTATATATTTATTGACAGGGTTTCTAAGTGTAGTTTTGGAACCTGTCCTGGAAGTCACTCTGCAGACCAGGCTGGGCTCCAACCCACAGAGATCCGCCTGCCTCTGCTTCCTGAGTGGTGGGATTAAAGACGTGCGCCACTACCGCCGGGCTGGGGACAGACTCTTCTATAACCCTTGTCTTTGAGCCTCACTGAGACGGGGACAAGCAGGTCGGCCATCTGGAATGGGAGGAGAGATGGAAACAAGCCGGCCTGGGCTTTTCCTTTCAGGGGACTACTGTCTTCTATCAAAACTCAACAGTCTGGAGAGCCCGGTTCACTCTGCCAGCCAGCCGATTAAGGAGGAGCCAGAAGTTAATTCACACTGAGATGTTAATAGCAATAAATGAATCAATGCTCCCGTCACCCCCAGGGGTGTTGATGGCTGCTAATGGCTCAGGTCCTGCCAGCTGCTTTCAGGACAGCTCAATTCCCTTGAGCTGCGTCTGTCCTGGGCTCAGTCATTCAGCACTCTCTGCACTTGCTTCACGTGCAGAAAGATCTCAGGAATGCTACCCCTTGAGCAGTGGAGGGCCCAAACAGGTGGGTCTAGAACACTAAGAACCAGGGAACACAGGCCATGGGGCAAGGCTGGGGCAGAAGCAGGTAACCCTGGTTCCACAGAGGAAGTGGTGGGAGAGAGGATGCTGCACCGAGCCACCCTTGGGATGGCCTGCTGCATGGGATGGCCTCTTCAACATGGGTGACGTCCTTCACGCCTCTCATTAGACCCTCAGGTCACTTCAGATGATTTTGGCTGCAGGCTGTGTCAAGTAGGTGAGCTGGCCAGTTCTTTGGGCAGGACACAGCTCTTAGGAACTCAGGCCTGTGTTGAGCTCAGTAGTGGAGCCCAGCAGTGAGTTTTCAATCTTACTGGGCAGGGAAGGACCTGGGAGTCAGGTTAAGATGCAAATTCTGATCCTGTGTGCGTGGAAGCTAGGGCCTACATTGTGTATAAGTTCCCTGATGATGGATGGTATCCCCAGGAGCTGGCGGAAATGGCTGCTCCCCTAAGGAAAGGATGCTGCCCTGCCCCGTGTCCCTTCGGACCTTTCTCTGGAGGGCTTCTCTCTTTCTCTGCCTCCCTGGGTGTGAACCTTTCCTTGGTCACTTGGAGTCATGGGGACTGTGGCTGTCCTGCCCTGTGGTAGCAGGGGGCTGGGCGGGAAGTGTGGAGAGCGCTAGTGAAATGGGGGTGGGACTCTCCCTATGGGAGAGAGAGAGAGAGACAGACAGAGACAGACAGAGAGAGAGAGAGAGAAAGAGAGACAGAGAGAGAGACAGAGACAGAGAGAGACAGAGAGAGAGAGACAGAGACAGAGAGAGAGAGAAAGAGAGACAGAGAGAGAGACAGAGACAGAGAGAGACAGAGAGAGAGAGACAGAGACAGAGAGAGAGAGAGAGACACACAGAGAGAGAGAGAGAGAGAGAGAGAGAGAGACTGGGAGAGAGGACTAGGGGCAGCAGGCTTTCCTCACTGCCACTCAGCGGTCCCTCTGGCTCTAACATGGAAGATTGGTGATGAGTTCATTCGCGCACTGCCGCTCCACCATATGCAGGCAGTTAATCTTTAATGGGGGTCAATAATAAGATCACTGGGAACTTTCTGTAAATGCCTGCTCGCTTCTCCACGGCAGAATCTGGCCCCAGTATGTTTTTGAGGCTGGAGGGACCCTGAATCTGGAGAGTTTAGGGATGAGAGACATAGGACATTGCTTTCTCTCTCTCAGACCTTAGACAGTGATGAGCAACGTATTAATCCTTTTCCTGGTCCCGGAGTCCACTTCATTGACAGACACACCAGTACGAGCGCGCTGTAACTGTGATGCCCCTGAAATGCTTCCGGCAAACCGCAGGTAAACATTAAACTTTGTACCTAAGAAGCTTCCCTCTCAGGGCTGGGTTCCTGTCAGGGAGAGAAAGTTTCCACTGTGTGTGTGTGTGTGTGTGTGTGTGTGTGTGTGTGTAGCACCCACATGCTGGTGGAATGCTTATCTTTTCTTCTTTGCAGAAAATCAGGTCAGTGGTTTCACAGTTGTCATTGACCTCAAGGTGCAGGAGGAAGGTGGCTCCAGCTGCTGTGCCCTGAAGCCACTAGGTTACAAGGTCTCCAGAAACTAGTGAAAGTGGCTGCCCACCTAAGGAGAGGATGCTGCCCTGCCCCTTGTCCCTTCCAGCCTTTCTCTAGAGGGTCTTGCTCTCTCTTTCCTTTTCCTCTCTCTGCCTCCCTGAGTGTGAACCTTCCCTTGGCCACTAGCTATGGAGTCATGGGGACTGGGGCTGTCCTGCCCTGTGGTAGCAGGGGCCTGGCTGGGAAGTGTGGAGAGCGCTAGTGAGATGGGGTGGGACTCTCCCTATGACTGTGGCAGCAGTAGAGAGGCCTCTACAGCTAGTTAGACACTTTCACACATGCGTCTTTGCCTTGCCCACAACACAGAGCCGGGAAAGGCGGGTGTTACGTGTGTGGCTGGCGCTGATGACAAGGGAAAGCAACTTTAAAGGTGTCCCAGGTCTCACCGGGGCCTCAGGCTCTCCTTCTGGACCCCCAAGGGACCCTGGGACACCCCCTCGGGAATGGAAGGGAAACTCTTGGTGGGAGTAAAGGCGTCTCTAGGAGTAGCCCCGTGTTGGACCTGGAACCAGAGTGACCTAAGCTAGATCTCTTGGGTCTGGGTCTGTCACAGTGTCATTGTGTCCCTTGTCATCTCAAAACTGGATGAGACCTGGACCTGCTTCCTGAGCCCCAGCTGAGTGCCGTGGGGGACAGGGTGGGACACTGTGGCCCTGGCAGTCCTCCATTCTCTTCCTACCCTGTTGGTGGTGGCACTCGCCTGTAATGCCAGCCCTTGGGAGGCAGAGGCAGTCAGATCTCTGTGAGTTCGAATTCATCCTGGTCTACAGAGTGAGTTCTAGGATAGTCAGGACTATTATTACACAGAGAAACCCTGTCACGAAAAACCAAAAGAAAAAAAAAAGTACATGACCTTGTCTACTGTCTACCCCCACCCTCTAAATCCTCGGGCTCTGCTTTTGCTTCCCAAGCTGCTTCTCCAAGCTCAGACAAGGGAGGCTCCTGATCTGATGGAGCCTTCACCCCATCCAGCCGCTGAGAGCCTCTCCGCAGCACCGCCCACTCAGCCCCCAGCCAAGCCAGAAATCATCTGTTAGCCATCCAGGGTACTGGACTGCCAGATGAGACCCTCCCACCTCTTCCTGGAAGTGAGCCCCCTGGCTCTCCACTCCCTGTCACCCCTCCCCATCCTCCCTCAGGGAGGTTCAAGAATAGTGTATGGTCTCTCTGGGTACCTCTCGGGCAGACCCCTGCAGAGAGGAGGCAGGGGGTTGGTGCCAAGGACCTCCTTTTGAGAGGTGAGTCTGGGCATGACTTCTACAGGTCGGCTCAGTGGCCTGTGCTGGACACGGCCCAGAGAGTAGGGCAAAGTAGCTAGCTGGGAGGTGATGAGGCCGTTGCACAGACCCTGCTGGAAATTACAGAGCACTGGGGAGGGAAAACAAACTGGGGTTTCTGTTTCCATGGAAACAGCATCTATTTGCATAGGTCCCTGCGTCAGAGCCTTGGACTCTGTGTTGTGTGTGTGTGTGTGTGTGTGTGTGTGTGTGTGCTGGGAGGAGGGGGGACATTGGAGGGCAAGGCCATAAGTTTACTGTCTGGGACTGTTCCAGCCCAACCTAAAAACAGCAATAAAAAATGTCCCCTGTTCCTCATTCATAATAAAGAGGTCTTATACAAGGGCCTTTTGGCCTAGGTGGCTCTTCGCAGCCCAGGCCCAGGTTCTTTTTTTTTAGATTTTAAATTTATAACTTAATATGTAGAAGATACAGGAAGACTCCAAATTCACCATTCTTCCAGTTCTTATACAAAGTGATGGTTTAATTTATTGACTTTGAACCCTCCGATGTATCAGTCCCTGGGCTCTGAAGCCATCAGGAGTTCTGTACTTGCTAAGTATGGGCAACACCATGCAACAGGCCTTCCTTCTTGGAAGGCCCTGGGCTTCAATGGGACTTCAGCGGGGCTGGCCAGGGTGGCTCCTTTGGGGAGATCATCAAAGCCCAGGAACTCAGCAATGCCACCTCCCCGCTTCACTCTGTAATCAAAGCGAGTGATTTCTGTCCTCATGTGTCTTCATCCTAGAGCGCAAAGAACGAGCCCCACACTGCCGAGCGAGCTGCCCAGTGGGCAGGGGACCAATCATCCTGGTTATTGTTTGCAGCGTGCCCATCCCTGCTTTTCCCGCGGTATCACGTGTTGCTAAGAGCCCGACACTCACGACTCATCTAACAGACTCTCTAAAGCAGCACGCCTATTCTCAGACGGGGACACTAAAGTTGAGGAAGCCCTTGTCAGGGCCGCACGGATGGTGAATGGTGAAAACCAGGATGCAGAGTGGAGGCTGAAGGGCTCTCCTCTCTCTGTCTCTTGCTCTGCTGCTTCCTCCCTGTCAAGGGGGCACCTGGTGACCAGACCTCCCACCCTGGCCGGCCTCCAGCCAGCCTGCTGCCCTTCCCCTTCCTCCTCTCAAATGGGAAGCAGCTGTGTTGGTGAGAAGGCCGGTGGGGGCTGCGCTGTATCTGGCCACCGTGTATCCTGGAGGTTGTGTAGTTGATTGCAGGCGCCAGCCTTGCTGCTTGACAGCCATTTCGTTCTTCAGTGACTCAGTTTCCTTCTCAGCCAATCAGCAGGGATGCTGTGCAGAAGTCCGAGGGACCTATGCCTTTCCCGTATAAGAATTTTGAAGGTATTTGGTTTTCTGGGTCTAAGAGATGGCCCAGTGGATAAAGGCACTTGCCTCAGGTTTCCTCTTGGTAGCCATTCAGGTGGTCTTTTGCCTCTTCTGTGATACTGTAAGTCTGTGTTTGTCTGTTTGCTTGCTTGCATTGATTGAGATGAGAGACTCATGTAGCCCAGCCCAGCCTTGAACTCACGACGAAGCCAATGATCTGGAATTCCTGCTCTTCTGGCCTTCATTTCTCCAGTGTTGTGATTATAGGCCTTTAATCACCGCACTAAGTTTATACGGCGCTCACGTGTGCTATGCAAGCATTGCTCTAATTGAGCAGCGTGTCCCCACCTTTTGTTAGAATTTTTCTGAGACAGGGTCTTGGTCTGTAGCCCAAGCTGGCCTAAAATTCTTTCCTTCTCTCTCAGCCCCCTGAGTGTGGTGGGGCTACAGACATGCACCGTCACAATGGGCCTGTAAAAAAAAAAAAAAAAAAAAAAAAAAAAAAAAAGAGTTGTTTTTCTGGGTCATTCTTGGAGCATCTGGGATCGCCTAACAGAATGGAGGGTAGAGCCCCTTTCTTACTGTCAAAATTAGGGTTGGGGGTAGAGGGCAGGGGAAGAAAATGCTGGAGGTCTCGAGGCCTGTTTGGCTTGTGGCTAGAGCAGCGGGATCAAAAGGAACTCAGGATTGTTGAAAGTCCCTGAAGGGAGGGTGGGCCTTGAAATATATCCACTTGCCGTGTTTGCATCTGGCTGGGAAGTGATGGGAGAAGACGAGAAATAAACACATCTCGAAGGTCTGCCGTTAATGAGGGGGTCCGGAGTTGCTGAAGCAAGAATCAGATTGCAAGATCCGGCAAGAAGGCAAGCTGCTGAGTGCTGGGAGAGCCCAGGAGACACGGCCGTGCACACCACACAACCCTGCAATGTAGACAATGTTTTCTCATTCTATGGAGACGGAGATCGAGGCCAGGCAAGTTCAGTGGTGTGTCCAAGGCCACCTAGAGAGTAAGAAGAGGGGGAGGGGGTATTCCCCCCTACCTCTTGGAAAGGGATTGGACACGCATGCACGAGAGGATGGGAGCTCTGACTTGTGTGGGTTCAAGACCCCCTAGGCTCTTCCAGAACCACAACTACAGGCCGGTTCCCAGAAGTCTGTTCGCACTGCACCATGCCTGCTGTTTTTGGCTCTCTTCCTCTCCACCCAACCTTGCATCCCCAGAGTTCCTTCACTCCCCAAGCGCTCCTTTTCCTTAGTCTCTGCTGCAGGGTTAGTTGATGAGCCCATGGCCCACAAGACAGGCCAGCTGTAACTGTTGAGGACCCAGGAAAGGAGATTAACCCCTTCTTTTCCATGCCATTCTCAGAAGCCCTGATCTGTCATCCCTAGGGCTAAATCAATCCAATCATGTCAACGGGCTGCAGCTGAGCTCTGTGTCTGAACCCTGCAAGTGGCTGTCCATGTCCCTTCTGGGGAATGGCCTGTGTACTGCAGCGTATATACACAGGTGAGGCCCTGCAGTACTGTGTGTGTGGCGTGTATGTATGCATTTGTCTTTTTCTCTGTGTGTGCATTGGATGCATTTTTGCCTATTAGTGTTTGTATGAATTTTTTTTTTCGAGACAGGGTTTCTCTGTGAAACAGTCCTAGCTGCCCTAGAACTCACTCTGTAGACCAGGCTGGCCTTGAATTCACAGAGATCTGCCCGTCTCTGCCTCCCAACTGCTGGGATTAAGGGCGTGTGCCCCCACTGCCCGGTTGGTGTTTGTATGATTTTTAAGCACACTACATACGTGAAATACTTATGATTTAGATACTAGCAAGTTTGGTTCTATAACTGGAAGGACAAAGTATAAAATATCCATGTTCAGCCCCTTGCTTAAAAACTATTGAAAACTTTGGGGCTGGAGAGACAGCTCAATGGTTAAGAGCATTGGTTGCTCTTTCAGAGAACCTGAGTTCGATTCCCAGCACCAATATGGCAGCTCACAATTGTCTGTAATTCCAGTTCCAGGGGATAAGATCTCTTCATGAACATTAGGGTGCACAGCCACATGCAGATAAAACACCAATATGAATTAAATAAAATAAAACTCTAAAAGATTATTTTAAAGTACTGAATATTTTAGCTATCCCAACATTTGGAAGGCAGAGGCAGACAGATCATCGTGAGTTCAAGGCCAGCCTGGACTACTTGTAGGACATCCAAGGCTACACAGAGAAACCCTGTCTCGAAAACCCAACAAAACAAAACAAAAAACAACCAACCAACCAACCAACCAAACTGAAAAAAACAAAACAAAACCCAAAACATGAACATTTCAAAATGGAACAGACAAGCCATATCATATGACACACACATGACACATGTGATGTGTGTCACCGCCTATGGAGCTGGCTCCTTATTCAGGGAAAGTCTTCCTCATATGTTTCTGTGTGTGGCTGTGTGACATATGTATGACGGATGTGTGTGATTTGTACAGTGGCGTTTCTTGTGTGATTGTTGAGTACCTACTTATGTGCGTTGTGTGCAAGGCCATGCTTGTGCTTGTGCATGGTGCGTGTGCATGAACTGGGGCATGAAATCAGAGCACTTTTCTCACAACCCCCAGGCAGCTACCAGTGCCTATCAAAGGAAAGGTGTGTTTTATTTTTGGCGCCTTTACCACTGTTCCCATAATGCCCCAGGAGGCTTTTGTTTGATTGCCTTTGTTGGAACGGTGACAAGAACTTCCCTCCACCTGCTGCCACAGTGGTGGCCCCACCAGAAACCACAGCTGGGGGTGGAGTGGCTTCCTCAGCCCCTCACCCATTCACCTTGCACCCCTTCCAGGCATCAACATGCCCAGAGATGTGCCCAGGCTCCCAGACCCCACCCAGTCAATGCACCCACCGCACCTCAGAACTGGAGGGGGCGGGTGGAAAATATACGACCTAGCAGCCTTCTCTTGCTCCGTCCGGAAGAGCTGGAGCGGAGATGACTTGCCCATGCTGCCCAGTGATACCACGGTAGAGCCAGGATGCCTGCGGAGGCCTGCGAGGGGAGGAGGAGTCACCAACCTGGTGCAGGAGCACTGCTTTGTTCCTCTCAGAAGCTGGTGGTCTTCGTTCTCTGCCTGTGTCTCCTCCCAGGACAGAACTCTGCACCCAGCAAGCCCTGAGATATGTGTGTGCACCTAGTACAAGGCCCAGCGCCCAAAGTGTTTGATGAGAATAAGCAGTGATGTGGTTGGACACTGCAGCGAGCAGGCAGATGCACGGCCTTTGGAGGCCAGCTAGAACTGGCTGAAATCCTTTAGTGGTTTTATTGCTCTACGGGCCTTCCACTCGGTGAGCTTTACTTTCCTGTCTGTAAAATGGGCCTCCTGTAGGATAGCTAAGAGAATTCAATAAGGTAAGGTTTGAAAACATAGTATAAGCAAAGCAGGTGATATGGTCGGAACACAGCTGCTGGCTGGATTACCGTGAGTCAGTTACACCAGCCCTCTCTAACCCTTTGCCAAAAGAATTCAGCGGGAGAGCTGGGCAGTGGTGGTGTTCGCCTTTAGTTCCAGCACTCGGGAGGCAGAGACAGGCCATCTCTATGAGTTCGAGGCTAGCTGCCTAGTCTACAAAGTGAGTTCCAGGACAGCCAAGACTGTTGCACATAGAAACCCTGTCTCAAAAAAACCAACCAACAACCGGGTGGTGGTGGTGCACACCTTTAATCCCAGCACTCGGGAGGCAGAGGCAGGCGGATCTCTGTGAGTTCGAGGCTAGCCTGGTCTACAAAAGCTAGTTCCAGGACAGGCTCCAAAGCTACAGAGAAACCCTGTCTCGAAAAACAAAACAAAACAAAACAAAACACCAACTAATCAAACAAACAAACAAAAAAGAAGGAAAGAAAAAAGAATTCAGTGGGAGGTGAATACCTAGATTGGACACTCAGCAAATGCCAGCCCATCTCCTCCCTTCCTCAAAGCCTCCCTTTGGTCCCCAGCCCCTCTGATTCCTGTCATCCCTTCCCTACTCCCTCTCTTCCCACCCCTATCCTCCACGTGACTCTTTTAACAATAGAGCTCAGAAGCTCTCCCAGTCTGGTCTGCTCCCGGCCTGCTCTCTGCTGGGGGCACTGGTGAGAATGGAGTGACTGAGAGAGGCCATGGGCAGAGCAGGCACGAATCCTCATTGTCACCATCCCCCGACCCTGACTTTCTAGTCCAGAGACTGACTACAGCGCCCAGCCGCAGAGGCTCTGTAGAGCCTGGGTGTGAGGAACGGGGCCGGTGGCGAACAGAGGTGCCCGCTCCAACAAGGTGGCACGTCCACCAGTCAGCTGCGGGAGCTGTCGCGAAGGAGGCAAAGGTGGTTCCCGATTGGGTGACTCTTCAGCATTAGACTTAGCGACAGGCCTAGCGCTAGCCAGGCTGCAGAGAGCACCCTCCGGGCTGGAGGAAGATACCTCTGCCCCAGTCACTGGACTGCAGTTGCATCAATCATCCAAGACCAACGCGCCCGCCCGAGTTCCCAGCTGCCTTGTGACTCAGGGAAAGGGTTCGGGGGCAATTCATCTGCAACATCTGCTAGACCTCACCATAGTGGACGCTTACTTAGGACAAAGCGTTTTGTGCTGGGCAAGCTCTGACTTTGAGTGAAATGTCTTCTCTGGGTGCTGGACCTTAGGATCTCCTACCCGGAGCTCATGCTGAGAGCTGAGAACTGGGGAGGGGGGCAAACTCTGTGTGTGACCCAGCAAGCCTGGCCAGTGAACTCCATGGGCTTAGTAGGCGGTAGACAAAATAGGGTAATTAGCCATTTTCAAAATGCACACAGGAGGGGGCGAGCCTGACATCAGCAGAGAAGTGTGACCAGATCACACACAAATCAGAGGGAGGGCCCTGTGGGCCATGGACATCCTCTCATATCTGAGGTCGCAGGGCCAATCAGAGAATCTCTGACTGGAGCTACCTCTGAAGTCAGTGTCCCAGGCTGTGTCCCTGGCTGGGATGGCTGCTGGGTGAGTGAGCAGGGACTCAGTTCCTGTGCCCTGGAGGTTGGGAGCGTTTGTTCTTCTGAAGTCAGATAAGTTGTTCTTTTGGGGAGAGAATCCCCAGGACCATCACCCCTAGATTTTTCTAGGGAAACATGTCCATTTTTTTACTTTTCCCTTGAAACAAACAAACAGTCATGGGCTCACTCTTCTCTAAAACTGAGAGGCTTGAGGGTGTTTGTGTGTGTGTGTGTGTGTGTATGTGTGTGTGTAAGGGAGGGTATGTGTGTAAGGGAGAGTGTATATGTAAGGGAGGGTGTGTGTAAGAGAGTGTGTGTGTAAGGGAGGATATATGTATAAGGGAGTGTGTGTAAGGGAGAGTATGTGTATAAGGGAGGGTATGTGAGAGGAAAAGTATGTGTGTAAGGGAGTGTGTGTAAGGGAGGGTATGTGTATAAGGGAGAGTATGTGTGTAGGGGAGAATATGTGTGTAAGGGAGTGTGTGTAAGGAAGGGTGTGTGTGTGTGTGTGCACATGCACTCACACTGGAGAATTTATCTGTCTACTGAATATGCTCTCCAAGTCTGGTCTTCAATATATAGCCCTTAGACACACCCTTATGTCCCGCCCCTCCGCAACCCCTATCCTTTCTTCCCTCACCGCCATCACGTGGCCTTGTTTCTTCCCCACCAGCTCTGTCCTTGGCTAAAAAAATGAAAGTTGATTATCTAATTCCCAAACGAGATGACTTATTTTCTTTTTTCAAATAGGTCATATTAATGACAGGGGCAAGATAAGTTTTTTTTTCTTTTATCTTTTTTCCTTTTTTTTTAGGCAGGGTTTCTCTGTGTGACTTTGGATCCTGTCCTGGAACTCCTTCTGTAGACCAGACTGGCCTCAAACTCACAGAGATCCATCTATCTCTGCCCCTCCCTGGCCCCCCAAGTGCTGGGATCTAAGGCCTCTGCCTCCACTGCCTGCCTGAGAGGTTCTTATTGAGTATGGATTGAGACAGGACTGAGGGTGACTCTGTCAGGTGGTGGGGTTGGAATTCAAGGGTTGCTCTGAGATCAAAGAGCTCCTAGAGACCCCAGTGCCGACATATTTTCTTTTTCTTGGGCCTCAGCTGCCTCACCTGGTTACCTGGCAGGAGGGTGTCTTCCAGTTTGTCGTGAATTGGATGTGGCTGGACACAGGGTTGAGGAACTAACTGAACGTGGTGGCCTTGAATTCAGCAACAATTTCCTTGGGATGCCTTTCTCTATTGCTTGCCACCATTTACTTTTTCATCCATCTATTTCGTGTTTATTTATTGAGCCGGGGTCTTGTTATTGAACCTGAAGCTTCTACTTTCAGTGAGACTCAGCTGGCCTGAGGCTCTGGGATCTGCCTTTCTCCACTCTCCTCAGCACCAATCCTGGCTTTTGCATGAGTGTCATGAATTCTGGATGCAGGGCCTCATATTGATACAGCAAACCCTTTACCCCCGAACCATCTCTCATGTGTCACCCCCCCTTTTTTAAAAAAAAACTTTATTTAACTTTATTTCATGCATATTGGTATAATGATGTCAGATTCTCTTGAACTGGATTTACAGACAGCTGTGAGCTGCCATGTGGGTGCTGGGAATTGAACCCAGGTCCTCTGGAGGAGCAGTCAGTGCTCTTAACTACTGAGCCATCTCACCAGCCCCCCTCACCCCCTTTTTTTATTCAAGACAGGGTTTTTCTATGTAGTGCTGTCCTGGAACTAGCTCTTGTAGACCAGGCTGGCCTCGAACTCACAGAGATCCACCTGCCTCTGTCTCCCGAGTGCTGGGATTAAAGATGTGGGCCACCTCTGACCCTCTCTCTTTCTTTTTAAAAAGAAATATTCTATTTTTAAAAAGATTTATTTATGCTGGGTGGTGGCGGCCCATGCCTTTAATTCCAGCATTCAGGAGGCAGAGGCAGATGGATTTCTGAGTTTGAAGCCAGACTGGTCTACAGCCAAGGCTACACAGAGAAACCCTGGAAAAACAAAAACAAAACAACAACAAAAGACTTGTTTTTATTTTATGCATATGAGTGTCCTGCTTCCACATGTCTGTGCACCACGTGCCTGCAGTGTAAGCTGAGGGTGTCAATCACACGGGGCTGGAATTGTAGACAGAAAAGAGCTGCTGTGCAGATGCTGTGAACTGCAGTGGGGCCCTGTGGGAGAACAGCTTAACCACTGAGCCGTCTCTCCAGTCCTGTGATGTTTTAAAGTTCTAACTTCTCAAATATCTCCCAAAAGATTCTATCACTTGCCTGGGTGTTTCTAAGTGTTTTATTTTTACAGATGAAGTTTCCTCCTTACCTCAACCCTGGGAGGTAGGCTCTACTAATGACTCCATTATGCAGATTTGGAAACTGAGGCATTGTAAGGGAGTCGGGCTCTGAAGCAGGCCATCTGGCTATGGAGCAGGAGCTCCCTACTACCTCATTCAACATTCTGGGCTCCGTGCTAAGTGTTTACCCAAATCGTCCCTGTTTTGCAATGGAGAAATCTGAGCCTCAGAGTGGTTGAGCAACAGCTGAAGGTCACACAGCTGGGGAGCAGCAGGGTTGAGATTCAGGGCCGGCTGGGCTCCAGAACCTCTGTTCTGCATCCCCTTTGGCAACCCTGCCAGACCCTCAGGCTCCACAGCCAGCTTAAGCAACCTCCCCTCATCGCTGGGTCCCTCTGGGTGAGTCAGCTCCTTTCTCCATCGAGAGAATGACAGGGGTCAGCCCCTGTGCCCTGAGGTCCCCGGCAGTCTGCTGAGCCCGTGAGATGGGAGGTGTGGTACCTTCCAGCAGGAAGGGCAGCTCCGTGGCCTGGGAATGTCTTAGATTTGGCCAATGGGTGCAGCCAGGGAGAATGTGGATGGGGGCTGGTGTGTGTGTGTGTCACAGGGGAGAGTTGAAGAAGCAAAGGGGCCTGTGGGCAATTCCAGAATGATGACGAGGAAGTGCAAACTTAGGGAGAAGGTGTTGTTACACGAAGCAAATGAGAAGGGAGAATGGGAAAGAAGACCCGGGTGGGCTCCCTGGGGGTCCTTCTCTTCTCTTCTGGAGAACACCCTTCAGTTCAAGATAGGCACAAGAGTGCATCAGGCCAGGCCTCCGTGGTCAAGCCAGCCTAGGGCTGAGGTTAGAACTCCGGAGACATGGCAGTTTGGGGAATTAACATTGCTGGGGGTTTTGTTGTTTCTGTAAATATTTGGAGACGTCCAGTTATACTAGAAAAATGTATTTGAAGCCAGGGTGGCGTGTTTGTGTGGTTGGCCCAGCTTCCTTTTCCATGACCACTCGGTTACATTCCTCCCCTGTAGGAATTGAGGGTTGTTTTCCCATCTGTAACCTCATTAGGATACACACACCCACACACACTCTGGCAGGTTCCCCTTGGGGACGGACATGTTCAGTGGCATCATCCTCTTGCCACAATGCCTGTGGTCACACAGTCGCAGCTGTACCTTTTAATATTCAGTACCCATCATCCCGAAAGCCGCTGCCCGCTGGCTGCGCTCGCTCGTGCTCGTCCCGTTCCTCCCAGGGTGCTCAGTTCCAGGCCTGGAGGGCGCCTGACAAACTGTGTTAAAAATCCTCCTAGCCCCGTGCATCCTGTGGAGGAGGGTAATGGGTGTGTTTGTGGCTCCAAGATTAGAGAATGGGCATCCTTATGGGGCGGGCTCCATTTTCTTTGGGCTTGGGGAAATTGGAATCATATTTCTGTGTGAACGGCTCGCCTCTCTCTCCTTCATGCCTCATCTATAGCCTGCCTCCAGGCTCAGAGTGCTTAGGAAGCCTTCAAACACTTTCCTGGGCATCATAGGTTGGGTTAACCTCTCTGGCATGGAGAAGGTAGGGACACAGTTGGACTCTGGGGAATAATGTCAGGGACACTTTGGGCCGTGGGGGATGGGGTGAGGGTGGACAGAGTCAGGTCCTCTCCCTCTGCGTTCCACAAGGATTCCTGTGGTGCTATCTTTTGAATGGAGATGTCCCTCCAATAACCCCATGCTGGAACCTGAGCCCATACTGATGGTACTGGAGCCCTTTGGGGGATTACTGGCTGGTCAGGAGGGCTCCGCCCTTCATGAGTGGGGCTAATGCCTTAGAAAAGGGCTTGAGAGAACTACCGTGGGCTCTCTGCTCATCGTCTCACTTCTAGAACTGTGAGAATAGATTTCTATTGTTTATAAGTTTTCCCGACTGTGGCATTTTGTTACAGGCAACAGGAACGGACTAAGACATGCGCCACTGTTACTCGAGACCGGAAAGGCGGACACTGAGTGTTTCCGGCTCTCCAGCACCCACCGAGGACTCCCATCCAGCCCGTGCCTCCTGTCTCATCGTAGCCCCTTCCTCTAGAACTCCGCCGTGACCTCCTAGCGTCCCACCAAACGCGAGTTCTCAGAGGGGTCTGAAGGCTGCCCGACAAGGACCAGGGCTGCTCCAGGCTGGTGGAACAGCAAACACACCAGGGTGTAAACGCAGCTGGGGTCCGCCGAGGTCCCTGGCACAGACGCCCCCGGCACAACCTGGCCTTTCCATTCTCCGCTCAGAGTGGTCCCCCACGTGCACGGCCGCCCGCACGGCCCTGGGCTCTGCGAGTTGGACATCCTGCCCTCCAGTCTCCTTCCATCTCTCGCGGCTCCCTGGGCTCGTCTCTCTGGAGGCACTCAGTGACCTCATGTTTCTGAGAGCTGAGAAAGGAAGGCTGCGGAGGAGGGGTGTGCGGAGCGAGGGCCATCAGGTGGAGTGTGGGGATTACCAAGAGCTCACTCACTTGCCCTTTACCAAAGAATTTTTCCCCCGGTCTTTTAAAATTGCTGTTTCCTCAAGGGAAAATTTTTATTTGTGTCTGAGTAAAATGTGTGCTCTTATAAATCGAAAGCAGAACATGAGGAGAAGGTTTCTGTTGCTGACAGAGAATAAAGAAGCAGCTTGCCGGCCTTTGTCAGCCAGCAGGGCCACCTTCCTTCTTGCCCCTGACCCTTCTCCCAGCTTTTTCCTCCCACCCTAGAGGAGAGGCCCTGACCACTTGTCCGTGTGGCCATCCAGAGCCCCAGCTGGGACTGCGTTCAGGCTGATGATGCAGCCTGGCCGGCAGGAAACACCACCCCCTCCCTGGGGAGAACTGAGGAGGGGCAGAAGGGAGGGGCAGCAGTGTTCTGAGGGAGCATGGAGACCACTGTCTCTTGCTGGCTTGGTGACCATGGAGAAGGAGGCTGGAAGAAGGGAGCTCAGTCAGAGTTAATCAGACCAGTCCATGGCTCCCCTTCCCTCCACCAGCCAGGAAGTGATTCCTCCAGCTTGGCTTTGGGGGGACAAAACCTGGGTTTCTGGAATAAGTGACCTTTGTCCTTGAATCCACGGGACTTCTTGCTAGGCTTAGAAGAGGGTTCCTGCAGAGGTCTCACTGGTCCATTCCCACCACCAGGGTGTCCACCAGCCCCACACCCTTCTCTCCAGAAGGTTCGATGGCCTCTCAAATCTTACTTTCGTCTGTCAGTTTAGGGACAGCTGTCCTGGTTTGGGTAATAATTTCTCAGCGGAGTCTCTTCCAGCCTTGGTTGAGGTAGCATGGGTAGCGGTTTCTTAGGCCCTGAGGTCAACCTGACTGGCCAGACCTGCTCTTCCCTCAGCAGCTCTTTGGTGGGTCCTGAGTCCTTGCATATGCTCCCAATCCCCATTGTAGGGCCCCTGGGAGAGTTCCTCGTAGTCCGAGCAGGGGAGCCCCTATGGGGAGAAGGTGGTGGTGGTCTCGGCCTCCATGCTCATGGAAGTGTGTCGCACGTGCCGGCAGGAAGACCACTGCCGGAGCTGCTCCTGGCTGAGGCAGCCCAGGTCCTTGAAGAGCTTGAAGAGGTCACTGCGGAACTTGACCCCGATGAAGGCGTACAAGAAAGGGTTGACGCAGCAGCGGACACAGGCCAGGCTGTAGGTGACGTCATAGGCGATGTTGAGTTGCTTGCTGAGCTCACAGCTGCTGTTGGTGATGTTGAAATTGGCCACTGTCTGGGCCAGGACCACACCGTTGTAGGGCGCCTGGAAGACAATGAACACCACCACGACAGCGATGATCACCTTGATGGCCTTGTTCCGCTCAAAGTTCCGTGCCTGGAGCAGGGTGCGGATGATGACGAGGTAGCAGAAGCTCATGGCCAGCAGAGGCACTAAAAAGCCAATGACCATCTGGGCCACTTGGATGGTGATCAAGGCCTCCACGTGGTCAGTGATGAGCGAGCATCTCCACGTGTCCTCGCTGTAGCTCTTCTGGAGGCCGCTGTAGAGCAGCTCCGGGGTGGAAAGCAATAGGGCCAGCACCCAGATACAAACGCAGGACAGTTTGCTGATGAGGAGCACGCGGGCGCGGTGGCGGTGGGCTGACACGGCCTGGACGATGGCCACGTAGCGGTCAATGCTGATGCACAGGAGCAGGAGCATGCCGCTGAAGAAGCTCACTTTATAGATACCAAAGATGCATTTGCACAGGTAGACCCCAAAGATCCAGGACTTGGCTGCACTATAGGCCCAGAAGGGGAGGATCAGGAGGAAGAGGATGTCGGCCACGGCCAGGTTGAGCAGGTAGGTGTCCGTCATGGTCTTGAGCCTCTTGAAATAGATGTAGGTCAACACCACCAGCCCGTTGCCCATCAGGCCCACGAAGCAAATGACTGAATACATGATAGGGAGGAACCAGGCCTTAAAGTTCCGCACGTCTTTCTTGAAACACACCGACTCGTACAGGGTATAGTCCACTGTGGTGTTCTCACCAATGTAGTCATCTGTGACTTCATCTTGGCAGAAGCACACCTGCGGGGGAAGACACACCTGTTTAGCTAGCAGCCTGGATCTGCTTGGGACTCAGCCTAGGATGGTGGCTCTATCACGGACTTGCTACTTCTTGGAGAGTCTCAGACCTTAGCCCCATCGAGCCAGCATCTCAGTAGGCAGGGCCCAGGAATCTATATTTGCCCCTCGAACTCTGAGTAGGTCTTTGATCTGAAATCAGTGCTTCTCAGGCACCAGCGTGTGGGGTGGAGAACTGGCACAGTGCTTAAGACTGTAGTAGATGCTCTTGTAGAGAAGTTTGGTTTTGTTCCCAGCGCTCACAACTGTTTGTGACCCCAGTTCCACAGGATCAGATGCCCACTTCTGACCTCCCCAGACAGCCCGTATACATGTGGTGTGCTTACTTTGCTTGCAGGCGAAACGTTTGTACACATAACATAAATCTAAATAATGTGTTTACTGTGCACATGAAGTCTCTAAGGAGGGGATCTTGTTAAATTGCACATCTTGACTGGGGAGACTGAGGCAGGACCTGAAGTCTAGGTTTCTACTCATCAGTAGTCACGGTTTGATTTTTGCCAACTCTTGGGACACCCAGTCCAAGGAGTCTAGGGTTTGGGGGTCTGCTGAGCCCTGAGTTGGAAAGCACACATCTTCTCTTCGTCTGGGAGATGGAGGTATCCCCTGTGCTCCACTGTTGAGAGGTATGGGGTCTCGATGCCGGTTCCTTTTCTGACTACAGAGGGTTTATCTTACTCTCAACCAATGCTGTGGTGTTGGGAAGGTGTGTCTTCTGGAGTCTCTTTTAGGTCCTGGTGGAGTTTTCTGGGGCAGAATGGGGAGAGTGCTAAAAAAATGCCTCAACTTTTGAGGGAAAACCTATGTTAGGGTCAAGGTTGAGGAAGGTCTGGAGCAAGAAGGGATCAAAGTTTCTGGGTAGGACTAGATTTCCCAGGCCCCTGGGAGAGTTCCTCGTAGTCCACTACTGTGGTGACTGTGGACCAATGGTAGGAGACATGGAGATTTCCATGGCTCCATGGTGCCCACTCCACTCGGGTAGTCGATACACACGTGTGGCGGGTGGGGCCTCTGGGGCAGAGCTCCTGCAGTGCCCTTCCTATGGGTGCTGGAGCCCCTAGAAGGAAGCTCTGTCTTCTCCCACTCTCCCTCTGTGTTCCCACCCTCTCCCCACACCTCTTTGCCTGACTTCCGGCAGATCCCAATCAGCAGGGCTCAGCTGTTCTGGGCTTTTTTTAGCCCTTTTGCAGGGCTGCAGGGTGTGTGTGGGGGAAGGTTCAGCATCTGCTGTGATTTTTATCAATGAAGGGGTGCCTGCTGTGTGTGTGTGTGTGTGTGTGTGTGTGTGTGTGTGTGCCTGTGTGTGATAGAGATGGACCACGGTAGATGAAGGGGAGTGGGTTGAAGGCCTACTTTGGAAAGCTCATGGGTCCTCCACTGGGTAAGTGACTTTCAACCACTCAGAGGCAGCCCACAGATTGTACCTTTACTGGCAACAGAGGGAGGACAAAGTGGTGTTTGGGAACCTTTTCTTTGGGCATAGCTATCTTGAGAAGAAAAGTCTGCAGCAAGGTTCTTTCCCTGGTCCAGGTGTGACTGTAGCCCCGCTGGGGGAGCCGGGAGAGGTTAGCTGCGTTTAGCCCCTCATGAATGGGTCCAAGGCCTTGGGTCTGAGGCCTGTGGATTTAAGGGGCTTGTGGACCCCTCGGAGGACAGAACTCCCAGCTTCTAAGAAGTGTGCTCCTACGCGCCCCCAGTCTTGTTCTCTCCCCCCACCCTTGCTCCTCCTCCACACCCTCCCCCCAGGCTTGCCGCCTCTGCAGCCCACAGTCCCACCACATCCGGCCCTGTCTGAACCCCCCTTCCCCCAAGTGAAAGACAAAAACCAGCCACAGATGTCTTCACCCTTCCCTGGCCTTCCAGCCAGCAGTACAGGAGGGGAGGGAGCGGTGATGGGGAAGGGGCCAGGCTAAGGGCTACAGCCCAAGCTCCAGGGGGCCTCTAAAATGGGGTTTGGGGAACAGTGCCCAGCGTGGGGCCTGCCCCTGGCCTGAGCTCCTGGAAAGCTGCCCTTCTGGCCTCTGGACCTGGGGGAGAGTCAAATTCTGAAGCATTACTTCTCCAGGCTGGCCTTGACCACCCCTTCTACCTCCAGAGAGCTCCCACCCAAATGGAGGAAACTTGACTCTGGGAGTTACAATTTCTCTGAGGGGCTTGCTGGGGCACACCTTCTGCCTCCTGGCCGGGCCAGAGAATGGAGCATTGTGAAGCAGGCTCTCTGCTCGGCAGAATTCAGATCTCTATATGTGTTCTGTTCTCAGTCCTCTCCACAGGGTCCAGGCGCCACTCTTTCTCCCGCCCCCCTCCCCACGGGCAGGCCAGCCGGCCCTCTCTTTTAGGAAAGAACATATAGAATGAGGTTACAAGGAGAACCTGGGACTGAAGGGCAAGAGGAGGTAACTTTGGGTGACTGGAGAGGAACCAGATCACCAGACCCAGGGTCCCTCTTCCAGATGTCACAGATGGACACGTGCCTATGTGTAAAACAGGCCCCCTCCGAGCACTGTGATGCGCAGGGCAATTCTCTCTAAGACCTCAGAAACTGTGTTTCTGTCTCCTGGGTGGGAAGGTGGGAGGTGAGGCGATGGAGGTGTGGGTAGGTCACTTCCCCCTGAGTTTAATTTAAGTGGGGACAAAGGAAGTCCAGAGAATGTCTGCCCCAACCCCCAAACCCCAGGAGAGAGGTGGCAGTCAGCTTAATGAATGACAGGTGGGCTGTGTCTGGGCCATTTCTTCCCTTCTAGCCAACTGTTTGTGTGCCAGAACTCCTGGTTGGAGAGGGGGCATGGAGGAGGGAAGAGAGCTTCCCCTGGAAGAGAGCAGGAAACCTCACCTGGAATATGACAAGGAGAGCCACCACCAGCACGTTTTTCATGGGTTTGCCTGTAGGAGACAAAGGAGGTGATGTTATTGCCTGGCAGAGACAAGACTCTGTTATTAAGGAAAGCGGGGGATTGCGGGGCGGGGGCACCGTTGGGAACTTTCATCCCAGGCTCCAGGCATCGCATTTGCTGAAAGAGAACATCAGAACCAGATTGTGTGTTTGAACACCTGGCCTGCTGCCCAGCATCCCTGTCTTCACCTCCCTCCCTTCCTCCTCCACTCCCAGGTCTGGGAAAGAAGCAGAACAGCTCCCCACCCCCTCCCGCCTTGGCCCGGCCAGGCTGTTGTCGGTTTGCAGAATCCATTGTACCCCAACAACTCCTCAAGACTGCTGGCTCCACACAGGGGCCTGAGCACCCCCTTTTTCCATTCCACAGGAAGCAGGAAGAGGAGGCAGGGTTCTGGGGTGGTCAGGGTGTATGCACACATGTCCAGCTCTACCCTGGGGGCAGGATCCACTGGCCTGGGAGCATATCTTGGTGTCCAGATGTATGGACAGCCACATGTGAAGCCTTACAAATGTCCCAAGGGAGGTGAGCTAAGGAAATGGAGACTTGTTTGCTCTCCTTTAACTTGTCTTCGAATGCCCTGCAGACAGGGACCCTTGGCTAGAACAAGCTTGTTTGTGCCGTGGACAGCTCCTCATTCTGCTGGAGGCTGAGCCTTGGGCCAGCCTGGGTTGTGTGTTCTTCTAAGCAAGAAGACAACCGGCCAAGTGGTTTTATCTTACCCACCCATCTTCGCCTTTGAGACCCTTCTCTAGCCCCCAATTCCGGTTGCTCAGATCCACAGGAGAGTCAGTCTCTGTGATGGGACGCGTGAATGTCACCTGGGCCAAACCAGACTTTGCTCCAGGCATCTTCAGGAGCCTGGGGGCCCTCTGGAGGTCGGGGAAGCTGCACAAACCCAGAGGTTACGTGTCCTTGGCCACAGCACCACCTGCTGGAGTTTGAGCTACATGACACCCACATGTGCTCCAGACTGAGAGGGCCCGGACTGGGGATTTTAAGCTTGGCTACTACTCTCAGTACAAGCAGGGAGGGCATCAGGTCACCGGATGAGCGTTCCGTTCTTCCCACCTGCACATCTTCCTTCATGTGATAGAGACACTCCTTACTAAAGCATAGCTCTGTGGTCTCTCCCCATGATGCCTTCTTCCTAAATCTCCAAGAGCTCTTCCTTGCTCTAAAGATGGAGAGACCCTTATGCTTACCACAGTCAAGCCTCCAACCATCTCCTCAAAGTCCTTGCCTCCCTAGCTCCATCTTTCTCTGGGGACAGACAGCCAATGTCCCCTTGTTCTTAGCTTGCACCAGATCATTGGCAACCAGGAGTGGGAATATCACCACGTGGCCTCTCAGGTCCTCTCTCCTCCTCGCCCTTTCTAACTGAATTACCCCTTGAGCCCCGTGCTCAAGGCCACGTGTCTATGCTTAACCACACTCTCTTCAGGGTCTGATGCACAGCCCTCCCTCCCCTGACTCATTTTGGTGTTTGTGCGTTCGAGGTTTCTTTCAACACGTCAACGTCTTTCGGTTACTGCAGGGAAAGCTCAATCTGACTGTCAGTGAGACCGAGAACTCCCTGGGGGGGACAAGAACTGTTTCTCTGTTTTACTCTGTCTGCCCCATCTCCTCGGTCCTGTCCTGGCCCCTTTGCAGCCACTGTGGGGAGGGGCTCTAGGGCGCGTGATTAACCTTGCCTTCTCATTCCAGGGATGTTGGATCTGGGGTGGGGGCGAGGGGTTGGTGAGTCAGGGTGCTGTAGATCTAGGACAGGCTCTTTCTGAGGCAGTTCACCAGGGGAACTTGGGGGAATTCGCATGTGTGGTGACAGAAGGACCTGGTCAGTGGCAGTGAGTCACAGGGCTCCTACCTGTCAACAGTCATAAGGCAACTCTGCTCTTGGGCAGTGGTTGGGAATGTCAGGCTTGAGGAGCCACGGACTGAGGTGCTGGGTGTTTCCTGAGTTCTCGGGTTTGCAGAATGAGTATGATGAAAGAAAAATTCCCCAGCACTCCAGCCTGACACCTCCACCCCACTCCACCCTGGGAAACCTTCTCCCCCTCCGGCCCTAAAACTCCCACCTGTCTACTTTCCTAGTCCCCCCCAGACTGCCCAGGAAACCCTGGCTGCCCACCATCGGGCCCCAGAGACACCTCAGACATTGTCCTCTCCGGACCTTCTCAGCCACCGTAGGTAGGGACATGGGAGAGGGAGGAGGCAGAAGCAGGGAAGCAGATGGGAGGCAGGGATGTGAAAGCTGCTGGGAGCTTGTCAGTAGGGTACCAGATCTTTCATCAGTGATACAGTTGGCACTCATTGGGTTCTCATTGCGCTGTCCACATATGGGTGCCCTCACCCCATCCATCCTCATGCATACCCTGGAAGGCACTCACGTGAGGAACCAGCAGCACAAGGCTTCCCTAGGGTCACCCAGCTGGCCCTCTAGCTGTGGAAACCGCACTCCTACCCACTCTTGTTATGTTTATTCCCCTCAAAACATCTTGGAAGCTCCTGTACTCCTATTATATTCTAGAGAATAGAGGCCCAGAGAGGTTAAGCTGCGTTACTGGAGCCACACAGCTATTAAAATGTAGATCAGAGATGTGAATGAGACACTTAGCCTGGGTTCTCATGACTGAGTCATGTGACATTTCTGATGGTCCTCCACAGGACAGGGCAATTCTTGCCCTCTATATTGCCACTGCCACTGGCTGACCATTTCTGTTGCTTCTACACCTCCGTCTCTTGAAGCTGGGTCCCTTCTCTGTCCTGATCCAAGGCCTTGCTGTTCCTCACTCTTTCCAAAACACACATTTAATCTATTGGGTACATCTCTTTGGAAAGCAGGGGTAAAAAGTCTTTGCAGGCTTCCATTCCTTTTAGGATGATGTATGGACCCCCTGATGCTGTCACACAGAGCTGTAAGGATTGTCCCAGCCTGGCTTCGTTTTTGACATGCCCACTTTCCCCCACTCCCCTTGACCTGTGCCTTTTCCTGCTTCTTGTCCCTCTATGGCCTTCACCAGAGCTGAATGAGTAGGAGTCCAAGGTGTATGTGTGACTATATGGAGGTCAGAGGTTGACATCATCAGGGATCTTCCTTGGTTTCTCACCACTTTATTTATTTATTGATTGATTGATTTATTGAGATAGGGTCTCTCACTGAACCTGGAGTTGGCCAGTCCTGAAGACTAGTTGGCCAGCGAGCCCTAGGGATCCCGCAGTCTCTGCCTTCCTAGGGCTGGCGTTCTTGTGTGCATTGCTATGACCAGCTTTTGAACACAGGTTCTGAGGCTCCAAACTCAGGACCTCATGCTTGTGTGTCAATCAGTTTCCTCATTTGCCATGTTGACTTCTGATGGCCATAGAGTCTGAAGTCCCTGCCACATCCTGACCCCTTAAGTCTTCATTTGGCTTGACAACTTCTACACGCTCTTCCCAAACACAGTGTAAATGCGTCCCTGATCCACACTCACAGTTTTGTTTTTGTTTTTCAGTCTTGTCCTCATACCCTAGGGAGTGCTGGAGCATGTTGACATAGATGTTATTTTCCCCACCAGCCTGGCTATTCATAAAATTCTCACTGAATGACACAGTGACTGGAAGAGAAAACCATGAAAGGGGAGTGTTTTCTCCTAACTACCCTGGGCTACCATGTTGGTCTCCACAGCCAGGTTTCTGAAGGGCCGGGAGGGGCTGACCCTGACTCTCCTTCTGACACCATCTATGGATCAGTGGTGAGACAAGAGTCTCTCAAGGGTTCGTTTGTCTTATCTCTGCTTTTGAGAAGTTGTGCTGAGATCTGTGGTCCTATTTCTTGAAGGTGGGAGGGCACCTCAAGGGCTGCTCATTCAAATCACGAAAGAGCCCCGGTTTGGAGTTTTTCATTTTGTATAACAGAAACCCGGCCTCCTCACACACTTCTTGTCTTTGCTGGGCAGACGGAGAGTGAAAAACAGATTCTTTGTGGCCCACCCGTTCTTCCAACGGCCCGGAGGCTGTTTTGAGCAAAGGTTCTGAGCAGTTTCCCCTCACACCAGCAGTTCAGGGTTAGCTGTTGGGGTGCTTTTGAGTTGAGTGAAAAAGCAAGACAACCCCTTCTTCCAGGACCAGGGGTTGCCCCGCCCCCTGTACCAAGGCCATGCGCCTAGCATCCCCAAATCTAGTCCAGGAGAGACTCTATAATGCCCCAGTGCCAGGAAGGCTGGTATCAAACATTTGTTTGTGTTAAACATTTAGACCTTGAATGGGTCAACTGGGGTGGGAGAATTTACACCATGGAATTAGCAAGTGCTATAAATTCAGAACCTTCCCTCTATCCTGGGAGCCGCTTCTTAGAGGTTAATACAGGAAAGGTGGAGAAGGTGGACAGGGTGAGCACTCTGGGACAATGACTGGTGGAGGTAGAAACCTGGGGGTAGGCACAGAAACAGGCTGGTGGCAGAACAAGCTGGAGTAGACAATCAAAATCTAAAAACTACTTGGAGTGATTGATTCCATCCATCCATCTGTCTGTCCGTCCATCTGTCCGTCCATCCATCCATCATCCATCCATCAATCATCCAACTATCCATCTATCTATCCATCCATCATCCATCCATCCACCTATCTATTTATCTGTCTATCCATCCATCATCTGTCTGTCTGTCTGTCTGTCCGTCCATCCGTCTGTTCATCCATCCTTCATCCATCCATCATCCATCCATCAATCATCTATCCATCCATCATCTATCTATCTATCTATCTATCTATCTATCTATCTATCTATCTATTTTTATCTATCCATCCATCCATCCACCATCCACCATCCATCATCTACCCATCCATCCATCATCCACCCATCCATCCATCCATCCATCCATCCATCATTCATCCATCCATCCATTCATCCATCCATCCATCCATCATCCATTCATCCATCTACCCATCCATCCACTCATTCATCTCATCAATGTTTTCTAACTACACCCTGAAACATCTGGGAGGCAGAGGCGTAAAAATAAAACTCTACTTCCCCTGAGTTTCCCGCCAGCAGAGGTGGTCACCACTATATACCTTCCACAGCTGGGTCCAGACCCAGTGTGCAATGCATGCTGGGCAGGGGAGGCAAAGATAAAGGTGCTGCTGACTGTGGTGTGGTGGGGAGGGGTGTGAGGGCAGCACCAGGGAACCTTCACTTTTTAAAGTCAACCCCTTGTGGCTTTGAGGCCACAATGGTGCTTTACTGGCTGATGAGCGGAACCCTCTAGGAACTTGGCCTTTTTAGCCTCAGTGGGGTCTGACTCTGCAGCCGAGATTTATGATTCGTAACTGGGGAGTCTGGGGCTGGTCTACCTACTCAGTGCCTCCTGGGACTTCCCTGGTACTTTGCAATAGTAGAAACAGAGGCTAAGCTGAGAAGAGCAGTCTCTCTGCTGGGCTGTGGTGGGTGGAGTTTATTTAGGGACTCTGATGTGCTTGGAGGTCTGGCTATGGCTTCTCTATGCCAAACGCCGCCCCCACCCCCACTAGTCGCTGGTCCTTTAACTTGCAAAAGGTACTGAGCTAATGGGATGGGTAGGGGGGGGGGGAGAGAGAGAGAGAGAGAGAGAGAGAGAGAGAGAGAGAGAGAGAGAGGCAGAGGTTGCAGCTTGCATTTGTATTTGCATGATCCCACAACACACAACACTGCCCCCTCCAATTTACCCTTTCTTATAAAACTCTACAGGGTTGGAGATTCAAATCCTGATTTAACAGGAGAGAAAAGGTGGGCACAGACAAGGAGCAGGGTGTCCTGAGGTGCCAGAGAACGTCACCTATCACTCCCAGCTGAGAACAAGTTCTATCCAGGTCAAACAAGGTCAGCCAGCCACACTCTCTATTCCCTGCTGCTTTAGAAGATGCCACTTTATTCCCCCTGTTCCTTCTGGCATCTGTTGCCGATCCCTCCCTTTCAGATGGGTCTGAAAGGGCAGGCACATCCTCGGGGGCAGGGGGCAATAGGGTGACATTATCTGAAAGCAACTGCCAGTTCATACCGACTGCCTTGGTTTCTCTGGCGGCTCCCCTCAGGACACCCTAGACTCATTGCCCAGAGTCTGGTTTTTCTTCTCGCATGAGGAGGCTTACTCACCCAGGTCCATGATGCTTTCTGGGCAGCTGAAGTCACACAGGAAGGCTGTACTTGTGTCTCTATCTCCAGCTACCCCTGTCTGGGAGGAAGTGGTATTGAGCCCCTTTTAAGTAGTAAGAGAATCCACCCTCGTCCTTGCCCCTCCCACCCCTGCTCCTCCCTCAACCCTCCCTCAGAGTCTTCTGAGACCACAGGGTCTAAAAAGTATCAGCCCCACTCAGCGGTCATAGGACTCTGAATCACGGGTCCTTTACACGCTGAAGGGTCCTGGTAGCACCTGGTAGAGCCTCGGCGAGGGACTCTTTCCATCTGTGATGCCCAGCTAGCTGACTGGCTGTGCCACAAGGCTCAGGAGTCAGAGATGGGTTTCGTCCTTCTCTTTGTTTTGAAGGAAACTCTTTTCAAACCGGTATGAACCTGAACAAGAGCGACTGTCCCAGCATCCACCTGCAAGGTCCCTTGAGGGGTCTGGCCATCATGGATGGGTCGGTAAGCCTTCAATGACAAAAAACCACAAAGTGAAAGTTGAAAGAGTTTGCTTTCAGTGTTTAAAGATGCTAGATAGGAGAGTGCCTGTAACCCCTTGGCTTTCTCTGCCACCAGAGAGGACACAGGTGTCTGTGCCTTTACCAAGCCTAAGCTATTATCCAAACTGGCTCCCTACAGAGAAATTTATTTATTTATTTATTTATTTATTTATTTATTTATTTATTTATTTATTTATATTTCTTGAGGCAGGGTCTCATTTATCATCTAGCCCAGACTGGCTTCACACTTGCAACATAGCTGAGGATGACCTTGAACTTCTGGTTCTCCTGCCTCCACTTGCCCTGTGCCGGGATGAACAGGCACACACTACCATGCCCCATTTCCCCCAGCACACACTCCCATGCCGCATTTCCCCCAGAGGGAGACTAGTAATTCGCGTTTTAAATTAAAACATTATTTGTATTAATTCTATTGTTTTGTGTGTATGACTTGTGTACACATGTGTTTGTGCGTAGTCGTCTGCATGAATATGGGAATTTCATGCCACTGCTTGTGTGTGGAGGTCGGAGGACAACTCCAGAAGCCAGCCATCTTCCCTTTTTTTGGAGGTTCTGGGGATTTGAACTCAGTTCCTCATGCCTGTGAGGCAAACTCTTTTATCCACTGAGCCAGCTCCTCAGTCCAATTAAGTGAGTTTAAAGCAAACACAAGAGTTCATGCTGGGCTTGTTAGGTGGTCACTAAGTTCTAGAGCAAATAACTGAATGTTCCATTTCCAGGAAAGACACCTGTACATTTTTATCTCTGGCCACTGGCTGTAGTCAGTTCAGTGAGGGACAGTACCTGGTACGGAGTTTGGAATGGCTTAGCCTTGCTTCTGTACTAAATAGTTTAAAAACAATTGCCATGGCAACATAATGCTTCAAGCACTCACTTGATCCCCTTGTTCTGCCCAGTGTATAGGGACTACCTTTTCCAGACAGTTTTCCCTTTGGTTTCTGGGGAGAACTGACCAATAAGGATGCACTGACAGGCAATGGAAGGTTAAAAGACAGGGCTATGCCAGGATGTCTCTTTTTTTTCTAAATTAAAAAAACAAAACAAAACAAAACAGTTTTGTTTAGATATCATTCATATGCTATAGTATTTGCCTGTAAAAAAGATTTATTAATTTTTATTTTATGTGCATGAGTGTTTGCCTGAACGGACTTACGTGTACCACATGTGTGCCTAGGGCCTGTGGAGGACAGAAGAAGGCATTAGATCCTCTGGAACTGGTTATTGGTGGTTGTGAACTGCCACATGGGTGCTGGGAACCAAACTTGGGTCTGTGGCAAGAGTATCAAGTGCTCTTAACTGCTGAGCCATCCCTTCAGCCCCAACATCTACCCTTTTAAAGTAGACCTTTCCACGGTGTGTATATAGTCACAGAATTTCCTGCACCATGGTAAATACTGAATTATTTTTAAGTTAAATCTTCTGCCGTCATTACCAATGGTTCCCATTTCTTCCCATTCACACAGACCCTCATAGTCACGGATCTACTTTCCCTCTGTGGATTTGCTTCTGATGGTTATTTCACAAACACAGACATGTGCCACATGTGACCTTTGTACCTGCCTTCTTTTAACTAGGTTCATCTATGTGCAGTATGTTTCAATTCTTTATTACTTTCTGTGGCTGAATAGTAATCCACTGTCTGGATATACCACACTTCTTTTCTCTACCACCAGTTGGCTATTTGAATTGTTTCTACTGTTTAGCTATCATAATTGCTGCTATTGATATTTGTATACAAGTCATTATTCTAATTTACTTTTCTGTGCCTGTGAAGAGACACCATGACCAAGGCAACTTATAAAAGAAATCAGTTTCAGAGGGTGAGCCCATGACCATGATGGTGGGGGACCTGGCAGCAGGCAGCAGGCAGGCAAACAGGGTATGGGAGTAGTAGCTGAGAGCTTTTGTGTTGAGGAGAGAGAGACAGAGACAGAGACAGAGACAGAGAGACAGAGGGAACTGGAACTGGTGTGGGCTTTTGAAACCTCCTCCATCAAGGCCACACCTCCTGACCCTCCCAAAACAGTTCCACCGACTGGGGATCAGGTATCCAAACATATGAGCCTATGAGACCCTTTCTCGTTCAAGCTTCCTCATCCTTTATCCCAGAAGTTTCTCTCTCATCTCATTGATTATTCTTTCTCATCTCACTTATTAAGCTTATATGTTGCATCCCTAGCGAGACACTGAAGCAGGGACCTTGGGACGGCTGCCTTGTTACACCAGGTTAGATCAAGAGAACCGAAAAGTCAAAACAGGACCCTCTACAACTGGAACTCCCATGAAAGCCCATGGCACCCTGAGGACCACTGTGGCCCATGTTGTGATGAGCACGTGTTTGTGTATGAGCATCAATTCTGAGTTTGTATTCTCCAATTGCAGCTTCACAGACTCCAAGGTATTAAACAAAGGCAAGTCCACAGGAGAAGCCAATTAAAAGAAAGTACCCTGACTCCATCTTTGGCCCTTTGAAACTGGCTGCCTTATGGAAGTGGAGGCTGTTCGACAAGGCACACTCAAGTAGCAGGTGCTTAGTGAGCAGTTGATTGATGGATGGTGTGACTTCAACTTTTCCCTGAGATGGTGACCCTGTCTTCTTTCTTATTTCTTTATTAGAAGCTGATTATAGGAGCTGGGCAGTGGTGGCGCACAACTTTAATCTCAGTACTCGGGAGGCAGAGGCAGGCAGATCTCTGAGTTTAAGACCAGCCTGGTCCACAGTGTGAGTTTCCAGGATAGCCAGGGCTACACACAGAAACCCTGTCTTGAAAAATCAACCAACCAACCAATAAATACATTTTAAAAAATTTTAAAAATAAAACTGACTACAGAGCCCAGTTGAAGCAGTAGCTTGAATAGGATTTGTATTGTTTCAAAATAGATACTCTTGATCTTAGGTATGGATCCTATCTGCTTTTCAAACATTTAAAAACATTTAGAGAGAGAGAGAGAGAGAGAGAGCGAGAGAGAGTTTGTGGGCAGGCACATGTGCCACAGCATGCTTGTTGAGGTCAGAAGACATCTTGCAGGAGATATTTTTCTCTTTCCACCATGTCAGCTCCTGGTATCGAACTCAGCTTGTCAGGCTTGGCAGCGAGCACCTTTACCCACTAAACCATCTTGCCTACCCCAGAACCCTATCTGATTTGTTTCTCAATGATCTCATTTATTCATTCAGTAAGTATTTGAGGTAAGCTTATGTGTTTAGCACGGTGTCGGACTGTACTGATCTAAAGACAAGCACACATGATCCCTGGCCTTGCTAAGTTTATATGGAGTGTGTAGTCCATTTGGATTGTCATAACAAAATATCACAGGCTGGGTGGCTTAAATAACAGAAATTGGCCAGGTGTGGTGGTCCATGCCTTTAATTCCAGCACTCAGGAGGCAGAGACAAGCGGATCTCTCTGAGTTTGAGGCCAGCCTGGTCTACAGAAGGGAGTTCCAGGGCAGTCAGAGGTGTTACGCATAGAAACCCTGTCTTGAAAAACCAAAACCAAGAAAAAAAAAAGTCCCACAACAACAGAAATGTATTTCCTCATGGCTCTGGAGGCTGGAAGTCCCGAGTCACGGTTTAGCAGGGTCAGTTTCTGGTGATGGCAGTTACATACTACTGAATTAGGACCCTACTCTCTGCCTCCGTTTAATTTCAACTTCCTCCTTAGATGTCTGACTCTTCAACCCGGCCCTTTGAGGACTAGGACTTCAGTGTGTGCTCTTTCTGGGCGATGGTCCTGGGAAATATCCAGTCCATAAGAGTGGGGACGATGGGCAACGTCGTGATTATCAGCCGAGGTTTCTGGTACAGAGGCTGAGGCAGGAGGATTGCCACAAGTACAAGGCCAGCTAGGGCTGCATATAGAATACCAGAGATGCCAGCTTTACAGAAGGAGACTCCATGACCTAAAAGATTCAAACAACAAAACAAAATGAGGCAAATTACAAGCAATATGAGAAGAGGGAAAGCGCCCATGAACATGTTAGTGAAGGACATGGAGGTAGAGAAGAGTTCTGGAAGCTCAACAAATATCACTTGGCAATGTTTGTGATGCGCCCAAGCCTCCACGGCATTACTTTTACAGCTTTATATATCATACATTAAATATCACGTATTTCAAGATGTTTAAGAAACAATGAAAGACACCATTGACTGCAACATTGCGGGAGTTAGCGAGGGGGACAAACTTGGCTTAGCATAGGAGCGGTAGGAAGCCAATTCAGATGCCCGTGGGAGCAGGGGTACCAGGCGGGGTGTGGAGCGGCCCAGGTGAGGGAGGAAGGCAGTGCTGAGTGGTCAGAAGTCTCACTCAGTCAACTTCAAAAGGGTTGCTGAACTTGGTCGTTTGGAGGGCAGAGAGAGCCACACTGCTTAACTTGGCCTCATTTCAGAGCGACGTGGCCACTGGGCCCGATTTCTGGCTTTGATGCCTGTTCTTTGGCTAGGCTGTGTTTGGCATGTGAGATAGCTTTGGTTGGTATGTTTGAAATGAGGCTCTCTGTGTTGCTGTGGGAAGTAATGACATGCTAGACTTTTAGGCGTCAGTCTGTGTCAGTCTGGCCATTTATCCAGCAACCATTGATGAAAAATCTACTGCAGAGGTTTGGGGGTAGTTACTCAGATTTTAGGGTCTATCAGTCATAGTCTGGGGCTTCTAGCCAGGGACAAATAATATCTCCAGGTTTCTACTTGTCTTCTATATTTCCAAGCACAGGCTCCATCGCCACAAGTTCAAGGCCAGTCAGGACTGCAGGTAGAGTCCCAGACCTGCCAAGTTTATAGACTGAGACTCTATGACTTATCTCGTGTAACCCACAGGCTGTTGTGTTTGGTAGGTTTCTATTCTGCGACCCCAGAAACTGAGACTTAGTTTCAAAGCTAAGGGGTTTTCTCCTGATGTCAAGCTAGCTACTGCTGATGCAGGGCCTGGCCTTAAAGGGCCAGAATTATGACTCTGACCTCTCTGGCTGGAAAAGATCCCACTACACAAGGCTCACTATATTCACCCTTTTTCTTGGAGCATATATGTCACCGCTTCTTTTGGAGAAGTTCTGCCCAGGGGCATAGGTTTCAGAGCGTGAGTGGGAACCAGGACCTAGAAGTCACCTTCAAAACCTTGTCACCCAGCCACTTCACCGATGACTTGATTATTCACAGGACGAAAGAAGACTTAGCCTAGCATGAAAGAATGCAGCAAGTCTTGAGACACCGCGAGAAGGTCCTTGACCTGAAGAGGCCCAGGAGAAGAGCCTGAGCAGAAACGTCTGGATGGAACCAGGTCTGCAGAAACTTCCTGTTGTCTTTCTTGCACAGGGCATGCACACTCAAGCACCAGCTTTCTTGTCCACTGACATCACCCAATGCATTCTAGTCCTCTCAGGCTTACAATTCAATGAGTAAAGTCTAACTAAAATTATTCCTCTTACCCCTGTCCTCCGCCCCCCACCTTCAAGCTCTGTTAGATGTTCCCCGGGAATGATCAGTGTGCTGGCTAGTTTTTTTTCAATTTGACACAAGCTAGAGTCCTTTAGGAAGACAGAAGCCTCAGTTGAGAAAAAGCCCCCATCAATCTGGGAAAGCCTGGGAAGCAGTTGTTTGTTTGTTTGCTGAGTGATGTGGGAGGGGCCAGTTCACTGTGGGTGGTGTCGCCCCAGGCCTGGTGGTCTTGGGTGAAGGGTTGCAGATCTAAAAAGTTATCAGGCAGCTGAGAAACTCCAGATAGGAAAGCTGATACACTGATAAGATCTGCAGGCAGTTAGGAGCTGGGGCTCTGCTCAAAAGAAAGTCAACATATGGATAAGAACCTCCCTTGGTGTTTACAGCTCTGAGACTTCAGGGAAGCGGCTGCAGATGGAATTTTCCAACCTCAAAAGTTTCCTTTCTGTCCTATAAAGCCCTCAGGCCCCCTGCACCTTGGTGCACAGTCCCCTCCCGCTCCCAGAGGGCGCACTGCCTATCACAGTCCTACCAAGAACTATGTGTTTCTGTTGAAGTACATCTCCCCTTCCTTCCTTCCTTCCTTCCTTCCTTCCTTCCTTCCTTCCTTCCTTCCTTCCTTCCTTCCTTCCTTCCTTCCTCTTCCCTCCCTCCCTCCCTCCCTCCCTCCCTCTCTCTCTCTTTCTTTCTTTCGGTTTTTCGAGACAGGGTTTTCTCAGTAACAGTTCTGGCTGTCCTGGAACTCGCTTCATACAACAGACTGGCCTCAAACTCGCAGAGATCTGCCTGCCTCTGCCTCCTGAGTGCTGGGATTAAAGGCGTGCGCCACCACTGCCTGGTTTCATCTCCCCTTTCTTTTATTTTTACATTACCTTGATTCATGGGCGATATAACATAGCAGGCTTTGCAAGCCAGGAAGCAGCACTCTTCCAAAGTCTGCACCAGCTTCTGCCTCCAGGTTCCTGCTCTGCCATGCGTTCCTGCCCTGACTTCCTTTGATACTAGGCAGTGACTCGGAAGTGTAAACCTATAAAAACTTCCTTTCCCCGAGTAGCCTCTGGTCGTGCAGATCTGGCATACACTTAGGGACACTCAGAATTTGAGAGATGGCCATCTCAGACTTTACCTAGAATTTTGTGACCCAAAGCTAAATTTCAGCACAGGTGCAGTCTTGTGTTGCCTGGCTAGTGTTAGGAACTTTATTTGGAAGATTTTTTTTTGGGGGGGGGTCAAAGCCTCAAGCAGATCTTTGGTTTCCAAGGATAAAAGGACCAAGAGATGTGAGCTGCCAGACTATGGAGAGGAAATGTTAGTTTTTATTTCCCCCTGCTGTTGGGATCAAAAATACCCTGACAAGAACACTTTAAGGGAGAATGGGTTTATGTGGCTCGCAGCTCCAGGGTACTACAGTCTGCCATGATTGGGGTGTCAGGGCCACGGGAGCACGAGGCAGCTGGCGACACTGCATCTGCAACCAGGACACAGAGGGAGTTGGACCCTCGCGATGGATCGCAAGCTCTCTCCTTTTGATGCAGTCTAAGCCCCAAGCCCAGGCACCAACCGTTCACTTCTGAGTAAGGTATTGAGGACACTCACTCCCAGGCATGCCCAGAACCTTGTCTTCCAGGCGATTCTAGACCCTGTCAAGCCGTCAATCACTATTAACCCCCACAACGAGAGCGCTCTTTAGGAGGGAGGAAAGGGAAGAAGGGCCGGGCACAGGCTGGCGGGAAGCCTCGCGTCGCCCTGACACCTGTTGCCATGGCTGGGTAGCGGTTTCCTGTGCTTGTGGACACGTGAGCAGAGAGAACACAATGGGTTTGCCTTGGCAGGAAGAGGCTTCCTGTTTTGCTGCGAGGGCTCATTGTTGGACATTGAGAGGAGGAGCCGTGTGTCTGTGTTTTTGAAGTTGCTAAGGTCCCTGAGGAGAGGGAAGGCGACAGGTGTGGAGGGGTCTGAAGATGACGAACAGGAAAACAGGGGTGGGGGTCTATTCTTTCGGAGTTACTCATCCAAACCTCACACCATTTAGGAGAGGGCCAGTTTGGCTATGCTGCCCTGTTGTCACGACAACGCCAAGCAACAGCCTTGGGGCTCACCTGAGGGTCCATCTCAAGGCCTTCTCAGCCTCTGGTAAGAGTCAGTGTTGACTTCTGAGGTGACCTTTATTTAAGAGAGGTGGCAAGCCCCTTAGCTGGGAAGTTTGAACTGAAACTCTGGTGAGAACAAACGGAGGAAATGATAGGATTCGTCTGGTGGCAAAGGGATGAGTCAGAAAGCCAAAGTGTGTACTCCGAGTCCTGCATGCCCGTTTGCACATTAACAACTGATCTAGACACCCTGAGTGCCCTGATGCTTGTGTAGGCTTGGAGCTGTCTGCTGTAGAGAAGAGACTTGGGGTCAACTGGCTCAGCCAGCTCTCTGTGGGTCCTTTCCTCTAACTTCCTCACCTGGGGATTGGAGTGGGGAATGTCGGCTGTCTGTCCTGACTTGGTCTTACCTTTGGGGACCCCCGCCGATCATCTCTTGGACACCTGTGGCCTCAGGAGGCCGGTGATGCACTGAGGAAATCTCAGCAGAGCTTCGATTAAGAAGAAAAGATGCCGGGGTCCTGCCCATCCTCCGTTCCTTGCCCTGTGGTAGCTGAAGGAGTCAGCATCTGCCTCCTCCTGTGACCATGTATGGCATCGTCCCAGGCCCCGCTCAGCCCCGCTCAGCCCCGCTCAGCCCCTCCCAGCTTGAACATATTTGATCCGTCTTTCCCGACTTCCCACCTGCATCTGCCTGCGCCTTGACTCTTTCAGGGCAAAGCACCGGATACTTTCATCTTTCTGGAATTTTTCCACACACTTTTCTCTCAGGTTCCTCCTCCCTCTGTCACATTCACATTTTTTAAAATTTAATTAATTTATTTGTATGTGCATTGATGTTTTGCCTGCATGTATGTTTGGGTGAGGGTGTCAGATCTTGGAGTTACAGGCAGCTGTGGGCTGCCATGTTGGTGCTGGGAGTTGAACCTGGATCTCCTGGGTCCTCTAGAAAAGCAGCAAGTGCCCCTTAACCACTGAGCCATCTCTCCAGCCCTCCCCATCCCTGTCAGGTTTTAACTTGTCATTCATTCAAGATCCAGCTTAAGCGGCTGGAGAGACAGCTCAGCAGTTTAAGAGCGCTTGCCGTTCTTGCAGAGGACCTTGGTTTGGTTCCCAGCACCCATGGGGCAGCCAACAGCTGTCTGTAATTCCAGTGCCAGGGCATCTGATGATGCCCTCTTCTGTTTCCCACAGGTACCAGGTGTGCTCATGGTGCACATGCATGAAGACAAAATACTCATAGACATATTTTTAAAAGATCCAGCTCAAAAGAGCTCCCAATTCCATGAAGAATTTCCAGTGGCCTCACACCCGCAGAATGCATTGTGTTACCAGGGTGTCTAAGCATCTTTCCTCCTCTCTAATGGGTACCCCATCTATTCCTTAACACAACAGGTAGCGTATTCTTTGTGCTCAACCAAAAGGCACATGGGGTCAAACTGAAACAGATTTCTATGGATTTGACCTCAGATAGGTGCCACTTACATTTCATGCAAGACTAGGAAGGAAGCAGGCCGAGGAGGGAACTCAGGGAAGCAGATTTCCATGGCCCCTACTTCCAAAGGTCAGCATCAGTTTCGGCTAATGAGCAAAGTTCACAGCTCGCACTCTGAGAAATGGTTCAGGCTTGGACAAGGGAGCACAGCCTGACCTTCAGGGAGCTTCCAGGCAGAGAGGCAGATCACCATTTCTGGGATCTGAGAGACTGAGCAGGGATGGGAGCCAGCACTTACTCAGTACCTATGGCAGTACTTACTCTCAGTACCTATGGCAGTACTTACTCTCAGTACCTATGGCAGTACTTACTCTCAGTACCTATGGCAGTACTTACTCTCAGTACCTATGGCAGTACTTACTCTCAGTACCTAAGGCAGTACTTACTCTCAGTACCTATGGCAGTACTTACTCTCAGTACCTAAGGCAGTACTTACTCTCAGTACCTATGGTCGGCCAGACCCCAGAACACGTCATTTCATCTCACAACAGTTCTGTGAAGTCAGTGTTGTGATGTCCACTCTAGAGATGAGGAAATACAGAGTCGGAGAAGTTAAGGACTTTCCCAGAAGAGACTCACAGGCTGAGAATGGAACTCCCCATCCAGGTCTTCCCCTGACACCATTGTTAAACAAGGAACTCAGTTTCACAACTACTGATGACGGCTCCAAAGCCAAACACTTCTGCTGTCTAATGCCAGTACCAGTAAAGAAAGGAAAGCTCCGTGCAACGCTGGTGTCCATACCTGTGGTTCCCATTTCTTAAGCACAATCTGCATATGTGCTTCTGATTGGCAGAGTGTGGGTCTCGGGCCTGTATCTGGGCTGTGAGGTTAGGAGTTCTTGACTTCTTGGTGGGGCGGAAGAATAACAAGGGAATTCCCTCCAGAAAGGGAGGCTGACTAGTGAGATGCTGAAAGGCCACTGACCCAGGAGATGGCTGCCACACGGCCCCTCCCTAAATGTCACGTCAGAGGAACTTAATTTATAAGCCTTAATATGCTCCCTTTTGAAATTCCCACAACTTTCTTAAAATGTGGTTTGGAACAAAACAAGCAAACAAGCAGTCATGACATAATTTTAAAGTATAATTTACATAGAGCAAACTTCAGGTATATAGTTCTAGGGCCTCTGTCTCGCTCTATCCCCTGCCCCCATACTGATAATTATCTAGACACTACCAGAAGCAAGATGAAGTTAAGTAATAGCTTGCTTTCCTTGCCCTCCCCAGATCCCTTGAATTCCCTCTGTAGTCTCCATCTTCCTCCATGCTCAGCCTCTGAGAACCACCCATCTGTTTTTCTGCCTAAAGATTCTGGAACAAAGTCTTTCAGAGCAGAGAAGAGGAACAGCCGAAGGGATTCTCTGTGTAAACACTAGTGTATGGGATTGAAGCCTCTTCCTACTTGGCCTCATCTTAGAGGTGGGGAAAAACCAGTTCGAGAAATGGATTGAATTGATCAGAGGTGTAATCTCTGCAAGTCTGGAGGCACAGGCCTCCACTTTGGAAAGCTGAGGCAGGGGGATCTCAGGTACAAGGATTGCCAGAACTACCGAGTGAGTTTCAAGCTGACTTGGTCAATTTAGTGAGACCCCCTTCTCAGAGTAAAAGCTATGAAGGAATTTGGAATTATGGTTCAGAGGTGGAGCACTTGTCTATAGTGCACTAGGCCTTGAGTTCAACCTCCAGTACTGAGAAAAGATGGATATAATTTCCTTTCAAATATTAGGTTTAAGACTTAACATGGACATCTGCTGGGCTCCAGCTCATGGTGTGAATTCTCTTTTAAAGGCACAGGCGGAGAGAATGGGCCGTGGACGCTCCACTGGGCTCAGGTTTGGTAGAGGGACCCACACCTTTGAGGCCAGCTCTTGTTTCCTCCAGACTGCCCTCCTTTCTGACAGATAGAGCCCGGGCCCATGGTCTGTGTCTTCCTGCTAGGTCCCACCACACCCCAACCCCAATTCTTCACTCAAATTGCCCTGAGCCCTTTTCAGGCCTCCATGGGAGACAGCACAGCTGTGGTGGACACTCTAGACTAAGCTGTGGCCTGAGGTTGCTGTTCAAGAAAGCCATTCACAAAGCTGAGGTGTGCAGGCTGCTGGTAGAAAGAGGGACTGTCTGTCTGTCTATCTGTCTATTATCATCGGTTGTCTATCTACCTACCTCCAAGGAGTGTTAATATTCTAAATTTAGGAGTCAGAGAGATGGCTCAGTGATTAAGTCTCCTTGTTGCTTTTGCAGAGGACCTGGCTTCAGTTCCCAGCACCCACATGGCAACTCACAGCTCCCCATAACTCTAGTTCTAGAGGATCTGATGACGTCTCCTGATCTCCCAGGCTCTAGGCACACATGTGGTGCGCATACATACATGCAAGTTAAACACTCATGCACATAAGATGAAAGTAAATCTAGTTTTTAAAGTTTGAATGTATACGTGGCTCCCCAGATAATCATAAACAAAGATTTCTACAACTTTAGTATTTTGTATTTTCAAATGCGGTAGAACCCCTTTTATTGCAAGAGTCAATTAGATTGACAGATAAGGTGACTATGGGAGGCAAGCATATGAAGGTCTGTTTGTGCTCTGCCTTGGGCCCTACAATGTTTCAGGCAGGTCTGGATGAACATGAGCTAGTATTCTCTGAGAGATGTAGCAAAGTCCCCTTCGGTTCAGCCCGCCTTTGCAGGCTGAGACCACACTCCCAGGCAGCGGGGAGGGGAAGACACTTTTAGGTTTCTTGAACCTGACCTGGGCCTTTTCTTTTGTATCGTCTTTGATGGTTAAATTTCACTGTCAGCTCTACAATCACCTAAGAGGCTGGTGGGAAACACCTCTGGGTGTGTCAGTGAGGATGGTTCTAGAGAGGATGAGCAGAGAGAGGAAGACCCACCCTGACTGTGAGCATCACTTACAAGCTGGGGTTTCTCCCCACAGCTGAAGGGGGCTGGCATTGTTCTGCTTCCCTGTCAGCCATGAAGCACATAGCCTCTCCTCTGCCACCTGCTCCCGTCACCATGATATTCTGCTTAGGTGCGTGGAGCTGAATGACCTTGAACTGAATCCTCCAAAACCGTGGGTCAAAGGAGGTGTTTGAACCAGGTATATTGTCACAGCGCATGAGGACTAATACCTCATGTCGTTTGGGTCTTTCACCACCCTGCCAGGTGGGTAGCTTGTTGCCAACTGGTAGTTGAGGCAGCAGCGACTTAGTGATGCTGAGTTCCTTCATTGGAGCAGCCAGGGTCACAAATGAGCCCTGCGTAGCTAGCTGCAAGGCCAGTGGGCTTCTCCGTCTTACTTCATCCCCTTTCCTAACATGATTTCTAGGGGAAAGGAACCGGTCACTTGTGTGTGGGGGATTAAACCAAACCTTAGAATTCCAGAGCCTTCTGTGATTGGCCCTGTTTTTATTTCAAAGAAGAAAAAGGCAAAGTACAAGAGATGGTTAGCTGGGGCAGAGATACTGGAAACACACTTTGGGAGAAGGTATAGATGAATTCAGGGGTGCTTCAGTGAGTTAGGTATAGGAGACAGAGAGGAGTAGAGGGTGAGTAGGGGTGGGTGCTCAGCTAACTGCCCCCCGTTTTAGTGTGTGTGTGTGTGTGTGCGCGCACGTGTTGGTGCATCCATGCTTACACGCCACAGCTCAGATGTGGAGATGAGAGGATGTTTTCAGGAGTCAGGTCTCTCCTACTATGTGGTTCCTAGGAATTGAACTCAGATCATCAGGTTTGGTGCCAATTGCCTTTACCCATGGAGCCATCTCATCAGCCCGACTGTGGCTTTTGGGTCAGGGCTGGTTTAATCTGAGTCTCCACACTTAGGAATTGACTTTGACCAAGCCACAAACTGCACAGAACTTCAGTTTCTGTGAGAGTGTAGCCCATACTAAGACGCCATCTTAGAAACCCGTAGGGATGAAATGAAGTTCCCATGAGGGGATCCCTGACCTGCAGCAGGCTGTGTACAATATTCATCTTCTCCCTGCTTCTTATTCTCCTTGACTGGTTCACACAAGTTCATTTGGGCACTCTGTAGCAACAGCTGAGAAGTCCAAAAATAAACTTGAATTAAAATTAAGATAGGTTCAGAGCTGAGGTCCCTTGCAGGCACCTCTGTGTGAATAGCAGAAGTGAAACAAAAAAGAAAAAAAAATAAAGAAGAAAGACAAAGCAATTTCATTTCTAGTATTAGAAGTAAAGATCCCCAATCCTGTAGGCCAGCCATGGTTGAGGGAGCAGGTATGGCAAGAGGAAGATTTGGTATTTTAGTTGTTTTTGTTTTTGTTCTGTGATGATGTTAGGGGGGACTCTCCAGGGACATCATGCGTCACAGAGCGAGGAAGAGGGGGTGGTGAAGGCAGGCATGGGCAGGTCGGAGAATGTCATGCTGTCATTGATGTCATATGGAAGAACCGAGGAGAGAGAGTAGAGGTCAAGTCATGGAAAGGGTCGGGTGACTGTCATGCCCTTCTCACCTCCTGCTCCGGGGACACAGATGGCCGAGTTCCTTAATTCACCTTTCGACGAGTTTCTGAAGAAAGGTCAGCTTCGAGGACTTGACTGGCTCCCGAAGAGCAGGACTGCAGAGGCTCCCCATCAAGGTGTGTGTGTTTGGGAACTTGAAGACCCGCAGAAGCAGAAGCCGAGGGCTGACTCCCACAGGCCATGGGCTGATGACAGGCTGTTATTGCTGCCACTATCAAGGTCTTTGCTCCTTCTCCGACTCTCATTTTTCGCTCTATGCTTTGCAGGCTCAGCAAGATGAAGGACTTTTTCCAAGGGTCTCTGTTGCAGGGCCTTCCATTGGCTGTTTTCTTTATGCAGGGCTGGGACTACCCAGCAAAGCGGGCTCAGAATCGGAGGCCTGGGGAATCTAGGTCTCCCTAGCTTTTACCCTATCTCTGATTTCTACAACTGTTTTAATTATCTATCAAGTGGGCATAATGACATGACAAGTCAATATTTCTTTTAAGGAGGCATGGTTAATACAAAAGACACTCGACTCATCAATACTATGCTATGCTTAGCATCTTGGTATGGCAGTTTCTAAAGATGGCTTTATGTAGGCCGTGACCAAGGTATTTATGTCCCATTACGAAAGATCATAGAAGGGATTCGTGTGACAGGAAGGGCATGTTAGACAGACCCAAAGAAACGCTCCCACCAAATGGAGTTGAGTGTGGAAGCCACTGGAGGTGAGAAGTGATGCCCTTCCCATCCCACTGCCCCTCTGGCCCCTTCTCAGTGTCTATACTTACCTTCTGAAGCCAGTTCGGGTGTCGCCGTAGCAGGCTTTCTAGCGTGTCCAGGGAGAACCATGGGCTTCTCCGCCATGCTACTCTGTGTAAAAACACTTGTGGTATTTTTAGCTAGCGTCCAAGTTGACCCTTGACCTGAAGTCAAGGATTTCATTCTCTCCTGGCCTGAGTTCTTCATGGCCGAGATGTGTTTCATTCACCTGAGTTGCCAGTACCTAAGGATGTACCTGGCCACTTGGATATGCTATGTTAGCTATTGCTTCCTTAAGAACATTCTTCTTCAAATCTTGTTACCTTTGAAAAATTCAGTTTTCTCATCAGGCGGTGGTGACCCATGCCTTTACTCCCAGCACTCTGGAGGCAGAGGCAGGTAGATCTCTGTGAGTTCAAGGCCAGTCTGGTCTACAGAGTGAGTTCCAGGACAGCCAAGGCTACACAGAGAAACCCTGTCTTGAAAAACAAAGACAAACCAACAAAACTATGAACAGGTTCAAATTTTCTGGAGTGACTTAGTAAATATTCAGAAATCTTAACATTTTGTATTGTTTTGGTCTAATTCTTTTCCTTTCTCCCAAGGGGTGAGTGGATGATTTTTGATAAAGATATTGATATTATTATATTCATAGCAATTATTTTTAAAAATGAGACCAAAGTTGAGGTAATATTATTGCAGACTTTGATGAATAAATTATGTTTCCTATACATCATAGAACACCCTGCAGCCATTGTAATTGATGGTGAAAGAATATTGTTTTGTTTCTTTGAGACAGGGTCTCTCTGTGTAGCCCTGGCTGTCCTGGAACTGGCTCTGTAGACCAGGCTGGCCTCAAATTCAAGAGATCCTCCTGCCTCTGCCTCCTGAGTGCTGGGGTTAAAGGCGTGTGTCATCACCACCTAGCTGGTGGAAGAATATTTGTTAATCAAATGAGAATGACAAAACCAGCCACAGGATAGACAGTGTACAAGCTGGAGAGATGGCTCCGTGGTTAAGAGCAATCGCTGCTTTGGAGAAGAACATGGGTTTGGTTCTAAACTCACAACTGCCATAACTCCAGCTCCGGTGAGGTCTGACGTCCTCTTCTGACATCTGAAGGCAATAGTACACAGACCCTGCCTCCCTACAGACACACACAAATAAAAATAAAGATAATTTTTTTTAAAAAAAAAAACATAAAAATTCAGTTCCTTAGTCATATTGGCTACCTTTTGATCATTCAGGACTTATACATGGTTAGTGGCTACAGTACCGGATGGAGGAATTAGAGACCAGTCCCTCAATTTTTCAGGAAGGGAGAGAAACCAGAAAGGCTCCTTACAGGTGGATCTCTCCTCCTCACAGCCCCGAGGTTCATTCATGCCTATTCTTGCCCGCAGAACAGACCTGCACGACCATCCAGTGTTAGAACGACTGTGTGCCTAGAAAGCCCTTTCTGCCTCCTTGTGCCTACCAGCTGCCTCGAACACGAGGATGTTTATACTGAATGTTTCATTTCAAGGATGCAACAGGTTCAACCCCTCTGATCTGTTCCGCCTGTCTAGCCACCAGGCAAGCTGTTTACATGGAATCCAAGTGCTGCTCCGCCAGGGGCGGACCGCGTTTTTCCACAGCTGCTGAGAAAGAAGAGCGAGTCGAGGCAGAATAACAAAAAGCCACTTCAAAAACACACCAGAAGAAGTCTCGAAGCTGAGACAATCACAGGTTTGAAACATCCCCTCCTCCCAAAGCTCTGACAAGAGAGTAAAAACAAGTCACAAGGGAGCCTGGGCCCTGCTGGTTTCGAGCTCCCCGTGGTTGCTGACTTGAGAACGGGGCCTGTCCCTGTACTTCTGAGAGGAGCCAGGACTTGAGATGGTGGGGGCTCAGAAACCTCACCTGAGTTCTGAGAATGGTGGGGGACAGTCCCTAGGTTCTCAGTGTCTCTGGGAAAATGAGTGGGGAGACTGTGGGAAGGGCAGGGCCAGGATGGATGGGCACAGGTGTGGGGCTCCTCCTGTCCAGAGAGCAGTTATAGTGAGCAGCGGAGCCCTGTCTCGCCTCCCGCTTCTGAGGAACCGATTGCCCCAGATGGTGAGGCATCCACAGATTAGCATGTCAGGGGAGTCAAGGGGCATAAGTCTCTTGTGTCCACAAAATTCTTCCCCTGCGACCTAATGCCTCTCTCTTCAGCCCCATTCTCCTCTGTCGGGCAATAGTTCTCAATGAGCAGGAACCTGGAGTTGGAGGTTTTGGCTCAAGTTGCTGTGAGAACGTAGTTTACTTACATAACATTCTACTAAATGGACTACATCCCTGGTGAAATGAAGGAGAGTACTGGGAGAGGCTAAGCTCTGTGCTTCGTTTTGTTTGGTTTGAGATGTATAGCTCAGGCTAACCTCCAGCCCACTGCTTAGTGGAGAATGGCCTTGACTCTGCGCCTCCCAGGTGTTGGGGTTACAGGTCTGCTCAATTAGTTTGGGTTTTGCTTTCCAGTTTTCCTTTTTCTTTGTTCCTTGTTTGGAAACAGTGTTTCAAGGGTGGAGTCCAGATGGGCTTCCAGTCTCAGCTCCTGAAGGGCTGAGCTTACAGCCACGCACGACCATGCTTTCTTAGACCTTTTTGCTTCTCGCCCTGCACAGTGCCACCTCCGTTTAGAAGGTGCACGCTCAAGCCTGGCGGCATGTTGAAATCACCTGGGCGGTTCAACGATCACCAATCAATCAACCCCATAGATCGGTGTGATTCTCAGTGGCCTGGGACTTCCCCTGGCCAACAGTAGTTTTTAAAGCTCTTCAAATGATTCTAATGTCCAGACAAGGACTGTGATCCTCCCAGAACGTCTCAAAGTCTGGTGTGTGCTGGGATCTTCGAGACCCCAGCTGGTCTGGTATAGCCTTCTGACGGCCCCGTAGTTCTACCAAACCCACAGGTGATGCCCATGGACCACACCTGGATTCATAGCTGTCTGTATTTATGTTCCTCACTGGAACTGAACCAGGAAGCTGGGCCCTAGGCTCCCCAAACTCAACCTGAGTAACTGTGGGTTCCCTCCAGTAATACTGTGTTTGTAAGTTTTTGCCTTCCCTTTTTCCTTTCTCACAGGTGTCTTGTCCGTCACTTGAATTCTCATTAGATGCTGTGGGCCTGAATCGGGTAGCTAACCCCAAGAACAAAAAATGAAAGATAAAGCCAGGCTGTGCTGTGCCCTCAGGTAACGAAGAAGCCCTTCTAAACCGAGAGAGCCAAAAAGATTCACAGAGCATAGAAGAAAAGTTAACAAGTGCTGGTCACCCCTCTCCTCCCATCCTGTCCCTTGGCAAATGTTGATAATGTCCCCAAGCTTGCATGTGGGGAAAACCAAAGTTTAGAATTAGAGACTTTTCCAAAGACGACGTGTATTGCTGGGCCTGCTCTCAGTTGGGCATGGTGGTGCACACGTGTAACCCAAACACTTGGGAGGTGGAGGTGGTGCACACGTGCAACCCCAGCACTTGGGAGGTGGAGGCGGGAGAATCAAGAGTTCAAGATTATCCTTAACTGCAAAGTAAGTTCAAGGCCAACTTGAGCTACGTGAGACTGTCCAATAAAACAAGACAAAACACAAAGAGCAAGCACAGCCAAACAGTACAAACACAAACAGCTGGTTTCTTGTGCTGACCGTGTAGGACTGGGTAGTATTTGAGCCTCATGCCTGGCCATACTGGGCCAGACCCAACCAGACCCTGCCTTTTAGAACGTATCAAGTCAGACCCATCTTTTAGAATTCAGTGGTGGCAAACCTTTAATCTCAGCACTTAGAAGGCAGAGGCAGGTGGATCTCTGAGTTCAAAGCCAGCCTGGTCTACAGAGTGAGTTCCAGGACAGCCAGAGCTATCACAGAGAAACCCTGAAAAAAAAAAAAAAAGAAAGAAACCAAGTTTTGTTGGGCTGGGCTGGGCTGCATCCTGTAGGCATCATTTAGGCCGTCTTTCTGTCCCTCCACCACCTCGCCAGAAGAGGGACAGTTTCTTCCTCTGGCTTCTTACACAAGCCTCAGGGCCTTTGCACAGAACGCGGGACCCAGATCATGCTTTCCCTGAGTTGGCAGCCTATCAGAAACTTTTCTCTGCTGCCTGCATCTTCCTCTCCTGACGTTACTTCCTTTTCTCTGGGCGTGGGTATAGCATATCCAGCCTTACTAGGAGTATAACTTTGAGTAGTGCTACCTAGATGCTTACCTGGAGCCCGTGGCTACCGAGATGGAAGTAAGTCCTAAAGCCCTCTGATACCATGGGACCCTTGTTTAAGATGGCTGCCAAATGCCAACCCAGTATTTTTTTCATGCTAACTCCACCCAGCCTATCTTGCCTATTGATGGTGCCGGGGCTACAAAATAAGTGTGGGGGTGAGAGAGAAAGGACAATATTGTCCCTGGGCCCCTACTAGGCCATAAGTTTCTGGAGACAGGGAATTTGTCTTCTCATCTGAGTGTCCTCAGTACAGAAGACAGAGACGGGCTAGAGAGGGCTCTCGACGTTTGTCAATGGAGTGAGAGACGGTGATGTGGGTGCTTTTCTTGTTCCCGTGAATAAAAATGACAGCAAGGGTAGCTTGCTCACTTGGCCCTCAGGTAGGAGGTCTGCCTGGCACTGGCTGTGGATCCTGCGAAGGCCTCAGAGACCTATGGGTGTGGCACATGGCAACCCTTCTCTTTTTACCCCATCTCCCCAGCGTTGCCGAGCCACTCAGGAAGGTGAGGTTTTCCTGCAGAGCCCAGGCACCTTGCTACATTGCGTGAGCTATAGAACTGTAGAATGTCAACTCCGAGCTCCCCGTCAAGGCCCCACAGTGCCATGGGAGGCCCTGGGAAGATAGAGTGTGGTACCTAGCAAGGAGGAGCCCTCTTCCTTTTTCCCTCCTGGAGAGAGGTCATCTATTGTAGCAGAGATTCTGCAGTTGTGTCTCTAGGCCTGGAATGAAAATGGTGGAGGGTCTAGTCTGTGCTGAAGGTGGATTTTTCTCTTATTGTAACAAAGACAAAAGCAAACAAAGGTAAGACAAAATTCCGACAAGATGCTGAAATTCTGCAGACTCTCAAGAGATACTGTGTCCTGCAGTTGTGGAGAGGTGCTCAGGATTTGAACTCGTGTCCTTGGGTAAGGAAGCACAACCGGGCCCATTTCTGAAGCCTACCTCGTATCTCAGGGGTCTTAAAGAAACAGGCCAGTGTGTTTCCCTGGCTCCTGAGAGGACTGGCCAGTAGGAGAAGAAAGAAGTTAGAAGAGGCTCCCCTGAGGCCACCTTTGGATTCAGGGGAGGGGATGGGGTGGGACGGGGCTGCCATTACTTTTGCTACTGACCCAACCCAAAGGCTTTCTCTGCTAATCCATATATATTGACTTGTCTGAAAATGCTGTCCACCCCAAGGGTGAAGGTCAGGGATGGTGGGGTGTAAGCTGCCCATTGGAGCTATTGTAACTTCCTTCTTTAATACAAAAGCTGCTTTCCTCTGCCAGGGTTGGGTGTTTTGGTCTTAGGGCTTGACCCCAGAGCCTGGTGCATGCTGGGAAGATGCTCTACCACTCAGCTACATCCCCAGCCCTGTTTCTTTGCTGTGTCCCAGGCTGGCCCTGAACTTATCATGTAGTCCAGTTGGGTCTTGAACTGGAGATCCTACGGCCTCAGGCCCCTCAGTGCAGGAATTACAGGTTTGTATTATTACACCGGGAGTTAGGTATAAGTGACTGATGGTGGCTCTGGATGACGATCTGCAGCCCATTCTTCTGTGACTCTGTTTCTAGCCATGGAAGTTGAGACCACAAGATAACGTGTAATTTGCTTAAACCCTCATAGAAATTAGTGGTCGGACTGAGGGCTTTCCCCTCAGAGCCCCCGATAAAACCTTAGCTCATCATCATAGTATTCTGTGCCAGCCTGCCCTACTGAGGTGAGAACTTCCCTTTTCTCTGTCAGCTTCCCAGCCCACTGGCTGGTACGATGATGCACACTGGGGACTTTTGAGGAGAGAAGGCGAGAACATTGGTGACGGAGTTCAGTCCGAGATTCTTCACTGTGAACAGCCCTGAGTGAGGCCCAGTGCCCCTACCTCATCCTCTGCACTCAGCAGCATCCCAAAGACTTAGACTTGACCTTCCTTTTCTAGGAGCGCTCAGCCTGCTGGGTCCTAGAGCAATGCCTGCTTGCTCTGCACAGTTAGTGGCCCTTCTTGATGTGGGAGGGGCAGTGTGGGGGATCAGTTCTGAGTGTGAGCTGTGACTATGTAAGCCTGGGTTCCCCTGTCAGCTCTTTTCCAGCTATGTGAACCTGAGCAACTCCTCTGGCTTCAGTTTCCTTATCTATGAAATGGACCTGCCAATCATAACTCCCTCCAATGGTCATTGTGGAGACGGGACCAAGGCATGCATGCAGTTTGGTGTGGTGCTGGGCCCTCATTCGTTCTAGCTATCACCATCATGAAATGTTTGGTCCCTGCCCTCTGTGAAGATGCTTTCCTCACCTGTGAACCGAAGGGGGAAGATATGTACACCTTGGTGGTCTGTTATGACAACCAAAATAGAGGATGTGTATGAAAACGCTTTGTAAACTTGTTAAGGTTTGAGTGTGAAGTGTGGCTGCCTCCAGGATCGCTCAGTGGGTAAGAGGTGGCGCCTTCCTGGAACAGCACCTCCCCCAAGACACACGTGCCTTCACGCCACTCCTATACCCACATGTGAACAGACGCAGGTGTACACATACATGTGCATGTGCACATGCCCACAGGCAAGCTTACCCAGAAACACATGCCCCTGTTAACGTATGTGCACACATGCACACAGACACCACCAACACGAGCACCTGGGTCAGGAAACAGTTCAGTGGTTTAACCCCGACTAGTGCCCTCGGAAAGTCCCACTGTCCTTGGCTCAATAGCCTGTTCCCGAGCCCTCCTGGCTACCTGGGCAAGCAGGGGTGGGACAGAAAAATAGGAACGAGACTTGAACTTGGTCTTAAGAAGCCTAACAGGGAGAGGGGTAAAATGGAAGCTATTCTAAACAGGTGGGGGACACTGAAAATGATAGGAACGTGCAACTGGGAAGAGGGGATGTTTGGGGAAGTTCCTGGAAGGGTTGGCGTCGAGCTGGTCTTTGAAAGGCAGGCAGTGTCTTGCTCAGGCACTATAGCAAAATACCACAGGCTTAATTTTAGGTCTCCAACAATAAAGGTTTCATAGTTCTGCTGGCATTAAATCCAAGATCAAGGTGTCAGTTGTGACGTCTGCTTTGACGGCCTCTGTTCTTGGCTGTGTGTTCATGTCTCTGCACATGTTATCTGAGGCCACATTTCCTTTTCTTTTTAAAAATTCTCATTTGTTTAGTAAAAATTTGTATGTGGTATATTTTGTGTCACGTGTTTGAGGGTGCCTGAAAAGTCAAGAAGAGGCCATTGGATTCCTTGGAACTGGAGTCATAGGTGGCTGAGGACCACCGCACAGGAATGCTTGATACTGAACTTGGGCAGGATGCACTCTTGACTTCTCGTCTGTGAGGACACTAGGCTCTCATTGTGTCAGGACCCTGCACGTGAACCCATTTTGCCTTTGTGACTTCCTCAACGGTCTGGCCTCCAAAGGCAGCCACAGTTAGTTAGGACTTCAACACATACATGTGGGGAGAAGGGCCTCACAGTCTGGCCCATCAGGGCAGGATGTTTTCATCTGACGTTTGTTTAATGGCAAAGAGTTATTGTAGGATGTTAAAAGGTGAGCAGAAACCACACAGCGGTGACCATTTCTGTCCAGTCTCAGTCTATCTTTAAGATGAGTTTGTACTTTGAGTACCTGTTGGCCGTTGGCCTGTGGCCTGACATTTTCATTTAACAAATGTGTGTGGAGCTCCCCTCCCTCTGCATTCTTCTACAGCATCATTTTTAATGGCTGTACCACAGTAGTTCATTATGAGGCTGTATTTAACCAGTAGATGGGGGCCTTTTTTTGCTTTATTTTTACTATTTTTTTAAAGATGCTGGTATTTTGATCGACCGAGATGGGAAATGTGGTTAGCAGAGTATGAGAGGGAAGGATACAATTTCAGGGGTACCATTGTGGTTACATGTTATCTTAGTTACTTTTCTGTTGTGGTGTACATCTTTAATCCCAGCACTCGGATGGCAGAGACAGGTGGATCTCTGTGAGTCCGAGACCAGCCTGATCTTCAGAGCGAGTTCCAGGACAGTCTCCAAAGCTACAGAGGAACCCTGTCTCAAGGGGAAAAAAAAGAGCATTTAATATGGGATTCACAGTTCCAGAGGGTAGAGGAGACCATGATCACCATGGAGGGAAGCATGGCAGCAGGTAGGCAGGCATGTTGCTAGAGCAGAAGCTGAGAACTTATATGTTGAAATAACAACCTTAAAGCAGAGAGAGAAAGAGAGAGAGAAAGAAAGAGAGAGAGAGAGAAAGAGAGAGAGAGAGAGAGAGAGAGAGAGAGAGAGAGAGAGCGCACAGAAGCTAACTGGGAATGGCATGGGATTTTGAAGCTTCAAAGCCCACCCCCAGTGACACACCTCTACCAAGACCACACCTCCTAGTCCTTCCCAAACAGTTCCATCAACTGTGGACCAAACATTCCAAGTATAGGAACCTATTGGAACCATTGCCATTCAAACTACCACACATGCCAGTAAATGGGGACCAATGAACTGAGTTCTCAGAACCAGGGAGACCACACTTATAAGTACATGAGTTAGGGGAGGGTGAAGGGAAGTAGACTGTGGCAGCTCCTCTTTCTGAGAAGTCCTGAGGTGCCCCAAGAATCAGTCACCTTCATACTTTATGTCTGACTAATTAGAATCTCAACTAGACCTTATAAAGCCTCTAACATTCCTAACGTGACCCTGGAGAGTGAAGCTGACCTTGATGCTTCAACAGTAATGCTGTTGCTGCTGCTGCTGCCAGCACTGGCGGTGTGTGTGTGTGTGTGTGTGTGTGTGTGTGTGTGTGTGTGTGTGTGTGAAGGCCAGGGGTCACACTGGGTGCCAGACTTCAGGTGCTTCGGTTCACCTTGTTTTTGAGACAGTCTCTCTCACTGGATCTGGAACTCACCCATAATGCTAGGCTGCCTGGCTAGTGAGCTCCAGTGATCCGGGCAAGTGCACACCATGGTGTCTGACTTTTTTATATGTGTTCTGGGGATCAAGCTCAGACACTTGTGCTTGCCTGGCTAGTGCTTTTCCAACCGAGGCATCCCCCACCCTCGGCCCACCCTCATACTAGATGCTTTCTGTGGTCCGTCCTTGCTGCTCTTCCATCTTGTGCTGCCTGTTCATCCACTCACCCTGGGTGGATGGGAGCCTTTGGCAAACACAGTGAAAGAGATGGGGCACGCCATGGTGGTTAATACAGGGCACATTCACAGCAGACATTCACAGCAGCTAGTGTCAGTGTCATAGGATGTAGAGTCATGGACAAGATAAGCCTCTGGGCCCATCTGGATTAGGTTAACAGAGGTGGGAAGATCCACTAGAAATGTGTGGACCATTCCATGGCCTGGGAGGCTGTCTGAATAGAAAGTGAATGCAAGCTGAGAATGAGCAACCATCTCTCTTTGTTTCCTGAATTCAGATGCAAGGCAACCAGGCTCCTGTTGCCTGCCATGCCTTCCCCGCCACAAGAACAGGTAGGGCACCCTGGACACATAAGCTGAAATAAATGCTCACTTCCTTACGTGCCAGTTATCAGGTATGGTGTCATAGCAACTGGAGAGGGACAGGGACTTTATTAGTGATCAATTTTCTTGTTGGAAGGGCCCCGCTGAGATGTTCCAGCTGAGCTGAGCCAGGAGCGCTTTGTGGAGAGTGAGGAGGCAGAGGCAGGGTGGGGACAAATGAGAATATTTGTTCTCCATCAGCAGAGGGCGATGCAGCAGATGGTTTGGTAGGGAAAATGAGCTCAACTTTGTTCAGTAGTGGAGACTTTTGAGTTGTGTTCATAACGCTTGTGGAACCTCAGGCTTCTCCTGTGCCATTGTGCAAAGTAGAAGATGCTAACAACTCGTGATACGATAGGAAAAGAACTGTGGGGTGGGCAAGATGGCTCGGTGGGGGAAAGTGCTTGTCCTGCAAGCCTGGAGACCTGAGCGCGGTCCCCTGCGACTCATGGAAAGGTGGAAAGAAAATGGCCCTGATTTCCACATTCATCCCACGGCATGGGCACACCCACACTCACACATGTGCACATGTGCATGCATGCACAATAATAACTAAAACATGTAAGAGGAAGTATAGAGGGCTGGAGAGATGGCTCAGCAGTTAAGAGCATTGCCTGCTCTTCCAAAGGTCCTGAGTTCAATTCCCAGCAACCACATGGTGGCTCACAACCATCTGTAATGAAGCCTGGTGTCCTCTTCTGGCCTGCAGACAGAATACTGTATACATAATAAACAAATAAATAAATATTTAAAAAAAAGAGGAAGTATAGAGAAGTTACAATGTCATTTCTAAAACAGCCCCTTCTTAAGGGAGAATGTGAGTCAGAATTATAGATACGTCAAGGGGTTCTTTTTAGGGATCCCGGCCACTATTTCAAAAGTTATAGGAGTCTCACAACCCTTTATTTTTTTTTAAGCCAGGCTTAGTAGTACATGTCTTTAATAGTAGCACTCAGGAGACAGAGGCAGGTAGATCTCTGTGAGTTGGAGGCCAACCTGGTCTACCTAATAAGGTCTAGAGCAGCCAAGGCTATATGGAGAGACCCTGTCTCAAAAAACAAAAGCAGAATAAAAACATTTAAGCACATCTATCTATCTATCTATCTATCTATCTATCTATCTATCTATCTATCTATCATCTATCTATCTATCTATCATCTATCTATCATCTATCTATCTATCTATCTATCTATCTATCTATCTATCTATCTATCTATCTATCAATCATCTACCATCTACCTATTGTGTGTGTGTGTTGTGTCTGTGTGTTTGTGCATCTATTCTTAGGTTTGGTCTTTTCATGGTGTCCTGAATTTCTTGGCTGGTTTATGTCAGGAATCTTTTGTATGTGTATGTGTGTGTGCGTAGTTGCCATAGTGTGCCATGTGGAGGTCAGAGGACAACAAGCTTTGGGTATCAGTTCTCTCTTTCTCCCGGATTGTCCTGAGAGCTGGAATTCAGGTCCTCAGGCTTGCCCGTGATCGCCTTTATACAATGAGCTATCTTTCTGGCCCATCACTATACTTTTTTTGAACAAATGCATCAAAGGGAGGACAGATTTATTTTAACCAGGACTCGTTGGGAACATCGATGAATATTTACGAATCTACATATGGCCCAGAAGACCAAGATACATATGCTTCTTTACTTCTTTTTTTCCCCCTGTGGAGTGGCTCTTGTCCCCCAGCTGCGGGGAGAGGGAGAGGTCACCCTCTGTAGTCCCTTCTGTGATGCTTCAGTTGATGATGGGTTGTGCTGGGGAGGCAATTTCATCAGCTGCCATTGTAAGGAAAATAGCAAACCTGCCAAGTACAGTTTACTGGCAGAAGCAGAAGAGGAGGAAGAGGAGGTGACTTATTAACTGTGCAACAAGGGCCGTGTCGTGATTTTTGTTTGGCAATGCTATCCTTTGGCTTTCCCGTGATTGCCGAACTGTGATGCTTCCTTCTGGCAAGGGCTTTTACTGGGCCCCCCCCTCCTGCCGTGGGTATGCAAAGGGTTATGTAAATGACTGCCATTTTCAGAAGCTACCAGCCGCCCCCACCCCAGCTTTGGTGAGGATATTGGAAAAGTTAACTCAGGAGAGATGCAATTCAAGCCTTTAGCCAAGCCAAGGCACGATGATCCAATTATGATCACTTGCAGTACACAATTTACTGCACCATGGTTTGAAATCGGCAGCTTTCTCCTGCGTTTCAAAGCAATTGTTTTCCTTGGGATTGTACTGCGTGCTCACCTCTGTAGGAAGCCACTTTGGTCAGGCTAACGCACGCACACCTCCTCAGTCTATGTGAATGCATGCCACCCACGAAAGCAAAAGCAGGGAATGCTGCCCCAAATCAGAACCTGCACTCTGGGAGCCACTCAGATTAGAGAGCTCCTGGCTCTCTAATCAGTCCTCGCAAAAGGTGGTTGACAGGGAAACCCAGATAGCCAGAGCTCCCAGTGACACATATGGGGAGGGAACAGGATGGTGACACACCAAGACTCAGTGTTGGCGAGGTACCCAGGGTGAAGGTAGCTAGTTGCCAGGACATTCCTGCAGCTTTTAATTATGAAAGCTGCTCCCACTGAATACTTAGAAAAATGGAGAGAGATCAGTTCCACTCAACAGCAAAAGATATTGTCAAGTGATGGAGAGTGAGAATTGGGTGGGGGTGGTATGAATGGGAATGGCCCCCACAGGCTCATAGATTTGAATCCTTGTTTGCCAGCGAGTGGCACTATTTGAAAGGCTCAGGAAGGAGGTGTGACCTTATTGAAGGAATTGTGTCCCTGAGGGTAGGCTCTGTGGTTTCAAAAAGCCTATTCCAAGCCCAGTGTCTTTCTCTCTCCCCTTCCTGCTGCCTGTGGATCTGGATGTAGACTGCTCAGTTACTTCTCCAGCACCGTGCCCGTGTGCCATCACGCTCCCCACCATGATGGTAATGTGTAGTAGGAAGAATAGGCTGCGTCCCGCCACCCGGCTAGCTTAACTCCTGAAATAACCACACGGAAACTGTATTCATTTAAATCACTGCCTGGCCCATAAGCTCTAGCCTCTTATTGGCTAATTCTCACATCTTGTTTTAACCCATTTCTAATAATCTGTATGTCACCACGACATCGTGGCTTACCGGGAAAGATTCAGCATGTCTGGAGGTTCCGTGGCGGCTCTCACTGCCTGCCTCCATTCTCCCAGCATTCAGTTCTCTTTTCTCGACCTATCTAAGTGCTGCCCTATCAAAAGGCCAAGGCAGTTTCTTTAGTCAACCAATGAAAGCAACACATAGACAGAAGAACCCCCTACACCAGTAATGGACCAGACCTCTGAAACTGTAAGCAAGTCTCAGTGAAACGCTTTCCTTGATAAGGGTTGCCATGGTTGTGGTGTCTCTTCTCAGCAGTGGAACAGTGACCGAGACACAAGTTACAATGTCCTCCAAATTTTCCAGGACAGCTGAAATGGCCCTTTCATCCTTCTGGTTCTGCTTCAGGGCACACCCATCTCTCACTGCTTCTCTTTTTGCAGGAACATAGGGTCTTGTCCCATTCATTCTGCCACTGAACTGCTCCCTCCATTCCTCATTATTGTTGAAGGACACAGGAGCTTGAAAGAGACCGTGTCACTAAAACTTTAAATCCCAGAGGCAGGTGGCTCAGGTTGTAACCACTTAGTTATCTTGGTAACATCTATATCCACCTAACCATCCATCCCACCATCTATCTATCTGCCAATCCACCTATCCATATATACATATATCCACCCAACCACCCATTCACTCACCCACCCACCCACCCACCCACTCATTCTTATATAAATATATCCACCCACCCATTCACTCACCCACCCACCCACCCACTCATTCATATATAAATATACTCACTCTCCCACTCACCCACCTACTCATTCATATATACATATATCCACCCACCCATTCATCCATATATAAATATATCCATCCACCCATCTACCTACCCATCCATATATCATATATCCACCCACCCATCCTTCCATCAGACTTTTTTGAAGATTCTGTTTTCTAAAAATGATGTATATTCATTGGGATAGAATATCACTGAAAATTTTCCCCATCCCTGTCATAAGCCAGGTTACTGGGATGTGTATTGACTCAGGTTGGGACCACATCTTTGGGTAGAAGACACAAACAGGAAACAACTCTCTGTAGTTGGAAGTAGAGGTTTGACAAAGTGTTTGGTTGTAGCTCAGCATCAGGGTAACCGTCCATCAGGTTGTGGTGGTTTGTATCCAGGCAGAATATCTGCAGGTAACAAGGCCCAGTGTCTCTCAAAGGTGAGCAAGGGCCACCTTTCAGTTACATCTCCACACTCGTGGCCTTCACAGTCCCCAACCCCTTGGAACATATCCTGTCTTTCAGTTTGTTTTGCCTTGAACACTTGCTCCCAGCTCTGCTCACCCTGGAGAATGGGTACCAAAGTAAATACATACCATGACTATTATGATTCACAGTAGATGGGGAGTTCTTCCCTGAACTTGGTGGTACCACTGGGACCCTGTTGTAAGGGAAACAGGGTGAGCAGGATGAGGGCATTCCTGGGCTCTCTGTGCGACTGAAATGCTAGTACAGCCACACTGAGAACCAGGGCAGGGTAAGCCTAGGGGGGTTGCATGTTGGGATCAATGTCTTTATCAGGGCTGCTGGAACAGGCTGCCACTCCCTCTTCCCAAGGGAAAGCTGCTTTAGGGTTGTATGGTGGAGCATCAGAGAGGCAGACCTTTAGTTTTCTCCCAACAACACAATTTCTTCTGATCCAGTGATTTTATTTTGTTTGTTTTTTTGTTTCTATTTTTGTTTTTGTTTTTCTGAGATAGGATTTCTTTGGCTGTCCTTGAACTTACTTCGTAGTCTAGGCTGGCCTTGAACTCAGAGACCCACTTGCCTCTGCCTTCTGGGTGCTGGGATTAAAGGCATGCACCACCATCACCCAGAGACCCAGTGATTTTTAATGACCTCCAACTAGAATCATTGGAGCCCAGTTACGGGAAGGCTATCGGAAAATATCGGGGAGGGGAGAAATGCGACTGTACAGGTCTTGTTTAGAGTATTTTACATTAGCTCCTGATCCTTAGGATTTTCCCCTTCTTGGGCCTAAGAAAAAGAAGGGGAAGTGAGAGTGAGAGGGGAGAATTCTACAGTACTTCTTGCCTAGCAGACAACAACCAAAACCCCCCTTTGGGTTTGAGCAGGGCTATGGGCTTTTCTGTAGCCTGCTCCCATTCACAGCCTTTCTTGGTTCTTGGTCCTTAGAGCTCCCCCAGGTGGGAGGCAGACTTCTGATCTGGCCCGATTTTACTTGGTGTTTTTATTTTGTTTGTTTGCTTGTGTTTTTTTGTACATTCCTGGGGCTGTAGCAAAGAGTCCAGGACAGACTGTTTGGGAAGGAGGAAATGTAGTCATTCTGTGGAGACATTGGAATTTCTGAGTGTCTGTCCGTATCTGGGGCAGGAAGGCTACTTAGGGCAGGGACCTCAGTCAGTTCCCTTCTGGGTGGATGGAGAAGCTGGGCTCCCTGAGCCTGAGACACCACCATCTGCTCTCACCTCCTGGTTACAGGACTCCCCTGGCTGGTGGGATACCCCCAACCCCCATCCCAGTGGTAGCGTCTTCCAGGAAGACAGGGGCATTGTCCCTCAGGTCCAGTGGGCATGTTTCCAGCCATTCTATTGTCTGGTTTGTTTGTTTGTTTTTTTGTTTTGAGAGAGACTCTCTTGTAACAGAGAAAGCTAAAGATGACCTTTGGGCTGGAGAGATGGCTCAGTGGTTAAGAGCATTGACTGTTCTTCCAAAGGTCCTGAGTTCAATTCCCGGCAACCACATGGTGGCTTACAACCATCTGTAATGAGGTCTGGTGCCCTCTTCTGGCATGCAGACATACACACAGATACACAGAATATTGTATACATGATAAATAAATAAATATTAAAAAAAAAGATGACTTTCATCTTCAGATCCTGCCTTCACCATTCAAATGCTGGGATTTGGGCACGTGCCACTGCACATGGTTACTGCTGTCACCTTACCAGACATCACTGATAGTTTGGAATGTGTGTCAGGCTGGAGGAGCAGAGGATGGAGGCCACCAAGATGGAGACAGTCTTTGTTCTCCAGAGACTTCAGTTCTGGTGCAGACAGGGACGCAAACTCAACACAAGACTAAATGGCAAGAGGCCCCAACATGGAAGGAGTGCTAGGCAGGACCAGGCTAGCCTCAGAGTTGCCTGTGGGAGCTCTGGACCAACTCCAAGGGCAGTCTCTCCCAGTCCAGTGCCCTTTGCTCTTGTGGAATGTTATTTTAAGATGTGTTACATTTGTTTAGGCTGTGGAACATTTGTTTTAATGATGCAAAAAATGTGTTGCTTTCTTTTATGTTGTATTTGTTTAGCTCTGTGAAGCCGGGGCATTGTGCCTGTCTAAAACACCTGATTGGTCTGATAAAGAGTTGAATGGCCAATAACTGCAAGGCAGGAGAAAGAATAGGTGGGGCTGGCAGGCAGAGAGAATAAATAGGAGGAGAAATCTGGGAAGAAAAGATTGGGGAGCAAGAAAAGAAGGGTCCAGCCACCCAGCTAAGATACAGAATAAGAAGGAAAGAAAAGATATTCAGAAATAGAGAAAGGTGAAAGCCCAGAGGCAAAACGTGGATGGGATAAGTTGAGAAAAGCTGACTAGAAATAAACCAAGCTAAGGCCGCATTCATAAGAAAGAATAAGCCTCCATGTGTTTATTCGGGCGCTGGATGGTGGGATGGGGCTGAGAAAGAGTCAAAAGAGTGAGAAACAACAACACTTTGTCTTACAAAATAGTGAGGCAGGATCAGACTGTTCAGGATTCCCAGGGAGGGAAGGGACAAGTCAACAGTGGGTTTTCACCCATCCATCCAGTGTCACTATTTGGGAAGGACTGTGCTATGGCTGAGCTGCATTGAGAATAAAGATCTGTGCCGTGGATTGTAAATGGGGCTGGCTGGGAAGGAGACAGTGAGACTTGCTCCCGCTGGGCTTGGCCTTGGTTGGAGTTTGAAGACTAGGGACCAGAGGAGAAGCTGGAGGTCAGGGTGTCAGATGCTCTACTGGATGGAGATGGGGTGCAGTGCCATTTGGCACCCATGCAGGCTAAGGGAAGCTATGGGGGCATGGTACTCAGGGTCCCTCTCCCACCCAAACTCCAAGACGGGCCCCTTGGCCTGCCAGGCAGGCTGACTGCTCGGAGGTCGGAGGTAGGGATTCAGTTTGGGCTTAGAATTGGAACTCCCCCTCTCCCCACCACACACTCCACTCGTCCCTTTCCCTTTCCTTTCCAGTTTAGGCTTGGCCCAACTCCTTCTCTCCTTTCAGGGCCCAACACTACAAAAGTCTCTCCCAACTTCCTCGCTTAAGAGTGTTCTTCCTCCTAACCCCCACCCTGGCTCACAGGCCCACACATGGAACAGCCATCCACGGGTCTTCACTTATTTCTTCAGTCTCCAGGATTCTTCTTCCCGAGGGTGGGGCCCATGGCTCCCGCTGCTCAGGGTTTGCCCCTTTTCCTAGGCTCTGTGAAGCTGTCAGCAGATCCGAAATGGATTCAAGCAGAGGCAAATGCCCCATCCCTAGATCCGAGATGACAGCCTGTCTGTTTTTCTGTGCTGGAGAAGAAGGAGAGGGGGAAAAAAGTGGTGGGAGGGGACTGTCATGGCAAACACCTCCCAAGGGTCTTGACAGCCAAAACCTCATAGGGTCAGGATTATGGAAGCATCTGGTTGTTTTGGCCTTAAACAAATGCCCTCAAGACTTCTGTGAAGTGCCATGAAGAGGTTGGTGGGGCTGTGGTGTAGGACTGGCTCTGGTTGGCATTGGGTCTACCTTGGGTCCCTGTCCTTGTGGCCCCTCCTCCTCAGTTATCTGGTCCCATCCGAGTACTGTTGATGTGGGATTTCCCTCTGTATGCCGTGATTACCATTAATGAATAAAGAAACTGCCTTGACCTGTTGATAGGGCAGAACTTAGGTAGGTGGGGAAAACTAAATGGCATGCTGGGAGAAAGGAGACAACAGAGTCAGAGAGAAGCTGTGTAGCCCTGCCGGAGACAGACGCCAGAATTTCACCCGGTAAGCCACAACTACGTGGCAATACACAGATTAATAGAAATGGGTTAAATTAAGATGTAAGAGTTAGCCAATAAGAAGCTAGAGCTAATGGGCCATGCAGTGGTTTAATTAATACAGTTTCGGTGTGATTATTTCGGGGCTAAGCATCTGGGAACCAGCAAGCAACCTCTCTCCCTTCAACATACTGTGAGGTTGCCACCTCTTTATGGAGAGGGCAGCCTGGGTTTATGGTCCTGTGATGATCTCCCCTTGGGCGGACATAGCCTCTTCTTATAGGCTCAGCCAGCCTGGACACATGAAGCCTGGTCTGGAAGCTGGCATTCTGCAGATCCACATCCAAATCTGCTCCAGGCCTCCATGTTCTGATGCCTTCACTAGCACCAACTGGATCGGGAAAGAAGCAAAATAATGGAGCTCCATGAACCAAGTGGGATTAGTTTGTGTGAATTCCCCGCCATGTGCCCCCCACCCCCACCCTGGATTCTTCAAAGGACCTGCCATCTTTTCTTTTGGAAGAGGTCTAATTTATGGCAATATATTTTAAGACGGGCGTGGTGGCAAATCCCTGCACTCGGGAGGCAGAGGCAGGAGGATCTCTGTAAGTTTGAGGTCAGCCTTCTCTACAGAGCTAGTTCCAGGACAACCAGGGCTGTCTGGAAACCCTGTCTCAAAAACAAACAAACAAACAAACAAACAAACAAAACAAAAAACCCCAAAAGAAATACACTCTTGGGGGGGGGGAGATGACTCAGTGGTTAAGAGCATTGCCTTGTCTTCCAAAGGTCCTGAGTTCAATTCCCAGCAACCACATGCTTGTTCACAACCATCTGTAATGAGGTCTGGTGCCCTCTTCTGGCCTGCAGGCATACACACAGACAGAATATTGTATACATAATAAATAAATAAATAAATAATTTTTAAAAATAAATATTTTTTTAAAAAAGAATCTCTCTCTCTCTCTCTCTCTCTCTCTCTCACACACACACACACACACACACACCTGTTTAAAACTGGTGTTCAATAATTGCACACATGCAATGGTTTTTCTCTCTTTCTCGCTCTCTCTTTATCTCTCCTGTGTGCAGGAATGTGGTGGTGAGAAGAGACAGGGGGATCTCTGTGAGTTCAAGGCCTGCCTGGTCTACAAGAGTGAGTTCCAGGACAGGCCTCAAAGCTACAGAGAAACCCTGTTTCGAAAAACAACAACAACAACACACCAAAAAAAAAAAAAACAACAACCCACAAAGTATGTTTAGTATCATATTTTACTTATCTATCTTCCTGTGTCTGGAATTTGATCATGCTTTAAAGCAAGAGATTTATTCTGTTTTATGGGTTATTGTGCCTGGGGCCAGGCAGAGATGGTCTTCATCTTTAGAGCTGGGTTCAAATCACTCCCCTTTGCCTTCACTCTGACTCTGGACTGACCCTTATTAAATGTGTTGTGTTGTGGCCAAGGGCTATTGTCTTTTTTTTTTTTTTTTTTTTTGGACGGGGTTTCTAAGTAGCTCTGGCAGTACAGGCTGGCCTTGAACTCAGAGATCTACCTGCCTCTGCCTCCCGAGTACTGGGATTAAAAGCTTGCACCACCACTGCCCAGCTGCTCCTGTCTTTTAAGGACATTTCTAGGGTACATCTGTGGGCGCGTTTGCCCATGGGATGGAAGTCATATGTATAAATAGCTCTTTAACTAGACAAAGTACGGGGACCATGTCATAATAAATCTCATATCATTGGTCCAAGTAAGGCCCTTGGCCGATAAAAAGATACATAGTAGCCATTTGTTGAGCGAATGGAAGACGAACAATTAATGGCTCGCTTGGTCCAGGCTCCCCTGCAGAGCCTGACACAGCATTCTGTACCCGCGAGACTCTGACTCAGAACTTGCCTTTCTCGCTCGCCTCATTTCAGCCATAGATTGATGAAGCGCGGGGGGGGGGGGGGATATGATATGGGTCCCTGTCAGACTCCCCGCATACAGCTTTAGGTTCATCTTTTCGTAGCGAGGTGACCACCTTGTTTCAGTTAACCCAGGGGCTTTCCCAAGGGTGTAGTAAACGCTCTTCCTCAGTATCAGGCTAAATGGAGTCTGATTTGTTCCTAGCTCCCTGATGCAAGTTCTTGTCGAGCTCCTGTAGGGGGCGCTGGAGGCCAAACGGAGGAGGCAGTGCCAACCTGCTCAGATTGATACTTCCAGGTGGGCTGTAGGAACGCATCACAGGCACCAGCCGCCATAGGGTTCTATTTTCGCTTCTCTCCTAACCTTCCCACCAGGAACTGCTGGCAGAGACGATGCTTGCTGGAAAAGTCGCAGCAAACCTGATGCTTGCAACCCTCTCTCGTCTCTCTCTCTTTTTGTCTTTCCCTTCCTCCTCCTCCTTCCTCTCCTCCTCCTCCTCCTCCTCCTCTTCTTCTTCTTCTTCTTCTTTTTTGAGACAAGCTGGCTTCGGACTCACAGCAACCTTCCAGCCTCAGCTTCCAAGTGGTGGGAGCCCAGATATGAGCCAGCAAGGGCAGATTTACTTTCCTTTCTTGATCTTAATGAAGCAAATTGCTTGTAAATAAATGGATTTGTTACAGGCTACCAGGCTTCCAAGTGTGTTCTTGCTCTAATTATCCCAAATGACAGCGCCTTCCAGCTGCATTGACCTAGAACAACATAGATCAGAAAGGAAGAAAAAAAAGTTGATTTTGTAAGCAAGGGAATCTCCCCGACCCCACCCCCTTTAACCTTTTTGGGTTCCTGTCTGGAGTTTTGTTACAAAAGACAATAAAAATTAACAAGGAAAAAAAAAACATGCAAACTTTAAAAAGTTTTATAGGACAATAGAACCTTGTCAGGGATGAAGGATGTGAGGGGCGCAGAAACAGATGACATGACCCCTCCCTCAAGAGAAAGATTTTTATGGTGAACAGGCGAGAGAGAGAGAGAGAGAGAGAAAAATATTCAGAGGCATCGGGAAGGGTCCAGAGCAGAGGGAAAGAGAAACAGATTGGTCAGGGACAGGGCTAGAAGGTAGAATAAAGAATAACAGGAGAAACAAGAGGTGTGGGGCGGGGGGGGGGGGGGAAGCCTGGGAGGAGAGGGGAGAGAGCATGCAATTGTAGAGGCTTTGTGATGTCTACCAAGTACTTGTGAGTAGGAACTGAGGGAGCTGAAGGCCTGCACTGGCTTTGAGAGGCGGTCACAGGTATATATCAGTGTGTGTTAGGCAATGCCAGAATGCTGGAACTCTGTCAAGCAGAGTCGTGTTCCTTCTGCCAGAGGCACGGAAATGACTCTTTCTGGGGACAGAAAACCTGTTTCGCGAGTTCACAAGGAAAGCTGGCTTTTGTATAATCACCAGGAATTCTTCTATCGTCCAGTTTGAGTTTATTCCTAGACCTCTGGACTGTCTGAGACCTATCAGAGACCCCAAGAAACAGTTAAATCTGAGCCTGCGTGGAACAGGTGGATGGAGAGCGCAGGTCTTCCCTGTCCCACAGACAGAGGGAACTGAGGGCAAGAGTAGGAAAACTGGTGTGGTCAGGCCTGTTTAACCTTTCCCCACGTCCCTCTTGGGACAAAGATGTTCCCTGAGCCACAGGGAGGACATCTCTCAAAACAGTCTCATGGCTTGGTTCAAGAGGAATTCAGGAAGGCCTTTTCTCAGATTCCTTCCACTTAAAAAACAGTACTTTGATGTGGGATTCCCCTCTGTATGCTGTGAATACCATTGGTTAATAAAGAAACTGTGTTGGCCTGTACAGGGAATAGAAGTAGGCCAGGAAAACTAAATGGCATGCTGGGAGAAAGGAGGCAGAGTCAGGGAGAAGCCATGTAGCCCTGCCAAAGCCGAGCAGAACTTTAGCCGATAAGTCACAGCCATGTGGCAATACACAGATTAATATAAATGGGTTAAATTAAGATGTAAGAGTTAGCCAATAAGAAGCTAGAGCTAATGGGTCAAGCAGTGTTTTAAATAATATAGTTTCTGTGTGATTATTTCGGTTCTGGGTGGCCGGGACGAACAAGCAGCCTAATGCAACAGTACTTTGGGGACACCATGTTTTAAAAGGTTGTTTCTGTTTGGTTTTGTTTTTCAAACTCATACGGAGCACCAATGACTCCACTTGGGTTGTGATAACATTCATCAGTGGGCAAAGCAGCCCCACGCCAGGGCTGCGCCCAAACTGTGGACACTGTTGGGTTGAGTGCCCTACTCTGCATAAGTCAAAGCGGGGTCAGTTATCTCAGGCTCCTCATGCACAGGAAAATCTCTCCAACTTGGGTCTGGCAGCCAAAGGCCGATGCTGCTCTGTATGGAGCTAAAGATTAAATTCTGTCTTGTATGACAGCCGAAGACCGACCACCATCCCTAGGGAAGCCATTGGGACCATGGGAGCCTGGGTAATGGTTGAAGTGGAGGGCACACCTCTGCCCTTTGAATGGATACATAAGTCATTTGGTTTCCATCAGCTATCCTTCTCAGGTCTCGGACGGTGTTGACAGCTAACTGTGGCTTTTATCAACTTAGCAGTAGCTGCCTGGCCAATGCATTTCATATATAAAAGCCAGGCCTTACTTTTCTAGAGCTATATTAGGTCACCTGGGAAAAAAAGACAAACTCACAAACAGGTTTGCCTCACCAACGGGCTTCATATTACAGGACAAATAAGTTTCAGATGTAACTTTTACTATTTAAAGGAACTTGCTTTGCAAAGACTACTCTCCGGAGTCAATCAGTTATTTATGTCTACTGAAAAATAATTGGATAGGAAGGTTTAAGGTTTATATAAATTATGAAAGTAAAAAATAATCTCAATGATAAACATCTACAAATACAATTTACTCTATGCTATTTGGTTTTTTTTGTTTGTTTGTTTTTGTTTTTGTTTTCTCAAGACAGGGTTTCTCAGTAGCTAAGGAGCCAGTCCTAGAACTAGCGCTGTGAACCAGACTGGCTTCGAACTCACAAAGATCCACTGTCTCTGCCTCCAAAGTGCTGGGATTAAAGGCGTGCGTCACCATCACCCAGCCCCTGTGCTACTGTTATAATAAGGTTTCAAAAATTCAAAGTTTTAACATCGCTTCGTGGATTCTAATAAGCTGGTAAAGTTCTGACTACTCTTACGGTCACAAGTTCAAGGTTCTGGGTTTCCTCTGGTTGTTTCTAAATGTAGACTTAAAGATGCTTTTCATTGTGCTGGAAATACCTCTCTCCAATTTACATACCTAGCCCCCTGGACAGAAAAAAAAAATGTCCCTTTTAACCCAAAGCCATGCCATAGCTTCTGCTATAACTCATAGGCATGAATCTAGCTGCTTCATAGACTCATGTTGGTTGCTTTTTCTACAGTGTGGATTTCAATGCAGGGAAGCTTACGTTGCTGATCCACAGAAGTCCATTTGGCCCGTGAAAGGTGAACCCTCCGGATAAGTACTCCTGTCAGTCAACAGCCTAAGCTTCCCTTCCTTTTGTCTGTTCTTGAGGAGGAAGCTCCAAATATAAAGGCTTTCTTTATGTTCTTTAAGTTCTGTCTTTAGTCTGTATCTGTCTTGGCAGGGTTCTGCTCAGCTGGTAGACACTATCCATAAGTCTACTGAGGACTACAAATTGTTCCAAAGGTGATCCCAATCCCACTTGCCCGAGGTAGTCCTAGAAAACCAGAAAGCCCTGGACTTGGCCGAGAGCTGATGTAAACCAGTCCAGTCGATGTGATTGCTCCCCGTGTCTCAGCTGGGTCAGCTAACTGGATGCTTCTGATAAATCATTGTCCTAATTCCCTCCCAGACTTTGGCTACTATTCTAGCCTTCCTGGGCCCTGATAATGGTGTCCTAATTTCAGCAGGAAGTAGTTTTAGAGGAGAATTTGTCACCCTTTGTCCTTAACAAAGATAAAGAATGCTAGAACCCTATCAGAGATTTGATTGGGACATCTAAGACAAGGGAGGAATGAAAAGCCATCTTATAGTAAAGGCAAAAAAGGCTCATTCTTGTTTGTGATTAAAGCTTTGTTTCTCAAGGATTGGGCTATGCCCCCACCTGTAACCTTAACTACAAATGGTTCTATACTGCCTGTTAAAGGAAAGGCCATCATGTCTTTGGTTCAAAACCATCTTGGCTGGGCAGTGGTGGTGCACACCTTTAATCCCAGCACTTGGGAGGCAGAGGCAGGTGGAGCGCAGTGAGTTCAAGACTAGCCTAGTCTATAAAGTGAGTTCCAAGACAGCTAGGACCGTTACACAGAGAAACTCTATCTCTAAAAACCAAAACCAAAACCAAGCCAAACCAAACCAAACCAAACCAAACCAAACCAAAATAAAACAAAAGAACCCAAAGCAAAAAAACCCCAAACTATCTTACGACTTTACCTCTGTTTCAAAAGGCTGTTATGACTACCTCATTGTAACCATGTCTTTGTTTCAGGAGGTTGTTATGATTAACTTGTTATACCTACATTCTGCTGCTGTAACCCTGCCTATGGAAACCCCTGAACTATAAAAACCTTGTCTTCCTCACATCCAAGGCTCTTGAACCTACCTTAGAGGGAGGAAGCTGAGTACATGAATACAAAAATCTTGCTTTAATTAATTGCTTGCTTTAATTAATTTGGCCATGATAATTTGGGTCAGTGATCTTTCTCCTTACAACTTTTTGGAAGCCAGTTCTCTTCATCCTGGGTATGGGTATTGGGAATTTGGTTCAAACCATTAGGCTTAACAATAAGCACCTTTGCTGCTGGTTTTTTTTTTTTAGATTTATTTATTATGAATACAACATTCTGCCTCCATGTATGCCCACACACTGGAGGAGGGCACCAGATCTCATTATAAATGGTTTGTGAACCACCGTGTGGCTGTTGGGAATTGAACTCATTATCTCTGGAAGAGCTGCCAGTGCTCTTAGCCACTCAGCCATCTCTCCAGCCCGCTGCCCTCTTATCTCAGTGAACCCACACCATGTTTTGGGGCTGGTGTTTCCCAAACCCCATCAACATTTTTTTTCAAATGTATCTCTCCACCGCTTCTTCCCAGGCTTAACTACCTCATTTGGGAAGCTGAGTGGGAAACTGAGTAGGGAAAGACAAAATTATTTTCACAGTGGATAGAAAGAGTGAAAAAAAAAACTTTATAAATAATTCCAGCGGGCAAGGAGGCACAGATCCTTCTTTAGGTACTAACTTGGGTTAAGTTCACAGCAAGTGAGTATGACTTCTGCCAAGTGCAGATTTCTTGGGGCTTCCCATGTGTCCATCTGTTGTGTGATGTTTTGATTGCATTCTGACGATAAAGCTTTCTTTGAATCAGATGGTGGAGCTAGCTACTAGCTGACCAAAATTAACCATAGAGGTTTTGGCGGACTGGGGACAGATAGTCAGGTAGTAGTAGGGCAGGGCTTAGAGAGGGTCTTGGCCTTTTTGGATGGAGGACTACAAAGATAGGAGGTCACTGGTGGCTTTTCCGCTGTTTCTCTGATCATTCAGGTTCTCACCTCATATCCAATTCGTGAGTTATTAATAAAGAATAATTAGATAAACGTATCATCCACCCCCAGATTTCCTGCATATTTTGTATGGCTTAGGTCCTCAAGTGGATTGTGGGGTGCTGTGATAGATGGCCTCATGGTTGGTCTTTCATGGCTCTTTCATTCAGCCTTCACAGTTAAAGCCTACATTCTGTGGAACAACAGCAGCAGGGTGAGCTGCGAGAGTTGCTCTGTAAGGAGGACCAGGCTAGAAACGCCCACAAAATGGCTTCAAAATCATCCACAGCTGCTGTTTACTACTGGAAATGTCATCTGTGTTCTTGTTTCTTTCTTTGCTAAGCTCTGGGACGTGGCTGGGGACAAGAGTCTCTTTCTATTCGACAAAGAGAAGTCATTTGTAAAAGTCTTTCACTCTCTGTCATGAGAGCCCTCCCAGCCAAAGAGCCTCCATCTTAGGGATTCAGCTGGGCCTCCCTTGCAAAAGCATCATCCCAGCTGGGCTTGTTGACTGTTATCGCTCTATCTTAGGGTTTCTATAGCTGCCAACAGACGCCATGACCATGGCAACACTTATGAAAGAAAACATTTAACTGGGGCTCGCCTATAGTTCAGAGGTTTAGTCCATTATCATCATTGTGGGAAGCATGGCAGCGGGCAGACAGACCTGGTGCTGGAGAGGTAACTGAGAGTTCTGGATCTGCAGACAGCAGGAAAAACAAGTGAACCACTGGTCCTGGCTTGAGGTCTTGAAACCTCAAAGCCCACCCCCAGCGACACACTTCCTCCAACAAGGCCACACCTCCTAATAGTGCCACTCTCTGTGGGTTTATGGAGCCATTTTTATTTAAACCACCACATGCTCCCCTGTGGAGGGATGAGGAGGGTCGTGAGACCCTTACCTGAGTACTCAGCTGGTTCCTACTACCTGTTGTATGCAACCTGCTTTAATTGCCCCTGCTGGGAAGTCTCATCCCTGCTGGTTAAAGGTTTTCCAGGTGTGGCCAGATGTGGCCAGGAATACACACTGCTGTACGTAGCCCACTGCTCCACATGGAAGTCCAATAAACTCATTGGTTCCCCAAGTGAATTTTGGGAGACTCGTGTCTTGTGTCTTGATTTGTTGTTGGAACCTTAGGAGAGGTGATAGATGTTACGTCTCCTCCTGGGGAAGAATTTTCACAATACACTCTTAAACTTTTTTTTTAAGAATTAGATAGATTATGATAAGGATTTCTAAACTATGTACATGGTTTTATTGTTTATCACCGTGTGTGTAGAGTGTTGTTTGTTTTGTGTTTGAGACAGGGTCTCACTGTGTAGCCCAGCCTAGCCTCGACCTCACAAAGATCCACCTTCCTTTGCTGCCTGGGTACTGGGATTAAAGACACCTTTCTTGGATAGAGGACAACTTTGTGGAGTCATTTCTCGCCTTCCATCTTTTCATGAATTCCAGGGATTGAACTCAGGATACCAGGTTTACACGGTAAGCACCTTTGCCTCCTGAGGCATCTTAATAGCCTGGTTGATGGGTTTTGTTTGTTTGAGACAGAATGTCCTGGCCTGGAACTTACTATGTAGCCCAGGATGACCTCAGACTCATTGCCTAACCAAGGTTGTCCTAGAACTTCTTATCCTCCTGCCCCTATACCCAAGTGCTTGACAACAGGCCTGTGTTATCATGCTTGACCAGGGGCGGGATTTTGAAGAACTTTAAAGAGTTTGCTATCATTCTGAGTTTGTGTCTCATAGGCAGGATATCTGTCAGCCAGACCCAGTTGGGAATTCGGCATTCAACATAAGTCTTATGATCTTGGTTTCTTACGACCTTGATTTCTCCATCTGCAAGGACGGGAATGATACTCACAGCCCACACCATGCGAAGGTATGGGTAGGGTTCCTTGGGCTGAAGCCTGGGATGCATTTGGGTTGAGACTAGCCCCTGCAGGGGTCCAACAGCAACTGGAGAGGTGGGGAGCTGACTGTCTGTCCTGTTAGCCCAGTGTTGCTCAGACTTATGTGGTAGCAGATTGAGTCCCAGCTTTCAGTGGTGGCATTTAGCTGCATCCATAGGTGGATGGCGTGGCTGTTTCTGAAGGCTCTCAGGAGCTGTCACCATCATGACTGCCATCACCGTCCTCGTTTGCTCTCTGTCACTGTGATAGACGTGTGAACAAAGCAACTTAGGAAAGAGGAGACGGTTTCCTTCATCTTACAGGTTACAGTTCATCGTGAATGGGAGACAAAGGAGGTGGGGGCAACACGGCTTAGAGCCCTCCAGTCTGGCTTTGCTCCCAAGTTCATGCTCAGTCAATGTTTTTATACATCTCAGGACCCACCTGCCTAGGGATGGTGCTGCCCACCATAGACAGGGTCCTGCCTTATCTATCATCAGTCAAAACAGTGTCCCACAGATATGCCTGCTGCCAAATCCGATCAAGGCAATTCTTTCATGGTGGCTCCTTCTTCCCAGGTGACTTTAGATTGGATCAAGTTGACAATAAAGACGAAGATAAAACGCAATCATCATAACCCACAACAGCAATCCCCGCTAAGGATCCCCAAATGTCTGCTTTATTTCAGGCCATGGGCAAAGTTCCCTACATCAACTCATTTTCTTCTCACGGCCACACTAAGAAGCGGATCCCACGGTCATCCTTCTCTCGCGTGTACATGGGAACACTCAGACCTCAACTGGAACTAGAAACCATACTGAAGTCTGTGTTCTTGCCCTGACCTCCTCACTGCCTGGCCCCTTATGTAGCCAAGAATGGGTTATATTTTGCTAGTTCTGCTCTAGAAATCTCAGAACACTGTAGTTCCTGGGGGCTGCTTTCAACTGGTTTTGGTGTCTGGGACACTGGGGAAGGAAATGTGTACCACCAGCTACTGAAAAGCAGTCGGACAGTGTTTTGGGGGAGGAAACATTGAGAAGTCCCACGTGCTGCAGGGTGTCAGACTGTTGACAAAGATCATCATAGCCAGGTGTGAACATGTGGTTCTGGCTTTGGAGATGTTCTCGCCCCAGGAGAAGCCAGATAGAACAGTTCTGGCCTTGGCTCTGAAGTAGGTGGATTTGAGACAAACCACTCAGATCTTTTCTTTGGGTATTGACTTCTCCTTTGTTAAAGTGAAGGGCTTTAGTAACAGTCTATGTGCTAGGTTCCTTGGCTCCGTCCTCACCACCTTGGATGCAGTAGTTGTGGGTGGGACCCAGGAATCTTTCCTAGAGAAGTGTTGACTGACTTTCAGTGTGGGAACTTGCCACAGAAACGGCCACTGGTGTTTCATGGAGGCCTTTGAGCTCCATTAAAGCTAATATCTCAAGAGATAAGGTGGAGAGAGGTCAAGGAAAGAGGCCTACCCAGAGCATACACAGACAGGAAAAGTAGGCCATTTTTAGTTTTTATGTTTTTGTGACAGTCTTACTGTCACAGGTTGACCTCAGACTCCAGATCCTCCTGCCTCACCCTCCCAAGTGATGGGATTATAGGCATGTGGAACCCCAAGAGTGAGGATTCACGGGAAACCACAATAAAGGTAAACACAAACAAACCCCCCACAAGAACCACGAAGATGGTTCTCTGCTTTGCCCCTCTTGAATTATCCCAGGCTTTCTGAGCTGTTGGCTTCTGTTCTGTGTGTGCACACTTTGACTTTGGCAGTACAGACAGCACTGGAGGGCAGGAGATTCAAATGGGAGTTGTTCTTACCAGTGCTTCTCTCAGTTTAACAAGAGAAGCTGGTCTCTGGGTGGATTTGTTTGCCTTGAATCTTTTGAATTACTGACTCACATCTCCTGTCACTTAGCACCTTGTGCTACAGCCTGAGGCCATTTTTCTCTTTCTCTGGGAAATGTGTCTTATGTGAGTGTATTTATCAACTCAGGCCAAAGATTAAAAACATAGATTGCCTTGGTAAAGTGATTCATTTTAATAGTCACTTCAGGATTTAGCCATTGAGTCAAAAGGGCTGGGGGGGGGTGGCTCAGTGGGGAAGAGTGCTGCACAAGTGTGAGGACCTGAGTTCAAATCCCCAGAACCCTGGCAAAAAGCTGGATGTGGTCTCATGCATGAGCTTGTAAACCTAGCAATGGGGTAGAGGAGCACAGACAGGGGCACCACAGGAACTTCCTGGCTGCCAATCAAGACCGGGTTAACTGAGAGACCCCATTTCTCCTAGGGTAGAGAGTGATAGAACAGGGCACCTGCCTGATGCACATACATCAAACACATACCCACATACATGTGCAGGCACACAAAATAAACTTTTTTTTCCCCCAAGACAGGGTTTCTCTGTAGTTTTTGGAGCCTGTCCTGGAACTAACTCTTGTAGACCAGGCTGGCCTTGAACTCACAGATATCCGCCTGCTTCTGCCTCCCGAGTGCTGTGATTAAACGCATGTGCCTCCATTCGTCCAGCCAGAAAGTCACATTCAAAGGTCTGGACCTCAGAGGTAGGAAAGGCAGAGTTACATGGTAGGGGAAGAGGATCATAGGCTCAGGCTCTTAAGGAACACTTGTCTTGAAATAGTTAATCTCTTACTTGGAAGGACATCACGTTGTTTGTTTTAATCCAAGGTGTATTTGTAAGAAGATTTGAAAGTATAGGCAAGCAGGTTTTAGCTTAAAGAACATTTTTGTTTTTTGTTTTCTTTTTTTTAATTTGGTCATGGATGTAATGAGCTGTCATAAGAGACAGTGGGTTATCCTAGACCAGAGGTATTTATTTAAACAGAATATGGTGCCCTTGGGGGACCTATGGACCAAATGCTTGGCAGGAGGTGGAGGTGACTCCTTTAAGGTTGCCTCTCCTGAATGTCACTCTCTTGTTTTCAAATGGTGCATCAAAAGGGGCCAATATCTGTAGATACTATCTGACTTTTATGTAAAGAGAAAACTGCATTTGGGAATTTCCCCTCCCTACTTAACATTTTTTACTTTTTAAGTAAATGAAGAAAAACATTGTTGATAGTGAAACCATGTGAACCCAAACAGGTGGTTTGACTATATGGCTACTGGGGTGTGAACACCAGCAAGTTAGGAAGGGAGAGATGGCTCAGTGGGTAAGAGGCCTTGCTGCACTTGCAGAAGAATCAAGTTCAGTTCCTAGTACCTACATCAGGTGGCTCACGACAGCCTGTAATCCCAGCACCAGGGGATCTGATGTCCTCTTCTGGCCTCTGGTGGTAACTGCATTCCCATGCATACACGGACACTAACACATAATGAAGATAAAAGATCAGGATGTTCAATACTAAGTACCTTGGGATTGGAATTTTACTGAGTTTCCTTGAACACTAAAGCTACAAGAGAATGCACATCAGTCTGGGAAACTGCAAATGTCATTTCTTTCTCAAAACTGCAAGCAAGCAGTTGTACTTGTGGGGTTAAATGCAGACTTGTTAGCAAGCAGGTGGGCCTGTCATTCTGTAGAAAACATGGGCGGTGACTTAGTTGGCAAAGTGCAGACTGGGCACAGTGGTGTGTACCTATAATCTCAATGCTTGGTAGGGGGAGGAGGAGGCTGGCTAGGGGCAGGATGGAGATCCCAGGAACTTGCTGGCCAGATTCAACTAGTTAAGTCAGTTGGGATTCAGTGAGAGACCTGTCTAAAAATAGAGGTAGAGAATGACAGAGGAAGACATTTGTCATCAACCTCTGGTCTCCACATGTACATGTGTGTGTGCACCTGCACACACACATGATCATGTAAACAACCACACATGCAGACAAAAGCAAACCAATCAACCTATTTGGGCAATTGCATGTGATTCAAGATGACAATTAAGACATTTATAAACAGTTTTGCTGGTTAATACCACACTCATATCATTTTGTACTAAACTGTTTTCCTTACCATACCGATGGAAGACACTTTTTCCCAGCAAGCTGAGTTATAATCCAGCATGGTGTCTTCTAAAGGGCCTTCAAGCTTGTTCCCCAGCAGTCTGTCTTCCATTTGGAACCCATAAAGCCATCTGAAGTGCAGATCATTAGGAAGTCGGCAGTAGTTGTCCCTGCAAGGTTGCTGCAGGGTGAATTCAGAGCAACAAGATAAAGCCAAAGCAGGAGAGGAAACCAGGTGGAGACTTGCTGGGGTAGCGCTTCGGGGTGGAGGGGAACTGTTTCTAAAATGAGGATTTAACAAATTATGATCTCTGCTCCATTGCTTGTTCACATGAAACACTAACGCTCCAATTTAACTGCAGGCTATGGGTGTTTCATCCTGTCGGAGCCAACTGTCTCCTTTCCAGAGCTGGTGTGGAAATGGGGAGGAGCTAAGCCAAAGATCTGGATGCAGGTTAGCTACACTCAGTAGCCATCCATGACCCGATTCCTTTTTGGATAGTCCTTGTATCTACTATATATTTCCCATCTGGCCTTTACATTATTGTGCCAAAATGAGATAGCATTTTGCTTCTCCCTAATTCTCTGCTTTAAAGAATGTAACTGCTCAGTGGTAGCATAGGCCTTTAATCCCAGAACTTGGGAATCAGAGGCAGATGGATCTGAGTTAGTTCAAAGTCAGCCTGGTCTACGTATAGCCAGGGCTAGAGAGAGACCCGGTCTCAAAAAAACAAAATAATTATATATAGCTATCTATCACTTAGTAAAAGGGACATTGTTGGATTATTTTTGCCAAGCAAACATCATGAAGTGTACCCTAGCTGATATGCATGCACCCCTGCTACAGACCTGTCAAGTCTATGAATAGGTAGACAGTTCCACATTGCTGCCTCAAAGCTTAGGTGTTCTCTTATCTTTCAAGAGACTTGACATCATTGGCTTGGGCATAGTAAATAATTTCTGGACTAGACAGTATGAAGCAGAGTAGGGCTTATTACAGTTTTCTTTAAGAAAGGTTTGAGGGTTTTGCCTGCATGTATGGATGTGCACCGCCTGCATGCCTGGCACCCTCAGAGGTCAGAAGGTGGCTTTTGATCCTCTGGAGCTAGAGTTCCAGATGGTTGTGAGCTGCCATGCAGGTGCTGGGACTCAAATCCGGATCTTCTAGAATAACTAATGCTCTTATCTTAGTCACTGAACCAGCTCTGTCTTAGAGGTATCTTAGTTTAGATTTCCTAAGCCACAGTCAGAGAGGGGTTCAGAAAGAAAGAAAATCCCGAGAGCACGTGTGTGGGCTTCTCGGCGTCACACTTCATCGTTTTTACAATAGTCATATAGAGAATTTTGGGTTTTGAAGCTATTATCTTCAAAGGGTTGTGAAGAAACCCAAATGAGATCACAGGGTGGTTCCCAAGGGTCACTGACAGGATTATAAACTGTCGAGGGAGGAGCAGGAAATCATTACTGTAACAAAGTTGATGTTAAAATTCCTAGAAAATGCCTGGGTAAAGGAGTGGGGCCCTACAAGGCCACCCAGTTCTAGACTCTAAGGCGGCGTCATTGCTCTAACACCCACATCTGAAAGGAATGTTATCTCTGTTAGCGGCCTTCACGGCAAATGTCAGCTGTGTTCAAGCTCTCGCTTAGTCTTCAAGAGGCTTCAACCATAATCCTTGGTGAGCAGCCCCTTTCTGCTTCCATGACCTCATGATTTTTCTTTTGTCCTGCCTCTTAATTCAGTACCAAGTGTCACCATACTCCATAATATAGGCCACCATAATCCAACAGGAAGCATTTGTACCTAAACACCCGAGAGTATGGTGGAAATTCTAACAGGCATTTCTAGCTCCTGTGTCAGTGGTGGGACCAGTCTGACACCAAGCCTTTGGCTGACAGGAATGCCTTTATGCCGCACCTAGCTGTTCCGGACAGCTCAGTTATCTAGAGGAAGGCCTGTAGCTTGTCTAGGCAAGCTGCAGAAAATGTGAATTTCCCATTTTCCTTAGAACCTAAAAGACCCTTAAATATAGCAATCATAAAACAAGTACAGGTCATGTGAGGATAGAGAGACTTAAGGTATTTCTGTATTTTATAGACTTGATTTAAGCTTCTTGTCCAAGGCCTATGGGGTGCAGGACATCAAAGGCCTATCATAGTCTGTGTTCTCAAACACTGGTATCTACATGCACTAGCCTAACAGAAACCTCACTTCAATCCTTCCCCACGGAGGTTCACTTTCTGGCCAGTGCCAGCAGTCTCCTCTCGGCAGCCTTGGTCGGGAGCTCCTTTCCCAGTGCTGCCCTCAGTGCAGGCGGAGACGCCTCCAGGCTCTTGGCACCGGAATAACCCAAGACCTCATGTTTTCTGCTCCATTCCACCTACCAGAGGATTCTATCTGTAGCTATCCAACTTGTCTGGAATGAGACATTTTGAATTCTTGCTCTACCAGCTCAACACCCAAAGTAGACCAGTTGGTAACAAAATTCTTTGATTCACAAGGAACTGTTCTACTTAGAATCGTGGAAACATTGACCAAAGGATGACCTCACACATTTGTCTTCCTCTCAGGAAGCTGAATGGCGTAGACTTGGACACTAGGGACGCTGCGTGGTCAACTGCAGCGAGTTACTGTAACTGAGGAGTGCAGGGGTAGTGTCCCCACATTAGCACAGGCTATATTCATTACTTAGCCACACTTCTCATATACTATTCAGACACCAGAGATTTCTCCAGTCTGATTAACACTGACAGCTCATGAGACTTATGTGTGACAGTCTATGATGCTCATGTATCATAGGGGTCAAATTATATGCCTGTCTTTTATCTTCTATAGTGCAATAAAAACACTGAAACCTTTATCTTCATATCTTTATTATGTTTGGACCTTTAAGAAACATATACCATAATATATACCACTATTCAGTAAAAATCTATTCTAGGTTTTAGGAAGCATACACCACAAACTATCTTGTTTCTGGTCTCTAAGACTACCAAGGATTTATCAAAAAGGTAGGCTCTGATCTATGGAATCTCAAGCCTTGAGGTTTTCATCACTGTAAAATATGTTCAAGTGGATAAACTTTATTACTTTTTTTCTTCTGGAATAGGCTAAGTTTTAAGTTTGTAGTCCATTATAAGAATATTCCATTCTTAAGCTCTGTTGTCTATCATGTCTTTGGAAAACCAACCTGGTTTTAAAAAAGAATTTCTTTTCCCCTGTACAGTGAGGATGAATTTCCCAGAACACATCCCATATTAACTAGAATGAAAACACTATAAAGTACACGTGCTGTGCTCACTCCAATGACGACTCACACCGTAACTACTCTACCATGGAGACACTGCTGCACCAGTCCAACTACGTGGAGTCAGTCTCAGGCTACATTCCACCCTGGAAGAGAACTCCTGGATCTGACATTAGAAATACAAAGGATAACAAGTTAACAAACGTACTCACATGACGTTTTCAAGAGGGTCCTCTCTACAAGAACACAGGACAGGGGCTCGGAAAGCTGTGGACAGGGCTGGGAAGGGCTAAAGCTATGGCTTTGCTGAGCACCCACGTGAGATGAAGGAAGGCATTTGTAAGAGTAGATTCTGCAGCATCGAAGGTAATTCTCGAAAAGAGCTGAGTGTCTTCTCAATTAATCTCAGTTCTGAGGCTTCAGAAGTTGAGCTACCAACAGTATCCAAAGGAAAGCCATTTCCGAGACACTAAGAAAGGTGCGTGCCTGACATTAGGCTGTCATGTTGATGGTTGAAAAGACTTTGGTGGTATCAATGGAAAAGGAAATAATTAATACACAGACCACATAACACCATTAAAACCAAAAAAACATTTTTTTTTCCATTTAAAAAAGTTTTAGGACACATAAAACAAGGCAACATTTATTCCTTCTTCTCGTCTTCTGGCATGGGGTCTGTGGGTGGCTCCTCTACTGTTGCACTGTTGCTCTCTGAGCCAGTATTACTATCACTGGTCCCTTCGACCTCCATGCTGTCAGCCCCCTCCTGCCCACTCTCCTTGTCCTCAGGAGTAGATGTGCCTTCTTCACCATTCTGCTGGCTTTCTGTTGTTTCTTCCAGGTGTGTCTCCTCTGCAAGACACATTTGCCACTGTCAGTTCCAAGACAAACATTGACTCTAACTATGCTGATGGCAGAAGACATTCTGTCCAATATGACAGCCACTAGCCACACATGGAGAAGCACCTGAAATGGACCAGTATGACCTAAGAATTTTTAAGCATATTTGAAACAACTTAGAATGCAAAAATCTACATTTTTAACCTATAGGTTTATAACATTTAAATACAAACCAAACGCTTGTGAGAACTGAGTTTTTTAAAGTATGAAGTGTACAAAACACACACATTGGATTTCGAAGACTTGCTATGACCAAAGAATATAAGACAGTTATGGTTGTTGTGTGTGTGCTTGTGTGTGCATGTGCACACACCATGTGTAGGTTAGAGGAGTGTTGTGTTCCTCAAGAACTGTCCACCTTTTGGAGACAGGATCTCTCACTGGTCCTGAAGTCACCAAGCAGGCTAGGCTGGCTGGAAATGAGCCCTAGGAATCTGCCTGCCTCAGTCTTCACTCCTGCTGTTTACACACGGGCTCCAGTCCCACCCACCGAGCTCTCTCTAGCCTAGAAGCCAGACACATGGGCACCTGGTGTTTCAGCTGCTCAGAGGGCTGAGGTTAAGACTGCTTGTGTCCAGGGCTTGAGGCCAGCCTGGGCAATATAGTATAGCAAGATCCTGCCTGAAACACACAAAATGAAGGCACAGGATGAAGATGCCACGCTCTGCTGTAAAATGCCAGTCCTGCTGGGTCATTTCCTTTAGGAAGTTAAGATCAGAAGGTATTTGACAACTCATTTTTTTTCCCTTTAGTTCCTTCTCCCTTTTCTTTTCCTTAAGTTAGAAGACAAAAGTAAACATCCCGAGTAAGAAATACCTCATTCAAGTCAACTGACTCAGGACTGAGCACAACCTTGTTGCAAGCAGAATCTGATTCTCAAGCACCCGTTGTAACCACAACAATGTGTTCCAGGCTCAAATTCATGGTAAAAAAGAGGTTCACAAGAATAGAAAGAGGCCCAGAAAATAAAGATTAAACCCAGACTTGTCAGAAAAGATAATCTGCTGAGTTATACACTGTATAACCGCCGGGTGGAGGTGCTGATGTTCATTAAACCCTGAGCAGGCAGTTGCTGTTTGAGTATAAAGTATGCCCGTGCCCCTTCTATTTCCTGTGAACTCTACTGGCATCCCCCGACTACCTCTGGCTTACTCCTGTTTACCCATGAATTTATGCTGCCAGAAATTAAGCTGATCTCAAAATTCCAAGAATAACCAAATTTATTAGTATTTTATCTAAACCTTACTTTAAAAAACAAAACAAAACAACAAACAACCAAACCCCAAAAATGCTTTTATTTAGGAAAATCAGAATCAAAAAGCAAACTGCTCTATCTGCTCTATGGTGAGGTCAGTTATCCATAGGTCTAGATAACTGTCATTTTAGGCTTTGTGGGCCAGGACGTCTTTGTTACAAGTTCTGAAAATTCTCTCTCTCTCTTTCTCTCTCTCTCTTTCTCTCTCTCTCTTTCTCTCTCTCTCTCTCTCTCTCTCTCTCTCTCTCTCTCTCTCTCTCACACACACACACACACACACACACACACACACACACGTTATCACCTCAAAGCAGCCACAGATGAGTGTGGCCATCTTCCAGTGAAACTTTACTTACAGAAAGATGGAAGCAAGATCTGGCTTACAGCTTTTACTTTGCTCAAAGCCTAGGTACCAAAGACCAAACGAATCTTGGGGACAATGGTAAAGGTTAAAATATTATCATTGCCTATTAATCCTATGTCAAATCTAGTACCAGAATGGACTCAGAGGCAGGTACTTTTCAATGAAGAAATGAGCTCAGTAAAGTCACAGTGCCAGCAATGGGGAAATGGACAGGATCCCTTTCCATATGCCCACCTGGGTTCTACTATGGAGAGACAGGAAAGTCACAGATTAACTAAAGGGAGCGGCTGCTGCAGAGCATCCAGAGGGAAAGGTCAGAAGGCAGCTATCAGGCCCTCACATGTTCCTGCCAAGGAGCTGGTTACCTGTCTCCATAGGGATGCTCTCTTCATCCTTCTTCTCCTCGGCTTTGTTTGTGGCTTGCTCTTCCTCAGGGGCAATGCTGCCCTGACTGCGCTCAGCTTGCTCCGCTGCTTCCTTCTCCCGCTCCTCCTGCCTTTTGCGGGCCTGCTCCTCTGCCTGTGCAATTTCAGCTGCGATTTTCTCCATGTCTACTTCCACCTTCAGACCGCATAACTAGTCAAACACAAATCAGACAACTCTTAGCAATGCTGCCTTCTTCGGACCTTGGGATCAGGTAAAGTTATTTCTTGGCTTTAATAATGGTATTTACATGGGCGAGTAAAACATATCAGTGTTTTGTCCTCAAACTGTACAGGACAAAAAAGCTGCTCTAGCAGCAAACCAGACATGGCAGGGCAGGGGCTGCTGGGGCACTGCCCAGGACTGGGCTAGCCTTAGGATGCCTCACTCACACGTCAGCTACCAAATACTCTATTCATTCATTCATTTTTTTAAGTTTTTTTGTTTTCTGAGACAGGGTCTCTTTATGTAGTCCTAGACGTCACTATGTAGACTAGGCTGGCCTTGAACTCACTGAGACTCTCTTACTTCTACCTGGGATCAAAGGTGCATGCCACCACGCCCAGTTGAGATTTACTTGTTTTAATACAAAGTGCAACTGAACTACATCTAATGAATATACCCATGAATAAATTACAATAAAGTGAAAATAATTCACAACTACAAAGATCTCAAACAAAAGCAGTAGCGGGATCTATCACCTGTGGGTCTACTCCTTCAATGCATACTACATGACACTGCAAATTTATTGTAATTTTTTCCGAAAAATGGGAATAATTTTATAAAGACAGTATGAGTTATATTGTGATGTTAGTACTGTTTCAAACATTAAGAAAAAACCAAAGCAACAGGCACATGACAAAGGCAGTCATTGAATGGAATGGATACCCTTTTAAGTTCATTGTTAAAGGAATCCGTGCTTTCCAGGAATTTCCTCTTCTTTTCCTGGTGTCGCTCCTCTATCTGAAGAAGTTCGGCTTCTAGTTTTCGCTGCAAGGTATCAGACCAGATTATGTACAGTTATACCTTCTCTCTAAGGCAGATGTAAAGCACACCAAGTATGTCATTTTAAAAAGCTTCTACTTTAATTTTGCATTTTTCATTATGTGAATGTGTATGTGGGTATGTGCACAGGTGTAGGTGCCCAGGGAGGTCAGAAGAGGGTGTTGGATGCCCAGGAGCTGGAGTTATAGACAGTTGTGAGTCACCTCAGATGGGTTCTGGGAACTGAACTCAGGTTCTCTGGAAGAGCTGTATATGCTCATAACCACTGAGCCATCTCTCCAGCCCACTAATTTTGCATTAAAAAAAAATTAGGTATAAAATCTGGCTATTTTTTTTTAAATGTAACATAGGGAAGGAAAGACTACCATTAACAAGATGTTAATGAGTAAATTCTTTGGGAAAATCATTTTATAGTAATGCAGCAAAGGTTGACGGGGTGCCCCAAAATTCTTCAGTTTGCACCTACCTTTTCACAGGTCTACTTATAATACACTGTCTCAGAGCCACATCGTTTGGGACGTGTGGCAGAGATTCCTCTTATTAGAATGAATGTTTTCTGCCCTTACCTGATGAACCATTAAAGACTGGACCTGTCGCTTGAGGACCTGCATTCTAGCTGTTGTGACAACCGACCGCACATCAGGGACCACGCTCTCGCTGAGGATCTCACTGATGAGGCGGTGGTTTCTCTGGAAACGGGCGGTAGCTGTATGCTTCATTGAAAAGCCGTCATCATAATCTAGAAGGAAGGAAATATTCTGGGAATCAGCTGGCTAGTCACCAGGACAGTGGTAACAAGAATCACCAAGTAAGCGTCCTCAAGTGTCCTAGCAAGTGGGCTTGCCCAGCATCAGGGGAGTCAGGGCAGGCCACAGTAAGAACCACACAGAGACAGAAAACACAACCAGTCGAAATGTTTCCATAAAGCTAGTAGGCAGGTGTTCTCAACCCCAGGGTGGATCTCAACCCTAGGGTGGAGTATCAAATGACCCTTTCATAGAGGTCATATATCAGATATTTACATTGTAATTCATAAAAGTAGCAAAATTAGTTATGAAGTAGCAACAAAAATAATATTATGTTTGGAGGTCACCACAACATGAGGAACTGTATTAATAAAGGGTCATAGCATTAGGAAGATTGAGAACAACTGTACTAAGGGATAATTCACGTCTGAGGTTTGGTTAAAATACAAACAACATATGTTCACATCTAGCCCTGGGATCCATGTGAAGCCTGCATGTGATGGCAGCACTTGAAATTCTGCCAAATGTTCCACTCTCCTAGTAGCATTTGATAAATGCTGGACTGTAAATAGGAGGTATCTTTATCATAGTTGTTAAAATTAATAAAAATATCCATTTGTAAAATTAACATATTACCATCTTCATTAGCAATATTTAGTTTTCCAGGCAGTATTTTTATAGTTTATTACATTAAAAAAAATGGTAAAGACCCAAACTAATCTCACAGAAAAAAACAACTTGATTTCAAGGCTGGGAGACTGCTCACATGAGGATCTGTGAGGCAAGCATGAAGATCTAAATTTGGAACCAGCCAGTATCAAGTAAAAGCTAAGTGTGGCAGATTCAGGAGGCTCGGCAGTCACTCTAGGTTCAGAGAGGTACTCTATCAAAGAATAAGGCAGAGAAGAAACTGAGGAAGCAATCTGGATGTCACCTCCGACCTCTATATGCCTGCACAGGGAAGTACAAGGATATATACCCAACCACATCATGAACAGGTGGAGACTGAGGAAGACTCTCAACATTGACACACAAGAATATCCACCACACACTCCGAAATACTTGATTATAATTTATTTTTTATAAATTTTAAACATTTACATGGCTGTTATGAATATATAAAGGTGCTACCCAAATTTAGGTATATACAGTATACAACTGTGTTATTTTTGGTATGTGTGATGCATGTATGTGGATCTGCAGTGTGCACACATGCATGTGGAGGCCAGAGAATGACAGGTGTCTTCTTCTCTTTCTGCCTTATAGACAAGGTCTCTCACTGAACTGGAAGCTCACCAATTTGACTAGACTAACAGCCTACCATGGTCCCAGAATCTGCCTGTTCCAGCTCCCCAATGCTGGAGTTATGGGTATGTGCCAGCTGTTTGAACTCAAGTCCGTGTGCTTGCACAGCAAAAGCACTTACCTACTGGGCCCTTGAGTCCCAGGGTGTGTGATCTTTCTGAGACAAAATCTACTGTGTACCCCAGGCTGGCTTTGAACTAGTATTAGCCTACCTGCCTTAGTTTCTCAAGTCTGGGATAACAAGTGTGCCCTACCATACCTAGCATGTGTGCTTATTTCTGGAACACAAGTATCTCCTTTATCTTGCTTTATCACCTTTATCTGGGAGTCATCTGTACTAATATCTACTTTTCTTTACACTAACTCATTAAACAAAGCTAGTTTTCCTTCCAATATAGATAAAAATAAAGGCTGTCTCTGAACTATTCAATCCTTTAAGTGTACAGGGGCCGTACTTAGGAAACCCTGCTACACATGGAAGCCCGCATGCTGCATATGATGGTCTCTGAAGTCATTTAAAAAGCCTTTGCTATCTTGTGTGAATCAAGGTCTGACCTGTGGACCTTCTGAGAGTTCTCTAAGGAGTCTGCAGATGTTGCCCTCGTATCTTAATGTGTTGGCTCCCACCTCTTGTTTTTTGGTGTATTTCTTTCTACCTCTCAAGTTCTAGAGCAGTGGTTTTCAATCTGTGGGTCTTGACCCACTGGAGGAATCAAATGACCCTTTCATGGGGTCGCATATCAGGTTTCTTCCATTTCAATATTGACATCATGATTCATAACAGTAGCAAAATTACAATTACGAAGTAGCAATGAAATAATTTTATGGTTGGGGGGGTCCACATGAACCGTATTAAAAGGTGACCACATTAGAAAGTTGAGAAATACTGTCCTAGAGGATCACATTATATTAATATAGCTTCTTAATTATATCCCATGTTACTGCTCATGTAAGAACCTCTCAAGCTTAGTTCCTGCTGTTATATTTTGCTTAGGAAATATTTTATTCTCTACACATGGCTTCTAAGATGCGATCCTTTATTTCTACTGTATAGATATATTCACTCTCGCAGTTATTGCAAACTTGCTCTTTGATTGTTTCAGTCATCTTTTTCTTGTTATCACTCATCTCATCTGGGTAATTCAAGTCTGCATATGGACTTTTAGCAGTACAAATAATGCTTAACACTCAAGTTCTGTTTCTAGTTCAAGTTTTATTACGTCCTACTCTATGAGAATTTTTGCCAGTAACACCTCAATGAATCCTCCTGAAACTCCTTTCTGCTCCTTCATCCTACTTGGCTGAATTTATTCCTGTCTTTTGGTGTCATTGTAACCTTCTCCACTCTTTAAATCTCTTTAAAGTTCTTAAGAACCCCTCTGGTGTGTTTAAAATGGGATCTTAAATTATGATTCTGGAATTTTTGTGGCTGGTAGTTGTTGCTTCCAATCCTGTTTGTTCAGCATGGAGTAAGACACAAAGACAAATAAACATTTACACAGCACGCCAAGTGAGTGGATGAGCATACTCCTAAAGGGAGGGGACTATCTTGGGAACACCTTATAGTTACAGACTGCCTGGCTGCGGATGCCAGGAGAGTAATCTGCTCATCTGCACGTGGAATTCTAACTAGGAAGCCTGGCCATCTGTGAGTAATGTACATGTGTAACACATAATACCTGTCTACATGTAATATATGACACACACAGGAGTGATTTCAGGAGTGGTATTCTCAAATTCATACTAAATTTTAAATAAAGTTTTATCATGCTTCCACACACTCACTAATTTTTGCTTCCAAGAGCCTTTAATTAAGTAAATTTAGGTAATCAGTAAGATTGGGTATGGTAATTCAGAGCATGTGCAGCTCTTCGAGAAGAAGAGCGCTTAGTTCCCAGCACCCATACCAGGGAGCTCACAACTGCCTATAACTCCAGTTCCAGAGGGTTTGACACCTTCTTCTGGCCTCCTCTGGTGCTGGACTCACACGTGCAAACCTACAGGCTTGCTACACACATAATTTAAAAAAAAAAAAAAAGACTGGATGTAACTTCAAATTTTTAGAAAAGAAGTTATCTGGGTGTGGTAGCACACACCTTTGATCCCAACGTTCAAGGCAGAGGCAGGCAGATATCTGTGAATTCAAGGCCAACCTGGACTACACAGTGAATTCCACTCCAGGACAGCCAGGGCAATGTAGATATCCTGTCTCAAAAAAGCAAAACCAAATCAAACAACAAAAAACCAAAACTGCAGCAAAAAAACAAACCAAAACAAAAGAATCAACCAACTCAAACAAAAAACCCATAAAGTCACTTAGGGTGTGTCCGCAGAAGTCTATAATCCAGGGTTTGGAGGCCGAGGCTGGAGAAATCAGTTCAATATAAATCTGTGCAACACAGTGAGATTCTATCTTCAAAAAACAAACAAATCCTATATTCTGAGTACAAAGACTGAAAAGTAACACATACAGCTGCTTTTCTTTACTCATTTTCCACACTCTAAAATCCTATTATTGAAATAACTTAAAACTATACTTTCCATTTAATAGAATAAAAGCCTTGAATTAAGATTTATCTTCTATTTTAATTCAGAGAGAATGCACACACAAACCCCACTTCCCTCCTTACCATCTGGATCCTCAGCAGGCTGAATGCTCATGTAAGGTTCTCCTTTCTCCATGCGAGACTGTCTCTGTCGACTTTCTTCCTCTAATGCAGCTTCGGCACGACTTTTTGCATTAATATATGCAAGGTATGCAGGGGAATTATGATAGGCCTTCATAGATTCATTGTACTCTATCTGAAATTGAAAGGGGTGTTGGTGTTTTATCATGTACGTCCTACAGGCTATCATGTGTGCCTGCCTCAGTCATCTGAATGTTGGGGCACGAGGCAAAGCATGGTGTCATGATAGTCATCTCTCTTTCTGAACAGAGAACACGAGGTTCAGACGTTAGGTGGGGGAGCTTGGTAGACGAACTTCAGTGCTGCCTCAGCTTTCTGGTCAAGCCTTATGTTTCTTTCACAAATAATAAAATGTTTTATTTATATTTAAAATATTTCATTTATCCCCTACCTTTTCGGCTTCGTATTCGTTTAAATATTCTTGTTTCTCTTCATCAGTGAGATCTCGCCACATGCCACCAATAATCTTGCCAATTTCCCACAACTTTAGGTCAGGGTTGGAAGCCTTTACTTGGTCCCAGACCTTAAAAGTCAACAGTTAAAAATTCAATATTAATGCTTAAGTATATAGTCATTTAAAAATACTCTACTATGGAACCCTTTAAATACAAACAAAGGCAGAGAAGACAGTATCAAACTAGCATGTACCAATCAGCTTGCTTCAAAACTGCAAACAGCTGGCTTATCTCATTTCATCTTTACCCTGGCAGATCTTATACACCATGTCATTTTACTCAAATACTTCAAACTGATAATTTAAGAACACCATTAATCACAGTACATGCTTACAGCAAATTAAGCAAACAATTAAAATATGTCTCTAACAGTTCAAGCAAATTTAGAAGAGTTAATTTGTATAATACGATGGCATCATACTATCAAACACATAAATAATAATTATGATCAAAATAATACTTTTACTATACTTACAAATTAATTCAGTTTGTGCCCTTGGAATTGATCCTAAGGGCTCTGATAGCACATGTTTTACTACTGAGCTACATCTCAGACTTATTATTATTCTTAATAAAAATAAGATTATTAATATATACAGTCTTGCATTCTTTCTTTTTTTTTCTTCAAGACAGGGTTTCTCTGTAGCTTTGGAGTCTGTCCTGGGACTCGCTCTGTAGACCACGCTGGCTTTGACCTTAACAGAAATCTGCCTGCCTCTGACTCCCAAGTGCTGGGATTAGAGTTGTGCGCCACCACCACCTGGCACATTCTCCTTTCTACTTAACATTTTTCTCATGTCTTTCAATATTATTCAAAAGGTATTACTCATTGCTACAGACTAATCTGTTTAAAAGATTTTAGCAGTTTATTTAACCATGCTCCTCTTCGATCTGAGTTTTAGAAATCAGAACGAACCACTTAATCCTTCCCCCTATTTTGTGTAAGGACAACGCCGAGCCCGTCTGCAGTAGCATGGAAGGCCATCTTCTGGTCCCCGGTACACACCTTTCTGCTGTACCTCATGTAGGGCATCAGCGGCTTATCTGGTGGCTTTGGAGGCTTTGGAATCGTGATACCAGATGATGCCTGTAAAAGAGTTAAACACATTCATTCTTCAATTGCTAGGAGCTCACCAGCACCTGAAAGAAAGCCCCTTAAAAATTCTAATGCGCCTTTCTTCTACTCGTCCATGGATACAAGACTCTTATTATTTTCGCCAAAGAAAATAGATATCACTGTAAATTCAGAAATGTTTATATCAAAGGAAAATGACTTTAAACACATAATATTTAATGTTTTACTTAGCAGTTTATTTCCACTGTTGGACAGCCTGGCTGCAAGAATAAAATATTATACATAATTCATGCACTGAAAATGGAATTATAAGCCAAACGCCTCACACTTAGGACGTTACCTTTTATTTGTTCAGTTACTATTACTCATACAGTCAACGTTGGATATCTGCAGATTCTGAACACTTACCATTCACACACTGTCTACAGGGGATCTCGTTATCATGTTAGGAATGTACCCCACACAAACAACATAAAGACCACCTCCCATGTTAAAAAAAAATCACCAATAAGAAATAGGAGGTAACTAGAAACCTAGCAAATACATTTAAAAAGAAAATAAAATATGTCCTTTAGAAATTCTCTTAAGGTTTTACATTATCTTGTAGTTTTGTTTCATGTCTCTGTAGTCTTGGGCAGCGGTTTTCATACAGTGGATCAAGATGCACAGACTCAAGTCACACTGTCCTTGTCCTCATTAGATGGCCACATGGAAACAAGAAAGCGCGTTAGGCGCTGACACTGGCAGACCTTGCTCATGTTACTTTTGAGGCCCATACTACAAAATTGCTTTTGTGGAAAAGAAATGAAGATAAGGAAGGACAGGATACAGAAAAAAGAAAATTAAAAAAAAAATATTTAAAGTGATTGGTCCTGTCTATGCGAGGAGATACAGGCACAGACAAGAAGACATCAGCTGACTTCCAGCCGATGCCCTATATAAAGCTGCCACTCCAAGGGCATCTAGTTCTGAACTTTTCTATCTCCTTTTCATATCTCCACACTGATGAAGAGGCCAGAATAAGAAGGAACATGGTCTATCAGATTTGGCTCTGACATTGCGGGGGAAGGAACCCTGACACTGACTCTCACGGTCGGAATGGGGAGAGGACTGCTTGCTTCACTCTCAGCACCAACACACGTACCAGCAAGTCCTTGCTGCTTGGACCCACAGACAGATGTGGTCTTAACCAGCAGTGGGCGGTGGAATGAAGCGAGACATGCGGGCAGAACTGTCACAGTGGTTAGAGTAGCCAATCAGGGACGCGGGCACCACTGTAGGAGCCCTAAGAAGTCAGAGTCCTACACGGCTAACCTTTGTATGGAAAGTCTGCCTCCCAATACAGGACATGATTAGAAAACATTTCTAACCCATCCCCAGACAAACTTTTGGAACACAAAGTGAGTGACAAATAAAACAAAATAAAGTTGTGTCCATATTTGAAGGGACTGTTAACAAGTAAAAATTCTAACACATTTATATTTCAAACTTTGGGTATACATTAAAACAGCTAAAAAAACCAAAGTTTATTAATATTTTCTCAAATCTTCCAAAGAATCACATTTTAGAACATTAATAGATTTGCTAATTCACTCCTTTCCAAAAAAGGGACCCAAACAGAATTACAAATAAAAAACAAAACAAAACAAAACAACACAAAACAATACTTCCCCTACTCCCTAAGAATAATAAGTGAAATTCCAGTTGGTTTAGGAACTCTAGAGAAGTTTACCATCACATATCACCAATCTGCTGAACATCTCAGACTCCTTTCTAAATGTCCCAAACATTTTTCTACTCTGCACTGAGCGTGTTATTCCGTCCTTTCTTGTTAAGAGTCAACTAGAAACAGCTACTACGTGATTGCTGTGCTGTGATCCTAGATAAGAAAAACTGCAATCGGCCCTGCTCTTTGGCTAAGTGGCCCAGGAGCACAGTTTTGGAGAGCTCAACTTTGCTGTCGATGAAGACCTTTCCTTGTTGCTATCAGGAAATCCACCTTTCCGATTTCTTTCTTCCCATTTGCAATGAATTGGAGGTGGGAAGCAAATACTTAGGCTTGTAAAAACTGTTCTAAGAGTTAGGTCCTGGTCAATCTGTGGAGAAAGTCCATGATTTTGTGGTCGATTTACCTTGAATAGCACAAGAGAATTTTTTGTTGTTTCTCAATTCTTAGCTGTTTCTCTGGCAAGGTCTTATTTAAGGATTTTCTTCTGGAGACAGGATTTCTACTAGCAAGAAGTAGGCTGCTTTTAACACTCTATCTCAATCTGTTTACAATCCTGTATATTAGAGAATGTGAACCATCACCTGAATAAACCAATCAGGCATGGGCTGCACTCAAAGCTATCCTAAATCCTTCAAAGGTCTTAATCTGGTACCTAAGTGCTTTATTATCTGAAAACAACCCACATATTAAGACAGCCCTTGACTGGCGTTTCACAGAATCATTTCACCAAATCACTATGGCTATTTATAGAAAACAATTTACTCAGCAGGAACATTGCTCAGCAAGTAGTGCATCACTGGGGTCATTCTCTACAAACCCTTTTTATAAGCATCTGAGTCCCAAAACACTAAGTCAGAGATACAAGAGAATGCAAGCCCTAGGTTTCCAGCAGTCTACTCACACATCAGTCTGGTGGTAATAGAACAAAAGGCCAATAAAACAAGGAAACAACTACAGAGAAGACACACACCAAACTTCACTCCTAACCCACTCCCTATCCTGAAGGCTAGAGCTCACTCTGCATTCTGAGGTCTTCTGCTCCCTAGGAGGGAAAGGATTGAAAACACACAACCAGCCTAGGTCCAGAAAGAAGTGCATTCTCCCTTTTCTAATCAGGTTTCTACTGAAAGACCTTACTTTGTATCAACTGAGAAGCCTCACAGCTATCTACAAATTAAGAACTGGCTGTTTGTACAAACCCAAAAACAAGTTATTCTAGGATCACAGGGACTACTGACTTTTAGCTACCAAGAGCTTAAAGTATGGAGTGATTCAGAATCATCATTCTACTTACTACCCATAAATAAAGTTCTGCATTAACACAAATGATCTAAAACTAATTCTGCTTACTTATGTGAATTATAATGTTCTTTCTCATCTGATAACTTTGCTACTTATTACATTTGTGAAACAACACATTTAGGCCAGAGAAAAACATACACTGCTGCACATAGAAACTATGTGCATTGCAGAATGCACACATAAACATATTTTTCAGAATCCTTTTCAGATACTGTGAAATACATATGGCACATAGAACTTGATATGCTTATGAAATACAAATTATGTAGAAACAATGAAAAATTTAGACAAACAAAACCTATCAAGCTAAGCAATGTGCTTACCAAGATAGACACACGGTTTGATAGTGACGAGTTTTCAGCTGTAGCTTTACTACAGGGTGAGAGGGTTTTGTTTTGTTTTTTGAGTTACATTTCTTTTTTAGGAAAACAGCAAATGAAAAACCAGATACTAAAAAGATTACAGCCATTCTGTGTTGTATATATTCTCACCAATACCATATTCTAATGAAGGTACTTGACTTTTGGATTTATTACCTTAATTTCCTTGGAGTTTAAAATAATTTAAAAATAAAAGCTTTGAAGTATCCAGTTTTGATTATCTTCGTTGGATCACTTAAATGAAACACCCCAAATTTTAGAAATCATGACTGGAAATAGACCTCCAGTTGTACTTATCTGATACCAAGAATTCAAGTTTTATTCTGAAATTCCTTGAGGTGACAGTAAAATCTTTTTCTGAGTTAAACTGGAAAGAAACGAGTCTCAGATAGGTCAATTACTAAATCCAAAAGACAAATAGCTGAGTGTGGAAGTTTAGATGGGCAGGTCTGCCCAAAGTTTTCTAATTCAGACGAAGCCAGGTCTAGTCCAAGCATTCCTTAAGAAATTACATCCTTGAGAGTAACGCCAATTACCTTAGACAACAAAAGACACTCTTCATGACACAAAGTAAGTTAACCAAAAGAATTCGAGATTTGTTTACATAGACAGTATGAGCCTTAAGTGTTTAAGGCTTAATCCCTATTGATCACCAAAACAGAATGGATTTCTTTTCTTTCAAGTATATATCCAGACTGTACTTTTTTTTTTTTTTTTCCAGTGTAAGACTGTACAAAACAGTTGAAAAGTCAGGTTAAATTTTTTTTTTAAATGGCTGTGCTTCTGATTCAAAAGGACCTAACTCTGGAGGCATTTCTGGTCAATTCCAGTTGTTTGCCGGAGGCTGTAATAGTTGATTCTCCTACCGTGACCCGGCTGTTGGTGCCCGGGTTCCCTCCCAGCCTGTAGTTGTTGTAGGCGAGATGACTGTATGGATTGTATCCCACAAACCCTGGTGTGCTGGGCATTTGCTGATGGAAACAAATGAGACAAAAACACGAATGAGAAATGAGCTCAAACGAGGAAAACACAGAAATGAAAAATGATCTGCAATATGGCATGCAAAAGCAACCTGAATTTAAACAAGCAATGATGTGTTGTAATTGTTCTTTTTGTTATTGTTGAGGAAATTAAGTTTTTTTTTTTAAATTGAGAAACCAGCCTGCAAGTATGTATGTGCATGCATGTGCATGTGAGAGTGTGTGTTTCTTCTCTTTCCTTCTTTCCCTTGGTGGGGGTTAGGGATGCTTGTGAGACAGAGTATGTGTGTTTTGTTTCTGAGGAAGGCATCACACTGCAGTTTCAAACATCTACAACTACTTCATGGTCAACAGTATGAGATAAGAGTTCGGCAATCTGTGATGTCTGAGATGGGAAAGCTTCAAGTATGATAAACTTTAAGTCTGAAAACACTACATGCAAACGAAACATGATTTATTGGACAGTTATGTGGATGCCACCGATGCACTCATTTACTAAAAACAAAAACAAGAAATGGATCTGCTTTCAAAGACAGCTTTAAGTAATTTTATATGTGACAAATGAGAAGAGACTCAAATCAGGAGGCCAGGAATTGTCAGTAGGAAAGAACATATGCTGGATTCAATGGATGTCACATGCATGATTTCAAACAAGGACTTGTAAGAAATGCATAGATTTCATACTGGGGTACTATCTGATCTTTAACCCAGTCATTCTCTCATAGGCTTTCTCTTCCATCTCTTCTTTGATCCATCTTCCATAGGTGATCATGAACAGTTTATGCATTTAATTTTAATGGGAACTACGTCTTTTTAGTTGACAGACTTGAACTTCTTTTTCATCTGATTTCCTGTAGGCTCTCAGCCTTTCCAAATACAACTGCTCGCTGCAGCGACAAAATTCTTGATTTTTGTGAATTATGTGTTGATATAATCACAAGTGGGTTCTTATGTAATTGTGGCCTTGTGGTTAATACAATGACATCCAATGTTCATAAAAATCAAGACAAAATGCATTAAAAAATGTAGTAAAGAGAGATCAAAAATGTATAGTTTACTTAGTCAAACTCAATCATAAGTGATAGCAATGTCATTTTTACATGAAATTAACATAGCTCTCCTGGATTATACAAGAGTACACTTGACACATCCCCGCTAGACTTTAGTTGTCACAAAATCAATGTCATTTCCTAAAACATGCCCTTGTACATATCCTTAGTATCCAAAGTCATTCAAGCAGGCAGCACATGTGATACTTTTTAGAGGAGAACAAAGTGATCAATTATAGCCCATAGTTAGAAAAGACGCAAATTAATCATATTTAAGTAGCAAAACACAGATGAAATAGTAAAGGCACAAAAGAAGTGCATGTTACACATGGAGTGGTTCATCTGGGTGGTGGCCGTGGAGGGGTGGGTGGTGGTGATGGTGGGAAAAGCAATGGAGTTAAAAAAAGAGAGAGAGAGAGCGGCTAACTCATTCTATATTCATTCTACTAGATGTTAGAATTCCTAGTTCCTGGATTTTGTGTGAAATTATGGGACGAGGGACAAAAAAAGAGATCCCCTTCTTTGTATGAAAACTCAGGAGGGGATCCTGGTTTTTAAAATATCTTTATTTCAAAAATAAATAGCAAGTTTATTCATATAAACTACTAGAGGCACTATTTATATAAAAATGATATCTCTAAGCACTGCATAAAGAATGAGAGCCACAGGTTCAATACGAATCAATAACATGAGCAAATAGGGGAATTAAAAAAAATGAAACTAGCATATAGTAATTATACCATTTCTAAAGTTGAGGGACCTAGTTATATCTTTGAGGCTCTTAATTGCTCAACTCAATCTTTACACAACCATGAGTATGTGATGGAGATGGTGGTAAGAATTATTCTTTAAGAAAGAAAATAATGAAGCACAAGAGTTTACAGTCTACCAAAGTAACTTTACAGACTGTATTAAATAAAGTGAGCTGAAGAATGCATGATATGCTTTTTAAAAAGAGCATCTCAGGAGAAACAAACTGCTGATAAAGGTAACTAAAACATTCACCTACAGGTTAGTAAATCAGACTAGTTACCTAATGGAGAAAACAAAATGACAAAGGAACTCATTAGTAATAAAAGGAGACTAGCCTGAAATTAGTTGGTAGAGGGATGGAAGGAAGAGCTAGCAGATATTAAAGAATTAATTTGGGGCTGGGCATGCTGCTAATCCCAGCACTTAGGAGGCTGAGGCAGAAGGATCACCATTTCGAAGCCAGACTGGGCTACATAGAGACCCTGTCTCAAAACAAAACAAAACAAAACAAAACAACCCTGATTCTGATTTTGCAGGATATGGTTATGCTAAGTGATTTTTGTTTTTTAAATGGTAAGAAAGCCATTTCAGCATGTCAACAAGGGCCTGCACAGCTGTCGTGAAATCTGAATTGTGGACTGGACGATTATTTTACATGCTGATCAAGCAGGGCTAGAGCTTGCTGGGTGAAAACAGTTTCCACCATCAGACACTCTGAAACAGATCAGTAGGCCAATCAGCATATTTATGGAGAAGAACAAAATTCAGCAGCAAGTTCTGACCCACAGGTAATGAAATTCTTACTTGAGCAGCTTGAAAATAAGACTTATGATAAGTGTTGTTATCTTCAGAACTAGAAAGTTTATTTAATGTGAAAATTTTATATATACAGACAAGAAAGTTTCATTAAAAAATTTGTGTTGCTGGGGCTCCACCTGGGCCTTGCACACGCTAGGCGAGCGCTCTGCCGCTCAGCTATGTCCCTAGCCCTTAGCTTAGAGTGAGAGAAAAACTGCAATAACCAGCTGAAGGTTAGGTTTAAAATCAACAATAGCAAAAGGATAAATAATGCCAGAATGAGCATTTACTCAACTTACAGGCTCTTTAGCAGGGAAAACAAGGAAGAAGTGTTTCACTCATTTCCCATTAGGAAAAAACAGAGCACAGGAGGTTGGAAGCTCACAGTATGTAATTTTAGATGTTGGGTTTGGTTCAAAGTAGGATGAAAAGAATTATTTTATTTAGTAGGAAGTGCTGAATTTTAGCTGAATTTTCTATCTTGTGGCTGTGATGACTGAGTGACTGTCACTGGAAGACATCTGGGTTTTTGTATCAAGGCCAGACTTGGCTATTACATTAACAAGAAAATTAAAACTTACTGTTGCAGGAGCTGGGGTGGGAGGTGGGGCATAAGATGGTCTTTCTGTTTGAAAGAAAATAAATAACTTCTTGTAAACAACTGAGATATAATACTATGCAACAAAACTACCAATGGTCCTGTTTTGAAGAAAAAAAAAATGAGAGTAGTTTGGAATTCCCATTTGCTAGGGCATTAGTCTCGTATTAACACAGATTGATAAATATAAAAATTGAAACTTACTTGACATTTTGGAAGATTAAGTTCTCAGTTCCTTAAGAATGAATCTGAGACACTAAAATAAAAAAAAAGAAAAAAAAGAAAAAAAAAGAGAATCAAAACTCAGCAAGCATAAGAGAATGTTTTCCTAAAGAATAGGGTAGTTTGATTGGTATTTCTGAGCAAAATTACGTCACTATTAATTGCTAGTAATCAAGCCTTTTGCATATTTTTAACTAGTTCTTGTAATCATTTGGTTGATCAGAATTAAATGATGAAAGTTACTGGGAAATTTAGAGTTGTATTAGAAACGGATCTTTAAGTTTTTGCTTATGATATTGAGCCACGTCTTGTATGGAAAACATTTTGCTGATGCCATGCAAACGTTTACTCAGACTGGTAAAAAAAAATAATGACAGTAGAATGTGATGTATTATCAGGGTGACCCCAACAAAGCCTACCAGACACTGACAAATCCCTGACCAGCAGCTCTGCTTTTTTTAGCGGACATCTTTTATTGAGACAGAGCAAATGTCTTATTCCTGGAAACACTGTGAGAGATAATTTGGTATGATAACAATCTTTATATTCTCTTTTGTTGGTAAATAGTTTCATAAGTGAGGGAACACATCTTCAGAGTCTACTGGAATGACTCTTACTGGTCCTTTTTATAGACCATTTCAGAAATTACTCAGGTACTTTTCTGATAAATTATCTGGGCAGAACAACTGCATCTTCTCTGTATTCTTATCTGGTTACAAAGATCAATGGCATCTTCCCTTACACGATATGCCAATATGGCTCGGTTTTGTCTTCAAAGAGAGGAGGGATGGTCTAATTTATTATTGTATTGCTCAAACCTAGCTCAATTCTTCACGGATTTGGTCCTGGTATTACCAGTTCACAACATGGACAGATGTGAGCCTGCTCCTTACTCAACACACACCACAAATGGTAATATATAGAGATGAAAATTCATTTTTAGAAAGGTGAATAAACAAACTACGATTACTGGAGTACTTTCACCCATTGCTATGTGCAACACTTTTTTTCTTCTTCCAGTCTCCATTTTAAGAAAAAGGCTCACATCATCGGGGTTGAGAGTTCTGATGTGGGAACTTCAGTTTCTCAGCCCAGGCCTCTCTTTTCTTCCATCAAAACCCTGTAGGCCTTGCTGTGGGGAGCCCCGACAGAAACTGTAACAAGGTCCCTGGTCCCTAACACTTCAAGGCTAACAAATGATTGCTCTCCAGTAACTCCTAAGAGTGGATCTAACCCTAGTGCCTGGCATGGAACTCAGTATCTGTTGAATAATTAATTACCTTGACAAGGTAAGCTTATTACACAGTCTCGCTCACTATTCACAACGACCCTACCAGACACATACGGCTGTCCCCATTTTACAAACCAAGAAACAGTCTCAGGGCGACTAAGATAGTGTCTAAAGCCGTAGGCCCAGAACTGCCAGGGGTGGGTTTAAACCCAACCCACGACGTCTCAGAGTTCACTCCTTCCTTACTCCAGGCCACTCCGGGAGTCTTTAGGTCGCTGCCTGAACCAAAAAGGGAACCACCTTCCAGATGGGTGAGACCCCTCCGGCAGGCCTTGCTCGGAGGGCTTCCCGAGGTCCCCACCCCCTGAGTTTGTGGCCGAGGTTGAGCTTTTCTGACAACACCCCCGCAGGGGGGTGTGCATCGGTGCTCGGCCAGCGTCCGAGGTCCAGCGGAAATGGAAAAGTGGCGCCTCGGAGGAGCTGTCCCGGATGGGGCTTCCTTGTGACCCCGCCGCCGCTAGGCCTCACAGAGGCCGCACCAGCCCTAGTTCCCGCCTCGGAGCTGAGCCCGACCCCCAGCACCCCGCGGGAACTCGGGGTCCCGCCAAGCCGACACACCACGGCCCGCCACCCTCCCCGACCGGGTCGGGCTCACTTGGAAACACTCACCCGCGGGCCGAAAAGGCGCCCGCAGCTCCGGCTTCGCTTCCCTTTGTCCCGCGCTCGCCCCGCCCCTCGCGCCGGAGCTTCCGCGCTCGCACTTTCCACACGTTCCGGGATTTCACTGCGGGCCGCGGCCGGCTCTCCTCAGACGAATAGCCCTTCCCGTGAAGACGTGGCGAGGCTTAGTGCAGCCGAGGATTTTTTTTCAGGCTCTCCAGTTTCCTCAGAACTCTTCCAATTCGGATCCTATCCCAGCCGGGCGCCGATTCGTCACGGCGAGGAGGGCGGAGAAGGCCGGGCCGCGTTGCGGGCCCTGGTTCGCGGCCGGGCGGCAGGAACTGCGCCGCCGGCAGCGCGGCGGGGATCCACCGAGGCGGTGGTGTCACCGTGTGAGACCCGCGCCGGGCGAAGGCACGCCGGAGCCTCCGCCGGGAGAGGGCGGGACGCAGCTCCTGCACACCCGGCACCCCGGCGATACCCTTCGCTGTGGTCCTTAGTACGCCGCCGCTGCAGGATGGAGGATGGAGGCGGGGAGGACTCGGGTCGCCGCGTTTAGGTTCTCGCTGGCGCCCAGCGGGGCTCCCTACCTCAACAGCCTCAGCGAAAAGCAACACGGGAGTTTTGTAGTTTTCTAGATGCTTCTAGAGATTGAGTGATGGCGACGGATTTCTGAGCCTAGGGTTCGCAGCTGTCAGCTCACTCTCGCCAGGTCGCATACCTGTGACAATTTACATGTCTTTCCAGGAGAACCAATTCCGATTAGCCTCACCTGCCTGCAGATAGCCAGCTCAACTGTTTCTTTGTGATGCCTTCCGGGAATTTTCCCAGGCTCTTTGGAGTCCTGTGTCTTGATACCCTCTATATGGGACTGGGCCATCTGTACTCTTGGAAAGTCTTGAAAGCAAATGTTCAGACATCTGGACTGGACAATTTCATAATTACCAGTGTTTTCTAAGGGCTACTTTCATAATTAGGTGTTCAGTTAGTGTGTATGGGGGGGGCATCTTTCTGGACCATTCCAAGGCTCATTTTATTAATTCCAAGTACCTGGCCGATGTGGGTCATGATGGAGAAAACAACAACAACAACAACAACAACAAAAAACGATTAGCTGACCTGTGATTATCTAAGGGCAGTGTTAGCGTTTAGAGAAACTGGTTGAATTCTGGGGCTACGTGTCGGCCCTGCAGAGCAGGGATAAGTGATAATACTGTCCAGTTCTTCAATTGCCCAATATTTTCATACCTATGAGTAGAAATTAATGAAATGAAAGAGCACATTGAAAGCAAAGACTAAAGGTGACTGTGTCAGGCGAATGGGTGGCATGAGAGAATGCATCTGGAATTGGTTTTTAGCATAAAAAGCATACAGAGGGTGAATGTAGGATCCACAAAGTCACATCAGGGGTCCAGTATCCTCTTTGGTCTGCTCAGCAACTCAGGGAAGTCTTGTTACTTCCCTGCCTTAATGATTGTAGGATACAGTGGTAGCAAAGGAGGTGGGGGCACACCGTGCTGTGGTGTGTGTATCACATAACTATATGAACACAACATGTTCAGTTCTGTTAGTGTTCCTATCACGTGACCTCAGAGCTGACATTTTGGTATTGAATAACCTGTTAGGGGTTCATCTCTGGGAAGGACTTCCTCTTCCTCTCAGCATTCCTGTAGTTCATTGTCTAGGGGTGGGGATATTTGATATCTTGAACAATGGATGATTTATTTAGATGCTTATTATCTGTGAAATTAATGGATGATGATCTCGTTATCCCCCTTTGGTTCTTCCTCTAGATCTTAAGGTTTCAAAAATGTATAAAGAGGACTGTCAAGATGGCTTAACTGGTAAAGGTGACTGCTTCATAGCTTGACGACCTGAGTTCGAGCCTCAGGATCCACCGATATGGAAGGAGAGAACCAACCCCTACAAGTTATCCTCTGACTTCCACATGCTCCATGTGATCCTCATGTACACATGTAGACAGAGAAATGTAATAACATCACATATATACAATAGATAAAAAATCATTTTCAAATAATTTATTTTAAACTTTAATATAAAAATCATTTCTTTTTTTTTAGACATCACTTGTACTTCAAAGACTGTCATGTCAGAACAGCACAAGTTGGATACTTTACCAAGAAGGAATATTTTTTTCTGAAATAATTGAGTTTAAAATAGCTATTATGCTTTGAACTATTGCTTGATCCTTGTCAGTTATGGTTTTCCTCACAAATTCTTTACTTCTAGAGACTGTTTTCAGTAAGTAGAATTGTACATTTGAGTAGTGCCTTGCTGGATATTTCAGTGTGCATATTAGTTCAAGCAGCTGTGAGGCAGAGAAGTGTAGCTCGAATTCTAGTTGGTCTTAATAATAAAAGCCCAGAGTCAGATATAGGGGTTAGTGCTGAAGTTCAGAGAAGCAGAGAGGCCAGACACTGAAGAGTTCTTTTACCTGTACCAATGCTTAGACAGAAGGGCGATCCTGTCCTCAGACTGCGTCTGTCTCCACCAAACCTCAGACTGCCCTGAGCTCCCTCCCCTGTCTCCTCCCACCTTATATTCCCCTCACCACCCAGCCATGTCACTCCATCACTCCCTCTCCACCTCCCTAGTGCTGGGATTAAAGGTGTGTAATCTCAAATGCTGGGGGTCACCTTTAAACTCTTTCTCTTTTAGATAGATTAAATCTTGTTTAGCCCAGGGTGGCCTTGAACTAACAGAGCCCTGACTGCCTCTCTCTCCCCGGATTCCTGGAATTAAAGATGTGTGCCTCCACTCCCTGGTCTCTAGTGGCTTATTAGCTCTTCAGCTTTATTTGTTAAAACATAGACAAAATATCACTACAGGGAAGCCATACTTAGAAGCAAGCATGGTCTTCTCTTTGTCTTCAGGTGTGAATTTGAGTCCTAAGAGACAGAGAGCAAACCCTCCTCTCATCTGGTCAATTACTGGAAGAGCTGGGGATCAGATCCTCCAACTGTTAGTAACTGGAATTACTCTTTATATTTGTATTTTGTTATGAACTCGTGCATTTGGAATATTTTCAGAAGATGGAGGAATGTTCATTTCTATCCCTCTGTCAGAGAGGACAGTATTATTTAGTACAGTGGCTGCGAGGCTTGCAAATGATCCGCTGACTGCAGTGCCCAGAATCCTGCAAGAACTTTGCAAATAATGCTGTCTACTATTATACTTTTTCCAGAATTATAGGGTTTTGTAATTATGGTTATGAGATTTGTTTGTATGTGTAGGCTCTCACTGCGTAGTTCAGGCTGGGCCTGGAACTAAAAGCTCTTCCTGCCTCTGTCTTTCAAGTGCTGGGATTAGAGGTGTGTGCTGTTGGCACCCAGAAGTGCTGGTTAAACCCACCACCTACTGTGACTGCAATTTCCTTTCTTCCTCAAGTGAGCCGGCTTTGTTTGCCTCAGCCATGCACAGACAGCTTTGAAATAAGGGCGCTCAAATACAAGGCCGCCTTAGAGTTCATGTTTCAATTTTTTTTTATTATAGCGGTATCATTTACTTTGGTAAATTCATATTCCGATTTTAAAATGCTTTGAAGCAAACAAAACTCATTTACAAATTCAAGTACTGCATGTTATACACACAATAGCTGCATAGTGGAATTTCTCTAGCAAGCTGTTAATTCACAATGCCCAGTACTAACAGTACGGCAGTAGATTACACTAAATGTATCGCTTTGCCACAATCGTTGTATAGCACGGTAACCAGTACAACAGCTTATATGATTGCACGTCAAAGCTTTAATAAAGTTGTAGCATTTGATGATGAATGAAATTTTCCCTTTTTTTCCCCTGAGGTCCAGACCCAGTGCCACCCTGCTATGCCTCTAGCCCAAAAGATACATTTTTATGTATAGGATGCAATTATAGTTCAGATGCTTATGCAAGAATAAGCAGTGAATATGCTGTCGTATCCTTGATAAAACCACATCATTCCTTTCTACTAAATAGAGTGAGTCAGGCTAAAAGTAACCTGAGGTAATAGAAAGAAAAAGATATGTTAAATCCCTATATTATATTAAAAGTTACTTAACATTGCTTTGTGGCTAAAGCATATTTACTGGTCAAAATATATACATATATGTACACACATGTGGAGAGAAGGGGGGATAGGGAGGGGATTGATTTTGAAGGCTGCACTAAAATGCTAGCATAGCTGTAGCCCTTATGATTCTTCAGCTGGAAGCAGTAGTTTGTATTCCTTTTGTTGTTTCGGGGGTGGGAGGGGAAGCCTATAACCATCTAGTGTCTTAAAACGGTATTTATTATTTAAGGTCTCCAATATACCTGCTTTAAACAAATTATGTTGTTTTTTAAAAAATGTTGCAACTCTTCAGGGTTTCTCTGTGGCTTTGGAGCCTGTTCTGGAACTAGCTCTTGTAGACCAGGCTGGCCTCGAACTCACAGAGATCCGCTGGCCTCGAACTCACAGAGATCTATGTGCCTCTGCCTCCCGAGTGCTGGGATTAAAGGCGTGCGCCACCAACGCCTGACTTTTCTTCACTTATTCATAAATATGTTTTACACCTTTATTTATTACAGTTTGAACAATTGAGAACAAGTCCCGCAGACACTCTTGGCTAGCAATGCTATGCTGCTACTTCACAGAAATGACTGTAAGAACTCTTTCTCCTAGTTCAGAGAGGACCTTCTCTAAGGCCTATAGCCAGTGCTACTAACATGGCGTTTTGGATGGAAGAGTTCAGATGATGAGCAGCTGGATGTCCTAGTAACTAATCACCTTTTTTTTTTTCACTAATCACCTTTCCAATTAGCTTTAAAATGTTTGTGCAGCTCATGTGTGTGTGTGTGTGTGTGTGTGTGTGTGTGTGTGTGTGTAAGGATACAACTTTTACAGTTCTTTCAACGAAATGACTCTCCTTCAAATCAGATACTGATTCTAAGAGAATCAGAATAGCGCACCCCAATTTTATTAATCATCAAAATAGCCTTGAGGTGTGCTCTATACTTCATCCTGAATTGCTCGCAGACAGACCACTTCTCAATTCCCAGGGTTCAGATGATTGTCTCAAAAGGAAAAATCCTAAAAGAGTATGGAGTGCCCTCCATACACGTTTGTTCCTACCTGCTGTCTTTTTAGAAGAAAAAACACTTTAGGTTCTGCGGTCCTGAAACCATGGAGAGTAACTCAGTGTAACTCTTCAGTATCCAGACAAGCTGTTGTATTATCCTGAGGATGTTCAGCCATTGAGGAAAATTACAGACTTAACCAAGTCACCTTATCCTTCAAGTGTCTGATAAAACTCAGCAGGATAAAGACTATTTGAATGACAAATAAAACAGAAACCACACTGAATTTCTGATTTAAGCACTCCCCTTCTCAGAAAATATGCTCATCTTTGGAGTCCTAGCAACTTTACCTCTTATTATATGGGTTCTCTGAAGAGATCCACAGCCCACAACATCTTAACATTATCCAGACACATGGAATAACTTACATTCAGGGCTGGGCATCGGCATGGCCACCCTAGGTCCATCCTAGTCACTGATAGACACTCTCTCTGGGTTAGTTGGTGGCTGGCGGGGGCTTGATGGAGGGGATGCTACATGATCTTCTCATGGTGAGCCTGACTTCAATGTCTGGCAGATGATCCTGTCTGCTCCGTAAGCAGCCTTCATCAGTGGCTGCTAAGTGGAGGTCAAATCGAAGAGAAACAGACTTTTTCCTCAGTCGGGGGTTATCTTTAAAGAACGAACCTTCCCACTCTTTTATAACTTCATCCACTTTCTCTGTCCTAAAATGAGAAAATAAAAACTTTTTTTTAATAGAAGAGATAGAGACAATGCATAGTTCATATTTATGAATAGAAATGTGTGTCATGCATAGGTTGCGAGATTTTAACAGTTTAGATTTGTTTATGTGTATGTTTTGTCTGCATGTATGTGTACTGAGTGGTACATGCCTGGTGCCCATGGAGGTCAGATTCCCTGGAACTGGAGTAGCGAATGGTTGAGAGCCACCATCTTTACCACAGCCTTCTCTCCACACCAGGTTATGAAATTTTTAATTGACACATACAACTTTAACAACCACAAAATATAATCTTTAATATGGAATTCTGTGGAATTTCTGCACAATTATTTTTCCTTTTTTGAGACAGGGTCTTGCTGCATAGCCCTTACTGTTCTAGAGCTCACTCTGTAGACCAGGCAGGCCTTGAACTCACAGAGATCCACCTGCCTCTTCCTCCCAGATGCTGAGATTCTACACAATTTTTGTGTTCTGATTTTAGTCTTAAAAAAAAATGAATTCTTTTCACACTCTTGTCTGTGTTGTTCTGTGTGTCTATTCATGTCTGCCTGAAAAATCACAGTATATTGAAAGTATTTGAAAGGCTGCTGAAGTGAATGTCATCATTTTTAGCACAGCTTCATAGTCCAAGCTGTTTTACTTACTGAATGGTGCCGCAAGCTTCCGCGCTCTCCTTTACGACGTTTCCATTTAACATTGCCTGTTTGGTCATGGTCTCCCCATTTTCACTCTCATACTTTTGTGAGACTTTCGTTGAAAAAGATATTTCATTTATAATGGCTGTGAAAATGTTACATTAAATTACAACGTTGGAAAAGAAAAGGGAAATAAAGTGGGGGTGGGAAATCACAACATTGAAGTACGGAAATTCCTTCTCTTGCTGCTTTGGAGAATTTTCTGTATAATCTCCACAAATAACATGCCGGTTTTCAAATTAGTCCATAGTGTCGAAAACTCACCTGAGGGCAGAAGAAAGCCAACTTTACTCCTGGCAGGTTTTTCTTCTTTTTTCTCTCCTTGGATACAACCATAATATCTGAAACGGAAAGAGTCATGGAAACAACACTGCAGTAGTAAAAGACAAAAACAAAAAGAAAATAGACAAGAGAATGGGTAAGTTGTTACGCTCACACAATGGAAATACTTCTTCAGCAGTGATGAGCGAGGCCATGCAGTGTCTTTGTCAGTGAGCCTTCCAGGCACAAGGAAGAGTGGAGGGACACTAGGAGCTAGTTTTATAAAGGTTAAGACAATACACAGACCGATTTTCTACATTGTATAGATAGGCATTTATATTACCAAAAGAGCTGTGTGAGACTACTAAATATCAAATTCGGAACCAGCAGGGTGGGTGTGGGTTAAGGTTGGGTAGGAGGTGAGGGGCAAAGGGGCTGTGTTTAAATTCACAGAAAATAAAACATCTTAGACTGAAGAGACTAGAAGTCTCTAACATGTAGGACCTCAAAAGCCATAGGAATACAACTCTACTACTTAATAACATTGTTCATTATATTTTCTGTTTTTTGTGTAATAACACTGTTCATTTGCATCTGCCTGTATTTATATCAAATATAATAATACAAATTTAGAAAATCATTAAAATGTTAAAAGCCAATCTGTCAATATCTCAAATGATTAGAAATTGCCATCTATGATCATTGTTTAATAATGTATTACATTCACACCATATATAAAATCATATATTTTTTACAAAGCACAATGTGCTAGGTAGTGCTTTAAGCACTTTACAGATGTTAGCTCATTAGATCCTACAGTAATCTTGTGATGTAGATACTATTATTCTCACTTTGCTGAGGAGAAGCACAGAGAGGTTAAGTAACTTGTCCAAGGTCACTCAGCTAGTAAGTGGTATATTTTGAATTCAGTTTATGATTTTGAAGGATTTAAGAAATGCCAAGGCTTATCACAGGCTAAACTTATTCCATCTCGTTTTGCAGAAGACTCAGAATTCTGAAACAAGCAAGAAAAAAGATTTATTGTCATGGGATTATAGAGACATGGAGGTAATGCCATGTTCAAGGGTCTAAGGCCTTATAAATGGTTGTAAAATACAATATTGAATAAATAAGAATTCCCCTTTAACTTTTTTTTTTTTTTTTTTTTTTTTTAATCTCAGGGTACCTGAAGCCATTTAAATACGGCTCGGGACAGTAATGGTTTCCCTGCTTTAGCAGAATCACATTATTACTCTTTTTCATTTTTTGAGAAGGTCTCTTGTAACTCAAACTGGCCTCCAACTTGCTATAGAGCTGAGGATGACCTTGAACCTCCTAATGTCCTGATCCTCCTACTGATGGGATTACAGGCATGCATGCCTGGATTATGTGACACTGGGGAACAAACTCAGGGTTTCATACAGCCTGGGCAAGCCCTCTCCGCTAGCTGAGTCCCACCCCCTAACTATAGTAATATTATTTTGGCGTCACTGTGGGGTGGGGGTGGGAACTTAGGGGCCAGGTTGTGAGTCACCAAACTCTTTGGGAGTGATCTATGAAATGCAGACTAGTTCTAAGAGAGAGAAGCAATGGAGAAAGTGGGAAGGCCAAGAAAAACCACCTTAGTGAACAAGAGTTGTACCAACCAACTCTGGCTTTGAATGTGCTGGTTTGAGCAGGCTGGACATAGTTCTTCATGCTACCTGGTGGGTGCGCTAATCCCACTTTGCATAGGAGCTCAGTGAGTGAACAGCGGTGGTGGCAGTGGGCTTTATTTTGGATTTGGTTTCTCTGATGGCATCAACAGTGGCTCTGTGAATGTGGCCCCATGCCACCTGTGCCGTTAGCGATGTGGACTTAGGTACCTGAGCTCTTCCTGTTCTAGTAGGCGGCGGTAGGTGGCTATTTCCTGCTCCAGGCGCATCTTCGTGTTGAGAAGCAACTCGTGCTCCTGAAGCTGCTTCTCGATGCCACACCTCACTTCCTGCAGCTCCTTCTCTAATCTGTCAACCACCGACTCCAGGTCTTGCAGCTGCATCTGGTAATGCTGCTCACTGGCCTGAAGAGAGTTTTCAAGGCCCCTTTCCTGTTGACAGACATCATCAGCAGTGAACCAGGGACACAGATGGGCTTCTGAAGCCTGCGTTCCCTGTTCCATTCTGTCTGTCTATGTATCCATCCATCCATCATCTATCTATTCTTATTTGTGGTTTTGGCATTAGCAGTCAAAGCCAGGGACTTGAACAGGATAGGCACCGAGTCACACCTGGAGTACCACTTTTTTTTTATTTGAAGGGTTATAAGTTGTGTTTTGCTTATGCAAGAGGATTTTTTTTTTTTTTTTTGCTATTTGAATTATTATTTATTTATTTATTTTTAAACTGTGGAGGCCCAAAGAGACCAAAGGTCAGAGAGTTTGGGACTTGTTTTTAGTTCACTTGAGATTATTGTGCTTCTGAACTCAGAGTTCTGCTGTCTAAGGCTATTGTCAACAGGTGTGGCTAGTTGCCAGACCTGGGCCCCTGAAATAGGGAAGTAGTTGGTTCCTACCTAAAACAAAAGTCTAAGGCTCCAACTAAGTTCCAGTTCCCTTTATGGAAATAACTTGGGATTCCACCCAGGGAGTGGTTTCCCTCAGAGTGATTGGTCTAGGGCTCGAGTCAAAGGCACGGGCAATGAATGCACCCCATGACTTTCAATTTGTATGTTAATGCAGTCCTTTTGCTCTGCTCCTACCTTTTGTAGTCAGGGGTATAGTAACCAGTTGGAAATTAAACACAGATGAATTTTCAGTACTCGCTGAAATTCCCTCCCGATACTATCCTATATATTTCTTTTTTTAAAAATATTTATTTATTTATTTTGTCTACAATATTCTTTCTGCGTGTATGCCTACAGGCCAGAAGAGGGCACCAGACCTCATTACAGATGGTTGTGAGCCACCATGTGGTTGCTGGGAATTGAACTCAGGACCTTTGGAAGAGCAGGTAATGCTCTTAACCACTGAGCCATCTCTCCAGCCCCATATCCTATATATTTCTGTGTTTTATTATTTTTGTTCGCGTCTTCATATTCTTTACTGTATTTCTAAATTCCCACGCCTCCCCTCTGGAAGAAAGGTATTTTTGTCAAGACTGGCCCATGACATTTAACATTTATTTTGTGCAAGTAAATGTATGCATGTGGAAGTCAGAGGAGAGCTTTCAGGAATTATTTTTCTAGTTCCATCATGTGAGTTTGGGAGATCAAACTCAGGGTATCAGGCTTTGTGGCAAGCACTTTTACCTGCCGAGCCATCTTGCTGGCCCCCTTCCTGCTGTTTGAGACAAGGGCTCATGATGTGGCCCAGGCTGGTCTTGAACTTGGAGTTACTGGTGTGTGTGTAAGGAGGCCTAGTTCATTCTGAAGTTCAATTTGACCTAGCACTAAAGGCAATCTTTCTTCCTTAGCCTCTGAAGTGCTGAGATTATAGACATGAGTCATTATACCTGTCTTTCTTTTTTTTTCCCCCCAAAGGAAAATTATATTTAGCGACTGAGCATAATGGCACTCACTTGTAATCATAGCTACTCGGGAAGTGGAGGCAGGAGGAGCACCAGTTCAAGGCCCACTTAGGCAACTTTGTGAGATGGTATCTCAACAATAACAACAACAACAACAACAACAACAACAACAACAACAGGAGCAGGGACTGAGGATGCGGCTCAGTTTTTAAAATATACATAACTAGATAGCTTTCTGTATTTCCAAATAGTGTTGTAATATTTCCTCTGACAAGAAAAAGTTTACATTGTGATTTACGTACTGTCATTCTGAATTATTGGATTTTGTAAATTATTGAAAATATAATGAATATCAAAGGTGAAACAGACTGCTTATAAAAGTCATGCTAGGGGACAGTGAGATGGCTCCGTGGACAGAGGTATCGTCTCAACCTGAGTTTAAAACCCTGGCCCCACGTGGTGGGAAGCATGAACTGGCTTTCACATGTGCACACACAGAAACAAACAAACGTAATAGGAAAAGGCATGTTAGGAAAGAGCGTTAAGTATTTTCCCATTAGAAATCTCAATGACACCAATGCAAGAAGCCAGGTTTTGGAAGGCTATAGATAATAGCAGCACACGATCCATTTTTTTTTTTCCTATCAACGGTCAGGGAGCCCCAGAGCAATGAGAAGTAAAACTGAATTTTTCTAGGTGTAAACTGAACCTCCAGTGAGCTGCTCACAGCCACTGGGCAGGAGAGAGCGAGGCTCTGGGCCAGTGCTCAGCGGCCTCCACTGCAGAGTGACGGTGTCTTCTTTTCCTCTCTCTGTTATACATGATGCTCAGCCAGCAAGCTTCTTTCCCAAGGCCCCTCCTCTCCCTAAATCACATAGCCTCTGGGGTGCAGCGAGCCAGTTTCTGGTGATCTTCCTTACCACGGCGTGGAGAGACTCGATTTCCACCTGCAGGTGGTGGCACTGGCGGCGGGCCTCCTTGAGTTCGGCCTGAGCTGCCTTCAGAGCCTCCTCATCCTTGTCCATTCTCTTGGTTATGTCTTCCTCTAGCTGTAAGAGAGTCAGCAATGGCAACAGCAAATAACGACAACAAGAGCAAGAAAACAAAACCCAAGAGGAACAAAAATCCCAAAGGGCATTCGTGAGAGGGAGGTGCTTAAAAGCCGCCGTAGAACAATTGTACAGGGATCGAATCGCATCTTCTTTCCACTATTAGATTACAGGTGTGTGCTCCAGTGTTTCATTACTGATTAATCAAATCCCCGAGCCAGTCAATTATGTTCCCAGCCCCAATCTCCTCTGCTGTAAAATGATCTGAAAAGTCCTTTCCCACTATGGCAGCCTGTGACATACAGAGAAACACATCTGCTTTAACGAAGAGAAAGTTTTCGAGACAATTTTGTGACCTCTGATTCTTTTACATTCCCTTATCTGTCGATAATGAAGATCGAGGGAAATTCAGTGATTATTTTCCACCTTTTTTTGTTTTTTTTTAGGCTGCTTCATAAGGCAGATACACAGCTGTATATTCCCAAGCGATCAATTCCGCAATTCTGGATGGACGGACTGGGAGGAAACACCACTAGAAAACGTATTACTATGCTAGGAAATTGGAAAATCAAGTTGTCGTGGGTGTCAAGGTTCTTGAATAAAGTTCTGTGTTGCAAAAACCTTCTTACTTTTTTTCAAAAGATCTTTTTGTTTGTTCGTTTTTGTTTTTTCGAGACAGGGTTTCCCACTGGGACCCAGGCTTGCTGATGAGGCTAGAATGGCTGGCTAGTGAGCCCAGGGATCTGCATGCCTGTCTCCAGATCACATTGCTGGAACTACACGTGCATACCACCGTGTTTCCCTTTTATATGTGGGTCCTGCGGGTCAGAATCTGGTCCTCAAACTCCCACAGTAAAGCTAGCTGAGCTATCCTCTAAGTCTCCCAAAAATACATCTGAAAGATTCTTTTCTTTTTTTTTTTTTTTTTAAATATTTATTTATTATGTATACAATATTCTGTCTGTGTGTATGTCTGCAGGCCAGAAGAGGGCACCAAACCTCATTACAGATGGTTGTGAGCCACCATGTGGTTGCCGGGAATTGAACTCAGGACCTTTGGAAGAGCAGGCAATGCTCTTAACCACTGAGCCATCTCTCCAGCCCCCGAAAGATTATTTTCTAAATATTCTCCTATTATAAAAACACTTAGGGGAAGGTGTGTAGCTCAGTGGTAAAATGCCTGCCTGGGCAGGCATGGGGTGGAGGGGGGACGGGAAACCGGGTATTCTCTGTTTTGCTTGAAATGTTTACATGCTGGTGGAATTTAAAGAAAACACCAGTTAACAACATTATCAACATTTGACCTCATTAGGAGCAATGTGTTGAGTTGATATGAAGTTAAAAAAAAGACAACATTTTAATGTTCTTTTAAATTTGTAAATTTGGTTATATGGTAGATTTTGTTTAAGGGAAGCCAGAGTCAGTAAAAGTCTGTGTGAATCAAGTTTAGGGCAAGAGATTAGAGGAAAGGACTGGAGAGCTGGCTCGGTAACTAATTGCTTGTCATGAAAACCTACAGGCAGGAGTTCGTATCCCCAGAACCTATGTAAATACTGGGTAAGTACAGAAAGCCTGCCTGGAATTCCAGCTTTGGAAGGTGGGATAGGAAATTTCAAGTCTGAACATATCGGTGAGCTCTGGACTTGACTGAGAAACCCGGCCTCAACTAACAAAGAGGAAGAAAGATGGAGGACCATTTTTGAGATCAACCGTGGTTCCCTACCAACATACAGAACAACATGCATGTGAATCTTGCACAGTTCACCCACACATATGCAAACATGCACACACATACACACAATCACCCCTTCCCCTAACCAAAAAAGGGAAAAAGAAAGATACTGGAGGGGAATTTTTTTTTCTTTCTCTTGTCAGTGTTAACTTGGCAAAGTCAAGCAGCCAACAACAACTACAGGAACAACTATAAAAAAGAATGAAAAGACTTTTGGAAATGACATAAAGCTGTGGGGACCACTGGTCATTTGAATTCCCAGTAGGAAACTTGTAGGTAAACTGTATCTTAGCTAGATTCCCAAGATAGTCCCCAGTGAATCACCCCTTCCCAAGTTCATGTCCTGAGTCTTGCTGTGATCAGTTGGGTATGGTAGAGGTGATGCTCTGCCCATTCTAGGCTATGCCTTAAGAAAGCCTGGAAGCTTCCACATTATGTTTTTGGGAGCCCTGGGTCATCATTGTAGAAGAAATCTGGATACCCAGTGAGAGAGGGTCCTGTTAGGAAGCTAGGTGGAGAGGGACCCGAGACTATGTGGAGAGGGAAGCTGGCGCAGGTGTTCCAAGTCAGCCTTTCAGCAAACCACTGCCAAGGTTCCAAACACATTAGCCAATCATTTGGATTTGCCAGACAGTAGGACCTGAGGTGACTGCATCCTATTCTGCATCTCAGATAGCACCAGGGTCTCCACAGCCCAGGCTGCTCCTCATCCCACAGAAGTACAAGCCAGGATACAACAGCCTAAAATTTTAACCCATTGAGTTTTTGGGGTAACTTTTTAGTGCAGCAACTAGATGCTTATTTTGTTTGACTTATTTACCTCTTGGTGCTAAGGTTTGAACTCAGGGCTTTGCAATATGTTGTGGTAATAAAATAAACTGGCTTTGTGAATTACTTGGGGAAAGCATTTCTCTCAAAACCTGTATGTTATCAGACGCTGCAAACAGAACTCGCGAGAGTTTTTGCTGTTTTTCTTCATAGTCACCCGGTTCAGCATGGGGACTTGTAAATGAAGCTTAGATTTCTACTTGGTAAAATAAAGTATTCATTTGGTTTATCATTGCCAAAAGTCATCACCTCTTAATATTTTCCCCTATCATATGGAGGCGAACAAACTTCTCCAGCATCTAAACAAACAGCCCAGTGACCTTATTCAATCCAGGGAACTGGTCATTCTTTTTGAACACTGAAAATATTACCCACAAGCAAAATTTACAATGATCTTCCAGTTGCTAATAGAATGAAGTCCTGTGATTTCTTGCTAACAGTTTATATATATATATATATTTTATATATATATATATATATATATATACATACCCATGTATACATCTATCTATCTATTATATTTTGAATCGAGCCTTGGTCTGAGTTGACTCTGTTTCATTCATCTATTTTAAATATCTTGCATTTATATCAGAAGTAAACTGTTCTCACAGTCCAGATGCAACAATGGGTACTTTTCAGTGTCGAGTCATTACCCAGCTGGGAATTTTGATTGTTAGAATTTGTCTCTTTGATTCTGAAACCCGCGTTCACACACTCAGATGATTCTATTTATAGCAATAGCAATCAGCAGAAAGCTGAGTGCACAGGAAAGATGATAGAAACCTTTCAAAAAATATTTTACTTGTTTTTATCTCCTCCTCAGAATGTGCAGGCAAACAATCTTGACTATCGAGCTTCCATTATACAGATGTTTTAAATCGCTTCTATAATTAACTCCATAATATCTTTGAAGAGTGTTTGGAATGCGTCTTTCCAGAAAAATCTAAAGAGGTCGGAGTGCACCATGTTATTGTGTGTTGACCCCGTGCTTTAGTAATGACGGTCCGTCACCTTATGATCTACATAAAATCCCAATTCATCGATCAATATTTATTGAATGGTCATTCAGCAGCACAGCCACGGGGTTTATCCCTGTCTGCCACCCCAGACCCAGTGCAGAAACACCTACATTGCCTCCCCAGTAGATGCTGCGTGGAAAAGAAATACTGTACCTCAGAGAGGCCGGGACAGAACTCGGGGAGACATGGACTGTCTCCTTATCCTGAAGGTGCCTGGCTGAATGAAATCATTACCTGCATCCGTGTTGACAGCACCGTCTCTATCTGATTTCTGGTGAGAAGCTGTTCATAGTTTGCCCTGATCTCATTGAGGAGCTGGGACAGCTCCATTCTTTTCCCATCCTCCACCTTGGCTAACTGGACCTTAGCGATGAGAGGAGTCGCTGCGGCAGAGCCTGCCCTGCCTGCGTCGCCGGAGCAGACAGCCCCGCGGAGCCTTAAAGATGCAGAGATCCATTTCCCCACCAGAAGCAGGGAAACTCAGGCGGCTAGTCAGTTATGCAAATGTGGGAAACTGTTCGCGCTCATTGTCGTCGGTACAGCAGAAACCTCAGAATCTCCAGGGAAGAGAAGAAAATGACACCCGCAGGTCACTGCTAGGGTCCTCTACACATGTGAACGCTTGGCCCGTCGGGGGCGGGGCGTTCTATTATTTTGTGGTAGGGAATGGGTCACGACATTAAAAACACTGTCACGGTGGTCAGGCTACTCAGGACTCAGTCAGAAAGATCTTGGATTCAAGCCCAGTCAGGACTTCATAAGAGGCCCTCTCTTGGGAAGGGGTGGGGAGAAAACAAAACAACAAAAATCCAAACCATCACACACACACACACACACACACACACACACACAAACCCTCTAAAAAAAACAAACAAAAACCAAAAACAAAACCAACCAACCAACCAACCAACCAACCAAAAAACCAACCAACAACAACAAAAACAAAATTTGGGAGGCAGAGGCAAGCAGATCTCTGTGAGTTCGAGGCCAGCTGGTCTACAACAGCTGGTTCCAGGACAGGCCCAAAACTATAGAGAAACCCTGTCTCAAAAACAAAACAAAACAAACAAACAAAAAACCCACACACCAAATTTTATTGTGTATAGATATTGTGTGGGCATTAAACTGGGCTCCAAATACAATAGTTTAAACTTTTCTTTATAGCTTTTTTTAAAAAATCCGCATTTGAACTTTTTTTTTTTTTTAACAAAATGCAAAAGGAGAGGGGAGGAGGAGGAGGAAAACAGAGGATTAAAAAACCCAGGTGACCAGAAACAGACTGGAGCCTGTTCCAGGGGAGGAAGCGAATCAGCAGGAGGGCAAGGTTGTGGGAACTGGCAGAGGGGTTGGAACACAAAGGACAGTGAGACACGTGGACGAAAACGCTGCGATGGGGCCCATAACTTCGTACGCTAACTTAAAACGTTAGTGAAGAAAACCCAAATGGTGTGGTAAGCCACCTGAACGTGTTATCTGTCTCAAGCATCTGACAGCTGTTGGAAAAAGCCACTAGTTGTATTTCTCAATCGGTGGGGGACTGCCAGCCCCAGAGCAGAGTCGGGTGGATGGAAGGGAACTCCTGAAGTCAGGAGTGGGGGGGGGGGGGGGGGGGCGGCGCTGGAGCAGTATGGAGGTCGTCGGTTAGTGAATACTGCTAGTGTTGTGGAAGCGAGCCCTTGGTCCCTGTGGTGGGGCGCTCACTGAGGCTGATGTTTCTGTAAACATCTCACACTTAGAGACACGTCTTCAGCTCTTCCGATAACACTGTTGGGCCCAATCTTCTCAGTTCCTGACACTTTGTGACTGTGAAGACAGAAGGACTATGGTCAGAGGGGTTAAGTGTCCTACCCAAGGTGGCTCACGGAAGGGACAGCAGACACTGAAATAGGGACTTTGACCGCAAGCTGACTGCCCTGTCTGCTTCTTCATTCCCTCCTCACCTGAATTTTTGTTCAAGATGGCGACCGTGTTAGATGCAACTGAAATATTTTTTGAGAACAGGCCTGTTGTTGTTTACAGAGTGGATGAGTCAGATCTTGGTTCTAAAACTCGCAGGGCCTTTGATGTGCCTCTTGTTTAAAAAGATGTGTGTGTGTGTGTGTGTGTGTGTGTGTGTGTGTGTGGCTTGCAATAGGCACAGGTGTGAAGGTCAGGGGATAACTTTCTGGAACAGTCTCTCTTCTTCCATAATGCGGTTCCAGGGATTGAACTCAGGTTGTCAGTCTTGACGGCCAGCGTCTTTACCAGCTCACCCATCCTGTGGACCCACCTCTTGCTCTTTTAAATTTCTGAGTTAACTTACTTGTAATGAAGTACGTTTTTTATGTATGTGTGTGTATACATGTCTGTGCATGTGTCTGTGTGAACGTATGCATACATGTGTGTTAGGTACTTGAGGAGAGCAGAAGAGGGCTTTGGATCTGCTGGAGCTGGAGTTAGTGGTGCCACTGAGCTACCCAACATGGATACTGGGACCCGAACTCTGGTCCTTATGCAATAAACAACAAGCTCTTAACCCCTGAACTCTCTCTCCAGCCCCCAAATTAAACTTGACTTAAATTCAGGAACCAAACATCAAATGCACCTTGTTATTTCAGGTAGCTCCTGCCCTGAACCTGGAGAGCTGATCTAGCTGCAAAGGAGGTGGGTCCTGGCCGTCTTCCCTTTAAGCAGATCGCCCTTATTTCCTGTGCACCTAAGCCAGTGTCCTCTCAGAAAGACAAGGTGAACCACAAATGCAAGCTGCGTGTGTGGTTTCAAGTGCTCTAGTATTCGTATCAAAAGATACAAAAGAAACAGGTGAAATGAACTTAATAGCCTGTTTTGTTTAATCCCATATATTGAAAATATAATAATATAAAATATTTACATTCTTTGCTTTTGATACTGTCTTTGAACTCCAAGGGGCATGATATATCCCATTTCAGTTTGGGCAAGACACATTTAAAGTGTTTAATAGGAGCCTAAGTGACTCATCCGGTGACATGTGTCTTTGCATGAGGGTGAGAACCTGCGTTTGGATGTCCAGGATCTGCATTAAAAAAAAAAAGGGTGTAGTGACATGTGTTCATAACTCAGGCATTTCGGAGGCAAAACAGGCAGGTCCCTGGACCTCACTGTCCAGCCATCCTAACTAGATTCACGAGCTCCAGGTTCGATGACAGACCCTGCCTCAAAAATAAGAAGGTGAGGGATTGGAGAAGATACCCAACATCTGTCTCTGGCTTATATACACATGCACACCGTGTATAAGTCCACCCACGCACACACATGTACATACACACCAATAGTGCTCAATAAGTTGGGGATATAGTTCATTTGTAGACAACTTGCCTACTCTGTGCAAGGTCCCAGCACCAGGGAAAAATAAAACTATGTGGCTCGTAGCTAGTGGGTTAGACAGTGCAAATTTAAAATTTGTTCCTCGTGCACAGTAGAAAATGCTCTTCACATACTTACACATGCGTAGACAACAGCACCGGGTTTGCTCCGAGGGGTTAGAATTTACGCATCTATAAGCATGAGAGCGAGAAGGTTAGCCATTTCGGAAGATTAAAGGAAAGATGTAGCTACTTGAGAGAAATACTGCTCTTTATTAAGACAAGCAGTTGGGGCTGGTGAGATGGCTCAGTGGTTAAGAGCACTGACTGCTCCTCCAGAGGACCCGGGTTCAATTCCCAGCACCCACATGGCAGCTCGCAGCTGTCTGTAGCTCCAGTTCAAGAGAATCTGACATCGTTATACCAATGTGCATGAAATAAAGTTAAATAAAGTTTTAAAAATTAAAAAAAAAAGACAAGCAGTTGCAGTAGCTCATCAAACGCCATTTGTGGGCTTCATGCGATCCTCGGAGCATTAGTTAGATGCTTCAGAATGCTGTAGAACACACGAGAATGGGTGCCTTTCTTACAGAGATGCTCTTAGGTTCACTCTCAAAGGTGCCCGGCCCTTGTGTTCGTTGAAGAATTCATGACAGCCAAGTTATGGGAACAAACTGTGTGGGTGGTGGAGTAGGATGTAGGAAGGTGAAGGTCAAAGGGCACAAAGTGGCCGGTGGGTAGGGTGACCAAGCCTAAGAGATCTATTTCTTATTTTTGGCTTTTATGAGAAAAAGTCTCTCTATGTATTCCTGGCTGTCCTGGAACTTGATTTGCAGACCAAGTTGGCCTTGAACTCACAGAGATTCGCCTGATTCTGCCTTTGGACTGCTGGGATTAAAGTTGTGTGTCACTGCTCCCAGCAAGCCTAGAGAGCTAATATACAGTTAACAAAATTATATGGCATGTGGAACTTTTATTGAATAAATAGAGTTTAGCTGCTCCTGTCATTAAAAGCATAACTGTGATGAAGTTAATATGAATATGAATAATAATGAAGTAGAACGTTCATTCTCTTCACTACGGAAATCCCTTTCCCACCTCTGTGTACACCACAGCATCATGTTTCAGACTTCAAATACAACTGTGTATTCATGTAAAATTCATGTAAAAAACAAACACCTGAAGAAAAGGAGGCATATTTTATTTTCAATAAGGTGCCACTATGCCTCCTTTTCTCCATTAAAATTAAGTTAGCCTGTTTTTTGATGACTTCATATGCACATTAATGCATTCTAATCACATTTCTTCCTACCCTTTTCAAAAAAGTTTTCTTTATTTTTTGTGTTAAGGTGTTTGCTTGCACATTAGCTGTGTACCATGTGCCTGCAGTGCCTGAAGAGGCCAGAAGAGGGAGTCTGAACCCCCTAGGACTAGAGTTGCAGGCTCTCTCGTCCCACATCTCCTTCTCACTCCTATCATTCCTCCCCAAAGTCCCACACAATCCCTTTCCAAGATCCATGACTTCCGGCTTTGTTTTGTGAATTATTTCATTTTACTACAGCCCTCTGTGTGAGCATCTGACCGGACCTACCCACTGGAGAACAGTGGAGTCATCAGTGGGTACACGCCTGAAAGCGATGACTCACCTTCTCCCTGAATCTGCTAGGAAATATTTCAGCGCGATTGTCGATTGTCGATGGGCCTACTCTTGTACAGACACAGTGTGGGCATCTGAAGCCGCTTTGAGTTCATGATTGCCACGGCTGTCCTTCTTATTCTTTGGCTCTTCCATTTTTCTTCCCCCCCCTCCCCGCACAATGATGTTCCTGGAGCCTTAGATGGAAGGCTACCCCTCTCACTCAGGGGTGAGTACTCATCTGTCCCCTGCCACTTTCTCTGCCCCTTCTGCACCCACGAGTCTCTGCATTCACCACCCCCCTCTAGAAAGAAGCCTTTTGTATAATTGTTAGTTTTTAAACTTGTTTTGAGACTGGGTCTCTTTTTTTTAATACTTATTTATTATGTATACAATATTCTGTCTGTGTATATGCCTGAAAGCCAGAAGAGGGCACCAGACCTCATTACAGGTGGCTGTGAGCCACCATGTGTTTGCTGGGAATTGAACTCAGGACCTTTGGAAGAGCAGGCAATGCTCTTAACCACTGAGCCATCTCTCCAGCCCCTTGAGACTGGATCTTATGTAGCCCAGGCTAGAATTTGAATTTGCTGTGTAGCCAAGAGCTTCCTTGATCTTGTGACCTCCCCCATACCCCACCTATCTATCTCCTGAGAGCTGGGGTCACAAGCTTCTGTTATCATATTCAGTTTATAAGGTGCTGGGGCGTGAACCCAGAGCTTTGGACATGCAAGGCAGGTGCCCACCAAATGGACTACATCTCCAAGGCAAGCCACGTGTTTTGAAGCATCCAGCCACTCTCCCCTATGCATCCTCTCACAGGTAGGGCTTGAAGGTTGGCGGCAAGGAGACGGCAGGTGGGTTGTTTGTTGGCATCTTCTGCCCAGACTCCATGTGCACCCAGAACCTATTTGGTTCTTGTTCTTTGCCTGGGGTGCAATCTACGGAGCAGGGCACAGTTCTACATGATCTCATCCCCAAACACCCCTCCAGTTTGGTGGGTTCCCAGACTCTATGATGCAGGTGCAGGATCTGCAGCCCCCTTCTTAAGAGCCAACCTCTGCCCATCCCTTAATCTTATCTTCTTCCCCCTTGCTGCGGGAAGGCTATTCTCTCAAGAGAGGGATGGGAATTCCTGTTCCCAGTGCTGGAAGCTCAAGTCCGTAACCTGTCTGTCTGACTCATTCGTCATGGCCTTCCCACTGGGCCAGGCACAGAGAAAGCAGGAAACATCTATGTGAGGGGAAATGGTATTTCCACTGAACCCATGTCTGGATCCAAGTTCCCTTCGCTCTGAGACCAAGGCCTGGGAAACTTCTTGGTTTTGTTCAAATTTCTCCAAAGACAATAATCACAGAGTAACAGTGTGAAACAGGAAGAGAAAGATCAATGGAAACATCACTTCAGTCCCCTTTTCCATGGATGAAAAGTGCTTTGCCTTAAAAAATAAGGTTGTAATAGATGATAAGGATTCTTGATCATCTCTCTCATCAGTGTTATACAATCTCAAGTGAGTCACGCAGATACAGTTAGCTTCGGCATCCACCTTGTGCCAAATGTCGGCTGGATCAGAATTTTCCACTTGTAAGCCATTGATTTGTGACTTCCACTCACACCTCTGCCTTGTATTACCTGAACGGAAATGTCCTTCTTAGCGGCGTCTTCTGTATTCCCTGTCTGCTCGAAGGAGCTGAAGGAAGTGGATTGCCAGGAGGTAGACGGGTAGCTCGGAAGCACGCCATTTCTCAGGTTCTTCCTGTTCATAAACTCAAGCATATGAGGCAGACAGCTGGCTTTCATACTGGCGGTTTTTTTACTAAATAACACGGTAGGAGTGTGACATTAGGTTTTGGAGAAAATGACATCCCTTTCAGTCTTTTCTTGTGAGAGCGTGTGACAATCGTGAATGGGAATTTTGCCTTGAAGAAGGAAAAATATTGAAAGAGAAGTAATAGGTCAGTTTATTTTTATATGATACATTGCTATATACAAGGATGATAACTTGTAATCCATTTAATACTCTTGTCACAAACAAACATCTATCTATCTATCTATCTATCTATTTATCTATCTACCTATCTACCTGTACACACACACACACACACACACACACACACACACACACACAGAGTTAAACACGTATTTATTTGCTGGCTGTGAGTACACGTGCCATGGTGTGTGTATGGAGGGCAGAAGATAACTTGATGGAGTTGGTTCTCTTTCCACCCAGTGGGTTCTGGGAATCAAACACAAGTCATAAGAATTGTCAGCCAGCCTCTTTACCTGCCCAGGCATCTTGCTGGCCTTGTACTGTTTTTATTTTAAAAAGCATCACAGAGAGACTTGCTGGCAATGCAAGTTTACACTAGTTGGCTTTTCCTTCCAGGCAGTTTGTACTTAAGTGTCTCTTTAGATAGACAGGTCAGTCCACTATCTTAATTTTGGTCAATAATCTCACAGGGCTTGGGCATTACTTGATTTATGAAGTATAATTTCTTTAACAGCTTAAGATATTTTAAATCAAGTTTATATTGTAATAGGATTAAAGATACATGACTAGTCAGCAAACATAGGATTTTTTTTTTAATCTTTCAGAAAACTTGCTATGGATGAGAGGCCTTTACCGGCTTGTCCCCTTTCTTGAGATGCAGCTGATTTCTGGCCATGGGACATAGCGTGTCTCCACACGATGTGGCTGAGCTTGTTCCACGTGTTAGGAGCGCACTTTGATGGAGAGTTTTGCAATGGCACGTGCTTGTCTGTCAGCATTTCCCAGCAGGTTTTCGTGTGTATGAGAAAGTCTTCCACGCATGCCCATAAGTCCTGTATATGCGTTTCATGTGGCGTGATCAAGCAGGGTGTATGTCACACGCTGAACTCATCCCTTGTCTCTGTCGCTCAAGGGTGAAAAGCAGGGCAAGGTCTCCCCTGGCATCTTCCGTGGTGCCTCTGCTTCCAGCCTTGATTCTTGCTATTGAGCACACGCAAAAGCTTCCTGCTCAAAAAGAAGCTTTATCAGAGGATGGCTCTGTTAGGCCCCTGCCAGCACACGGCTGCAGTGTAGCCCCAAAGCATTCATGTTCTACTGTTAGCTTTACAGACCATAACTCAGAATCTGCTTCCTCTTCCCCACCCTGTTTTCCTCTGTGGTCACTGTGAGAGATGAGGTTTATCTTGTTGTTGTTTTCTCTTTTTTAATCAAAGCTGGGCAAGGACTTATGTTTCCTCGCCTCCCCCTTCCTCTTTGTGACAATTAGCCAATCACAGCAGATGGTGAAGTTGAGCTCCCATTAATGGGGTGAGACACAGTTATCACCTGAATGAGGGATAAAAGACCTGAGCTATTTTTATTTTGGTCCCATAGAGTTGCTATCTCTGTTTGGATTTTGGGACACCCTATCTATCTATCTGTCTGTCTGTCTGTCTATCTATCTATTGTCTACCTATCTATCATCTACCTACCTATCATCCATCTATCTATCTATCTATCTATCTATCTATCTATCTATCTATCTATCTATCTATCTATCGTCTACCTATCTATCATCTACCTACCTATCATCCATCTATCAATCAATCATCTATCTATCTATCTAGATTTGCCTTGTTGAGACACCTTCACTTTTTTCATTCCTTTGCCGGACACAGAGATTATTTCTTACATGGGTCTTGAGGTTCTTTCTGGCTTGTAACTAAAATGGTACTCCCATGCACCAGGTCCACACACAGGTACAGATATTCTGTCCCGTCTCACTTCTGGCAGCGAGATCTTTGTTGGGTCCGAATGGATCAGGACAGAAAAACGAAAAATAAGGGCTGGAGAGAAGAGCCCCTCACCCTGGTGCCTGGTTGAAGTCCCCGAGAGTCACTGATTCCAGCACAATTAATAAACGTGCTGTGAAGGTTGCTGACGGGAGGCTACCGTCCTTTTACATCACTGTTTAAAATAATGTTAAAACAGCGACAGACCCTCATGGAGGTATAAGTGTGGGATCAAGTGTGGCTTTCTCCTTGTCTAGATGAAAACCTGACTTTCTAGGACTCTTCCAAGAACTTCTGTTGATAGTAAAAAGCTTGCCTTAGTTCCCTGGTCTAAACCTTTGGGATCTGTGGGTTTGCCACATGTGACTGTGTTCCTACCAAAGCACCCCAGAAACCACCCCGAGAGCCATTTACCAAAGGGGAGTTCTTAGTAACCATTCGAGATATAACTGGAGAGGACCTCAAAGCCCTGTATCTGGGTACTGATAAGAAACTTCCGTGTAATTCTTGCTTTGGATGTCCATACCCATGTTTGGGTGTGTGCTGTCTTTTCCTTTCTATTAGCCACCTACTTAAAACTATGTTTAAAAAAAAAAATCTCTTCTCGCTGTGTGGCGGTGGTGCATGCCTTTAATCCCAGCAGTTGGGAGGTAGGGGCGGGCAGATTTCTGTGAATTTGAGGCCAGCTTCTACAGATGGAGTTTCAGGACAGGTTCCAAAGCTACACAGAGAAACCCTGTCTCAAAAAATAAACAAACCAACCCTAAAACCAAAACTCTTCTCTTGGTGGATTTTGCATTTGTATCTATTCATATGAGTTTCTTTGTCCATGTGTGAGATGCCTATGCATGTGGAGGAGGTCAGAGGTTAATGCTTAGTGTCTTCCTCAATTGTTCTCTCTCTCTCTCTCTCTCTCTCTCTCTCTCTCTCTCTCTCTCTCTCTGTTTTTTAGAGACAGGATTTCTCTGTGTAATAGTCCTGGCTGGGGCTGGAGAGATGGCTCAGAGGTTAAGAGCACTGACTGCTCCTCCAGAGGTCCTGAGTTCATTTCCCAGCAACCACATGGTGGCTCACAGCCATCTACAATGAGATCTGATGCCCTCTTCTGGCATGCAAGCATACATGGAAGGAATATTGTATACATAATAAATAAATAAAATCTTAAAAAAAAATAGTCCTGGCTGTCCTGGATCTCGCTCTGTAGACCAGGCTGACCTTGAACTCATAGAGATCTGCTTGCCTCTGCCTCCTTAAGGCATGATCCGCCACCACTAGCACTCTCTCTTATTTTTTGAGACAGGATCGTCATTGAACCTGGAGCTCACTGATTGGGTGAGGCTGGCTGGCCAGTGAGCCTCAAGGATCCTCCTGTCTCCACCTCCCCAGGGTTGGGATTATAGATTGGGACTTTGGTTCCGCTCTTTATGTAGGGGCTGTGGATCTGAATCTAAGACCTTGTGCTTCCTAAGCCAGTGTTTCACCGACTGGAGTTGATTCTGTAACAGCTGCTCTGATTAAGGTAGGAAGTGTCACAAGAAACAGTCTTCTGAAGGAGTGACAATTATTTTGTACTGAAAATTGAAACTAGGACCTTACCATGTTTAGCGTGTGCATCTATCACCAAGGTAACCCTGACTACATAGTTTCTCTATCTGTGTATCATGTATCATCTATGAACCTATCATTTATCTATTCTCTCTCAGTCAGTCTATCATCTATTTATCTACTTACATTTTGTTAAGACTAAAAAAGGGTAAAAAAACATTTAAATAAGAGTCTTTTCTCTTTCTGTTAAAAATGAGGGAAGAATAGTCCCTTTAGCTCCCAGAACACACACACACACACACAACAACAACAACAACAACAACAACAACAATAACAACAAGGGAAGAAATGGGCGTGGTGGTACATGTCTGTAATCCCAGGAGCACTTGGGAGGCTGAGGCAGGAGGCTCTTGTCTGAAGGTTATTAAAGTCAACGCATAGCAAGACCTTCTCTCAAAACGAAATCAGGGAAGAGACGTCTCCTTCATTCCTTTTAATGTGATCATTTATGCATGCTTTTGTAAATTCTTTAGCTTTCAAGTGTTCGTCTTTCAAAAAGACAAACAAAGTGTGGGGAGACGACTCGGTGGGCAAAGTTATTGTTTGTTTTTTTTTCTTTTTTACTCTTTTGGCTTTTTGAGGGGCCCACCACTCAGCTTTCAAATAAGTCACACACAGAGATGTAGTCTTAGTTAGGGATGCTGGGCTTTAACTTGGCTTGTTTCTTTCTTTTTTCTTTTTTTTTTGGTTTTTCGAGACAGAGTTTCTCTGTGGCTTTGGAGCCTGTCCTGGAACTAGCTCTTGTAGACCAGGCTGGCCTTGAACTCACAAAGATCCGCCTACCTCTGCCTCCCCAGTGCAACTCGGCTTGTTTCTAAGCCAGTTTTTCTAACTTAAATTATCCCATTTACCTTCTGCCCCTGGACTTTTCCTTTTCTTCTGTATATCTCATTTTCACTCTTACTCCGTGGCTGGCTCGGTGGCCGGGTGGCCGGGTGGCTGGGTGGCCGGCCCCTGGCGTCCTCCTCCCCTTGTTCTTTCCTTGCTCTTCCTCTGTCCTCGTTTCTCCTCCCCTTTAATCTCTCTGCCTGCCAGCCCGCCTATCTTTGCTCCTGCCTTGCTATTGGCTGTTCAGCTCTTTATTAGACCGTCAATTGCTTTAACCAGGCAAAGAATCGCAGCTTCACAGAGTTAAACAAATGCAGCATAAACAAAAGCAACACATCTTTACATCCTTAAACAAATGTTCCACAGCATAAACAAAAGTAACACACCTTAAAATGATATTCCCTAACACGAAGAGCTTGCCGTGCAAGCATGAGGACCTAAGCCTGGAGTCTTAGCACCCACATAAAACGTGGGATGTAGCTGTGCGCACCTCTTGTCTCAGCTGAAGACAGAGACAGGTGGATCGCCAGGCTCTCTGGCCAGTCACTGTAGCCAGCTGGTAAACTCTAGTCTAAGTGAGAAACCCTGCTTCAAAAAATTAGACAGCGAGGGGGCTGGAGAGATGGCTCAGAGGTTAAGAGCATTGCCTGCTTTTCCAAAGGTCCTGAGTTCAATTCTCAACAACCACATGGTGGCTCACAACCATCTGAATGGGGTCTGGTGCCCTCTTCTGGCCTGCAGGCATACACAGACAGAATATTGTATACAATATAAATAAATAAATATTTAAAAAAAATTAGACAGCGAGTGATAAAGACAGGCACTGGGCACAACCTTTGACATTTAAGGCACATGTCTACCTACACATATACACATGAACAACAACAACACACACCAGAACAAATAAACAAGCATGCAAAATGGTTAAATAAGCTTTTTGGCAGCTTGACTTTAGTAATAGAAAATGTCTCTCTCCTCCCCGAAACAGGGTTTCTCTGTATGTAGCCCTTGGTGTCCTGGAAACTCACGTTGTAGACCAGGCTGGCTTTGAACTCACAGAGATCTTCTGCCTGCCTCTGCCTCTGAGTGCTGGGATTAGAAGTGTGCTCTACCAATCCACTCTTTCTTAAGGAGTTGGAAACTCTCTCTTTGGGATGTAAATATCCAAAGACACTAACACCATTCTCATCCAAGTTCAGCAGCTTGATGTCCATGGGCACCTTGTTTCTAAACTGCCTTCTGTTATAAAGATGGAAGAAGTTTATTTGTCCTGTGTATAAAGGTTATGACATCACCCTAATCACTGGGCATCCAGGATGATGTCTGTGTGGTAAATGGTCCACCAGACCATCCTACTAGAGAATTAGCCACGGCTTATTTTGAGAACACAGCCTTGTTGGTTGTATGATCGGCTGTTTAACATGCCAGTGTTTGCTCTGTGCTTGTGGACCCTTAGTGACTCCCTTGCCATGCACATTGCCTCCTGGCTTAATGCTTATTGGATAATAAAATGTGCTTTCTCCTTTGTGGAGAATCATATTTCCCCAATGGACTCATGGGGGAAGTAGTATGCCATGTTGTAAGTAATTTATTTAAAATACCTGACATTTCCCATTTTCTGTTTAATGTCCACATGGAACACTATTTTAAGATTTATTTATATTTTAAAATATGTTGTGTGCCTTAGTGTCAGTTTGTGCACATGAGTGTCGGTGCCCACAGAAGCCAGACGTGGGTGCTTGTCCCCAGAGCTGGAGTTATAGGCAGGTACGGGCTTCCCAAGTCATATTTTTTGTTTGTTTGTTTGTTCATTTGTTTTAACATTGAGTCATCTCTCCAGCCCATACAGCACTATTTAAAATGGAAAGAAGAGTTTAAAACATTAAATCTAGGTAAAGTTCACATAACATGAACAGATAATTAGCATTTAATCCATCCACAAAGTTCTCTCACCAATACTACTACCTAATTTCAAATTATTTCATTTATCTTATTTCTTTGGAGCCTGCCCACTAAAGTTAACACTTAGTTAATGTTGTTGTGAATAAATATCAGAGTAGACAGTCGTCTTTTCAAGTTTATTTTGCATTTGTACTCTGTGTGCATGCGGGGTTGGGGCAGATGTACCACTGTCTATGTGTGAAAGCCAGAGGGCAGCTTGCATGTGTCTACTCTCCTTCTCCCATGTGGGGGCCAGAAATGGAGCTCAGGTCATCAGACTTGATGGCAGGTTATCGCTCTGGTCTAGCAATCATTTTATAGTGATGATTTTTAATGCAAATTAATTGTATAAATGAATAAGACATATCAATCCATCTACATCCACATCTACATCATGCATCCATCTACACACCCACACACACATATATTATACCTTGTTCATGTCTATCCTTCCTTTACCCTTTTCTTCTCAACTCCCTTTCCTCTTCCCTGATAGTTCTCCTATTTTCAGGTTAGATAGAGAATCTTTTCCTTCCTTCCTTCCTTCCTTCCTTCCTTCCTTCCTTCCTTCCTTCCTTCCTTTTTAAAGGACCTCATCTTTAAAGGACCTCATCTATCCCTGGCTGGTCTCAAACTTGGCTGTCTTGTGGAGGATAATCTTGAATTTCTGATCTTCCTTCCTCTTCTCCCCCCAACCCTCGTGATGTGATCACAGAAATGTATTCAAACTCTGACTCTACAGCAGACAATTTTTTTAAAATTGAATTTCCTCTGTATCTCGTCCTAATGGAATGGGTTATTGTTGAAGCCATAGTGCACATTTTATGTTCACTGGAAGGTTCAAGTATGTTTCAGTTTTCTGGTTGTGTGTGTGTGACCAGGAGAGGTTGCTCACTTAGGCATTGCGGTTGTATAATTAGAATGGAATGATAATCTCTCCCTCTTGGGTGAGACCAGATTAAAGGCATCAATATGCCACACCAGCAATTACCCAGTCTGAAGAAGCTTAATGGCACCAACAGACCATCTCATTTGGCACAAATAGAATATTTGTGTTTTTGTAAATAATTTTGAGCATTTGGAGAAAATGTTGGAGTGTTAGTTTTTAACTCTCAAAAGTTATTGTCTCCGGGACCTCCCTAAAACAGCCGTAGGGCAAGCAGCTCCTGCATGGAATGAGAGCATTGGAAGTCAGCACTGTGAGGATCAGGGAAAGCGCTTCCCTTCTTCCTGTCCAATCCCTGTGGACAAAGCAGGTGTTTTCTCTTTCCAGATGCTTGATCCTATAAAAAGCCTTTGATAGATCGGCTCTCTGAGGTTGCTGTGACACCTTTAATTATCTGGCAATATAGGCTTTGATCTCTCCATGGAGAGGAGTGACAGTCTAGCCGTAAATTGAAGGTGTGCACCATCCACTCACCTGATGGCCAACTGACCCTTCCTGGCCACCTCGGCCCAGCACAAGCCACTCTGAGTTCCTGCTGCAGTTGCTGCTCCCTGAACTCCATAGCCTGGAAAACTCCTCTTGATGACACAAAGAGCTCTCAAGGGGCTGCAAGATTACAAGAATTTACATCCTTGTAATTTTGCAACCTCTTGGTTGGATTTTTCTTTTCTTTTCTCATTTTGTTTATTTATATTCTCAGTCCTGGCAGCCATAATCCTTTATTTTATTTTTTTACATTTTATTTAATTTGTCCATGTGTGCATGTGTGTGTATGTGTGTGTGTGTGTGTGTGTGTGCGTACATGTGTATGACAGAAGTGTGTGGAGGTCAGAGAAGAACTGATGACCGCCAGCTTGCTTTATTTATTACTTGGGTCCAAGGGATGAAACAGAGGTTATCAAGCTTAATGACAGACCCATTACCTACCAAGGCCATCTCCCAGCCCTGACTTTTATATTTCTATGACCTCTTTATATTATGGGTTCAATTAAGGAAAAAAAAAGTACAATGCATTTTCAAATGCCATTTGCCTTCAACTGCAAGCGTTTACATTTGGAACCTGCAGCTGTCACACCAGCCCTTCTGATCCGAGTCCAGCTGATAGAAAAGCAAAGCCCCTGGTGGGACAAGTTGAGTGGATTGGAGTGCACACTCGGACACACCCTTCACAGGTATCTTTCTTGCTGTGGCCAGGAGAAAAAATCCATTAATTACGTGAAACCCCCGAGCTTCAGCTCTTTCTTAATTGTTTTTCTCACATTTCATAACTTGCTTGTGACTCGGCACCATCTGTCACCGCTGACTCCAGATTGGAGGCTGGCAGATTTGTTGACCTACAGGTGCCACAAGCTTGGTCACCTTCAAAACTCATTATCTCTGAGATGTCTGCGGGTTGCGGCCCTGCCCTGCTGATGCCTTCACTGCACGAGATGCTCACCAAAATCTCTGTGTGTCTTTTGAATTTGGGGCTTGTTCCCTTAGGGAAGTGAGAACTGCCTGGTGTTAAGAGCAGGTGCTCTGGGGACACGCAGCACAGGCTGGAAACTGGTAGAGATCACTTGGCAGCTGCGATCAAGCTGTTTGGTGCCTCAGTTTTCTCATGGGAAAGGAATACTCCGTCTCTCAGGGCCATAGAAACTCAGCCGATGCATAGGAGCTGCTGAGAACAGAGGTCAGTGCAATCGCTGACTCAGAGAGGAAGGGGGTGGTAAATATGGGGTCAGACGGAAGGCCAGTCTGTGGCCGAAAGTTAGGGCGCATGTGCAGCAGGGCCCGGAGGAGCCGTGAGAGAAGCATCATCAAGTTAAGTAGGTTGGCGCCTGAAGGTGAGGACGTGCGGCACGAAGCACGAGGCTGTGGGAAGAAGAGGGAGGATGACGCTGAACTGAGGAGGTGTGGCAGCGGTGTGGACGTTGGCCTGATTGATGCAAGAGGCGGCAGAGGGCAAGAAAAACTCTCGCAATTCCCTCGGTTCTGTTTCTCTTGCTGCGCTAAAACACCGTGACCAGGGGACCTTCTAGAAGGAAGGGTTTATTTGGCCTTCCTGTTCCAGAGGGATTAGAGCGTATCATGGTAGTGGATGGTGGATTTAGGCTGCAGCCATCGTGACTGGAACAGCCGAGAGCGCACATCTCAAACCACAGGCAGGAAGCGGAGAGAACACGCTGAAAATGGGGAAAATGGCGCAAGCTTTTGAAACCTCCAAGCCTACCCCCAGGGGCATTCTTCCTCCACCAAGGCCACAGCTCCTAACCCTACACAAACCTGGCTATCATCTTGGCAACATCTGAGCCCATGGGGGACGGTCTCATTCAAACCACCACACAGGTATACCAGTGAAACAATCTTTGTAAAATGGTGTGGGTGGCCAGCAACTCCCTAGGGTGGGCTTGAACTAACTGTCCTCCTGCCATCTCCTCTTCAGTGCTCTGGTAACAGGGATGTAATTATATACCTAGCTAATGTCTGGGCTGTTAATTATATGTGAAATAACACTTGTTTAATTTATTAAAATTTAAAACCTTTTTGGTGTTTGTGTGTGTCGTGTGTGTGTGGAGGTAGGGGGTACATGCAGGATACAGCATAAGACAACCTGCAGGAGTCAGTTCTCTCCACTCACGGTGTGGGTCCCAGGGGCTGAACTCAGGTCATTAGTCTTGGTGGCAAGCACCTTTAGGCACTAAGCCATCTCACTGGCCCTACCACACAGTATCGAAAGTACGGCCTACCATCTCTATGTAACGTGTTTGGGTATTTTCTGTTCCATCCCGCTTAAAAATGCTGATTGTATTTCGATATTTTTAACCAAGAGATCACAAGCTGCAGCCGGAAAAACAACACCTTCCACTCACCTACATATTTAAGCCTTATTTGGCCGACTTTTTGTATTTAGTTAAACATCATGTTTTTAAAAACTTGATGTGTGCCCGGTGGTGGTGGTGGTGGTGGTGGTGGTGGTGGTGGTGGTGGTAGTGGCGCGTGCCTTTAATCCCAGCACTTGGGAGGCAGAGGCAGGCGGATCTCTGTTGAGTTCAAGGCCAGTCTGATCTACAGAGCTAGTTCCAGGACAGGCTTACAGAGGTACAGAGAAACCCTGTTTTGAAAAAAACCAACCAACCAAACAACCCCCAAACAAACAAACAAAAAACCCCAACAACAACAACAAATTCTTGGTGTATTTTTTTTTTCCTTTTCTGTGCCCTTTGACCTTTCCCAGTAAGCATAACCGAGACTGTCTCCCTACATTCTGAATCAAATGTTGTCAGAAGAAAGTCACTTAAATGTGACAGAGTAATAGTACCTAAGAAATTTGTTATCTGTTATTATAAGTATGCATTTGAAAAAAAAATGCATCAGTGCTTGGAGACATATCTTAGAGAAATGGTCCCACAGTTGACTTCTGACTTTATGTGATGGTGACTGCCTTCACAGGCCTTAATTCATGTACAAGCTACCCTTTCAGGCCTTGGGATGTACTGGAACTGAAGAATATGAAGGAGAACAATGGAAAGGTTTCCTATAGAGCTTACCCTTGGGCTGGGGATGTAGCTCAGTTGGGAGAGTGCTTGCCTAGCGTGCAGGAAGCACCGGGTTCTGCGCTCAGCACTGCAGAAAACCCTGTACGTGTCTGTAATCTCAGCCTTTAGGACGAGGCAGGAGGATCAGAAGTTCGTGGTCATCCTCAGCTCCAAATGGAGTTTGAAGAGGCCAGCCTGGGCTACATGAACCCCTGTTTAACAATAACTAAATAAAATAGAAAAGAACTTACTCTTTATTTTACTTCCTTTTACAATTGTAATATCAAGCTGAGCGGTGGTGGCGCACAGTTTTATTCCCAGAACTCAGGAGGTAGAGGCAGAGGGATCTCTGTGAATTCAAGGCCAGCCTGGTTGACAGAGTGAGTTCCAGGACAGTCAGGGCTACACAGAGAAACCCTGCCTCAAAAAACGAAACAAAACAAAACAAATTGTAATATCTGGAATGCTTCTTACAACTCTAAGTTGCCTGGGGGTGGGGACATGAAGGCTCGGTGGTTAAGATACACTATACTGCTCTCTTATAAAGGACTGGAGTTCAATTGCCAGCACCCACATCAGGAAGCTCACAATTACCTGTAATGCCACCTCCAGGAGAGCTGGTGTCCTCTTCTGCCTCTGCAGGCACCTGTATGCTCATGTACACACACGCACACACACACTCACACGCATGCACTGTAAAAATAAGTCTTTAAAAAACCCTAAGTTGAAATCACTGGGTTTTGGCCTTTTACATATTTATTTTATTCATTTTGCTTTTGAACTGAACAACCTCAAATGACTACAAGTATGAAACGCCCTGGGCACATGTGCTTGTTTTTAGCGTAGGAGTCCTAGTTTCTTTCTCTTGCTTCAGCCCATCTCTGAGGGAAGTCAGGTCAGGAACTCGAAGCAGAAAATATGAAAGAATGCTGCTTTTTCTGATGATCAATGCTTCACTAGCTTTCTGACTTGTGTTTGTTTTTTGAGACAGGGTTTTACTGTGTTGTGTAGCCCTGGCTGTGCTGGATCTCACTCTGTAGACCAGGCTGGCCTCAAACTCACAGAGCTCCACCTGCCTCTGCCTGCCGAGAGCTGGGATTTAAGGTGACTGCCACCACCGCCCCTTAACTAGCTTTCTTATAAGGCCCAGGACCATCCACCCAGGGAATGGAATAGGGTGGGTCCTCCTACATCAATTAGCAGGGAAGACAGTCTCCACAGACATGCCCGTGGGTCAATCTGATTTGGGAAATCCCTCATTAGAGACTCCCTTCTTGGGTGATGCTAGGATGTGTCAGACTGACACTTTAGGCCAAGTAGGACAGAAGGGAAGGCAGAACCATAGTGATGGCCTAGATCTCAGTTTGATTGGATGAACAACAGTGGGCTCCCTTGTCCCTGGAGCCATCAATGGGACTAGGGTCTGGTTCCTGAGCTAACTCTGCCGTCACAGAGCAGGGATGGAGTATTAAGTACTGAAGCAGTATTTAACAGATGGGCTTGGCGCAAGTCTGTTCAGCCTTTGTCGCATAGCATATTGCTGCATTTAATTTAAAGTGCCAGTAAGATCAATGGATTCCCGTACCTACCCCTGCCCCATTCCTGTCTTTCTCACCACATGAGTGGCTTTGTCACCAGCCCTGTCCTTTGTGCAGGTGGTGGCAGGTCCCAGCTTCGTTCTTCAGGTGTGTCTGGAAGCTCAGGAGCTGCAGGGAGCCTGCTACCTGTCTTTTGTTCTTTCTGGGTTCTCACTGAGTTTCTAGTGCGCTGATTTGCAATTTGGGTCCCTGAAATTGAGTCTGGGAGTTGGCTTTGAGTTTTCAAGGGATTTTTTTTTCTGGGAGTGGGAGTAAAGGTTTCCAGAGACAGACAGATGAGCAGGGATGTCTGGGTAGGGTGAGCAGCAAGAAGAGAACACAGGCTGTGCATGGGTCTTTTCTCTCCCATTCTAGTCTCTCCCTTCTCAAGTGGAACAGAGATGATCTCAGCAGCACTCAGGGCTGTGATGTCCCAGGAGGGAGGCCATCTCAGGCCCCCTGTTACTTCCATAGCAGGCTGCATTCAGGGCCTAGCATTGCTGGAGTGGAGGAGGGGAACCCTGTTTTCAGGAGCCAAAAAGCAATTGTGAACAGTTAACCCCCTTTCTACATGGTGACATTTGGAGGTTTTTGTTTGTTTGTTTGTTTCTTGAGACAGGGCTTCTCTGTGTAGCTTTGGAGCCTGTCCTGGAACTCGTTCCTCGCTCTGTAGTCCAGGCTGGCCTCAAACTCACAAAGATCCGCCTGCCTCTGCCTCCCGAGTGCTGGGATTAAAGATGAACACCACCTCTGCCCGGCCTGGAGAGACGTTTTTAATGGTCACAAGAGAGGAGGGAAGTACCTGTCCCTGGCTCCCTACAATCTGCAGGAGAGGGACCCCACCCCAAGGAATTGTTAGTCTACGATATCTCTGGAGTCAAGATTGAGATGCCATTTAGAACCCTGATATTCAGACATCCTGTATTAAGCAAGTTCCAGGACACTGTTCTAGCCAGGGCACATTTCTAAACTTCAAAGCTAGAAGGTGCCAGACTGCTAAGGTGCCATTGCTGTGATAAACTGCCTGAGATGATTAGTTTATAAACAGAATGTTTTTATTTATTTATTGTCTTGGGGGATCGAACCCAGGGCCTTGCCTACGTTAGCCTAGTGCTCAGCCTCTGAACTACGTTCATTCTGTTTGACTCCGTTTGAGAGGTTTCGGGTCACCATCGGGTGGACCCCTTCGCTCAGAGTCTCTGGTGAGGAGGGTGCTGGATGGTAACGGTGACTGTGCAGGCTGACGTCGGTTCCTTACTTCATCAGCTAGGAAGCAGAAGAGGAGAAGAGGAAGGCGCTGTGGGCTCGCTGTCTCCTTTAAAGGAGGGGTCTCCAGTGTCCCAGTGATCTCCCTCTTGGCTCCATGTCCTCATGGTATCACCCTAGGGACAAACCTTGAACACACAGGCCTTTGAGGGGAGGAGAGTTAAGATCTAAGTTATAACATCTCAGGCCATCACCAAGCGTTGCCAGGGAGATGATGGCCCAGGGGTACAGCGCTGGCCTGGGCTTCACCAGCTCTTTTGTACTGCAGGAATTGTGGCCTAGGAGGGACTCCTGTGGAAGAGCCATTTCCCTAAGATGATATGAAGACTTTACAGACAGCCCAGGGGTGAGGTTCAGGTGGGGAGCTTGGCAGCTTTCTAGAGTGGGCAGCGAATGAGCCTGTCTCTGTGGCTACCCGGAGTTTCCAGAAGATGAAGTTGCTCTTGTTGCTGATCCTTCCTCACTGCTCCTGAAATTTGGAATGGTGAGTGTGTTAGCAAGTGGGGGCTCCTGTGAGCGAGTGGGGCTCCTCCTGTGAGAGAGTGGGTGCTCCTCCTGTGAGCGAGTGAGTGCTCCTCCTGTGAGAGAGTGGGTGCTCCTCCTGTGAGGGAGTGGGTGCTCCTCCTGTGAGAGAGTGGGTGCTCCTCCTGTGAGCGAGTGGGTGCTCCTCCTGTGAGGGAGTGGGTGCTCCTCCTGTGAGCAGTGGGGGGTCCTCCTGAATACTCTTAGGTCTTTAGAGTATAAATGGGCCAGTGATGTGGCTTAGAGGGTAGTAAAGTCTCTTGCCACCAAATTGATGTGAGTTCAATCCTGGGGACCCACATGACAGACAGAGAGAAACACCAAGCAATTGTCTTCTGACCTCCACATGTACACTGTGGCACATGTGTGCTAACCCCTAAACAGACAGACAGACAGACAAATAAATGTGAAAACAAATACAACGTAAGTAAAAGGAGATTTAAAAAGTGGAACAAGCTGGGCAGTGGTGGCGCATACCTTTAATCCTAGTACTTGGGAGGCAGAGGCAGGCGGATCTCTGTGGGTTTGAGGCCAGCCTGCTCTACAGAGGGAGTTCCAGGACAGCCAGGATTACACAGAGAAACCCTGTCTCACACACACAAAGGTTGAACAATGGACTGGAGAGATGGTTCATTGGTTAAGGGCACTGGTTGTTCTTCCAGAGGACCCAGGTTGGATTCCCGTCACCCACAACACAACAACCACCTGTCACCCCAGTTCCAGGCGATCCAGCACCCTCTTCTGGCTTCCTTGAGCATCAGGCATGTATGTAGGGCATAGACATATATACAGGCAAAACACGTACACATATAAGTTAATAACATTTTCAGAGGTAGAACCTTATTCTGGCCGAAGTGCACCATCTTCTGATTAAAAATGCATATGTTGGGCTGGAGAAATGGCTCAGTGGTTAAGAGCACCGACTATTCTTCCAGAGGACCTGGGTTCAATTTCCAGCACCCACATGGCAGCTCACAACTGTCTGAAAATCCAGTTCCAGGGGATCTGACACCCTCATACCAATGCACATAAAATAAAGATAAATAAATAATAAAAAATGCATATGTTTCTCGGTGCTGAAGAGAACCCCAGCTGACCTACATGCAGCCGTTTTTACCTAGCCTAAGTTTCTTAGGCGTTCAGACAGGAGCCTGCCTTGCCACCTGCCTGGCAAAAGGAGCGGTGATCTCATTCTGAATCCGAGCCAGAGAGCTTTCCTGGCAGCAGCACCTCAGTGGCCCAGCTTGTTCTGTGGCTGGAATATTTTTAAAGCAGCGCCTGGTGTGTGAAGTCATTGTGTGGTTGCCAACTTCTTCTTCTTCTTCTTCTTCTTCTTCTTCTTCTTCTTCTTCTTCTTCTTCTTCTTCTTCTTCTTCTTCTTCTTCTTCTCCTTCTCCTTCTCCTTCTCCTTCTCCTTCTCCTTCTCCTTCCTCCTCCTCCTCCCCCCTCCTCCTCCTCCTCCTCTCCCCTCCTCCTCCCCCCCTCCTCCTCCTCCTCTCCCCTCCTCCTCCTCCTCCTCCTTCTTCTGTTTTAGACATTAGGTGAAAAAAAGCCTTGCCCACGTTACTAATTGAAGAAGTCCAAGGTCTTGGAGACACCCCTCTTACTCTCTCTTTCTCTTTCTACTCCCTAACCCCTGCCCTCTTTTTTGACACAGAGTCTCATATGGCTCAGGCTTGCCTCAAACTTGCAATGGAGTTGAGGATGACCTTGAACTCCTTCCTGATCCTCCGACCTCTGACCTCCGTCTTCCAAATGCTGGGATTAAAGGCACATGTGATTACAGTGCACAATGTACCACCTTGCCCAGGATGACTTTTTCTTTAGTCTTAAAATAATCAAAACACCTTTATGGGGGGGTACAATATTTTCAAAAACACATTTTACATTTCACATGAAACTGTCTGTGAGGTCCTTGGCTTATGGAATATTCGCCAGAGGTGGGGTGGGGGTGTGGCTGTTCAGTGTTGGGGCTACTGTTGATTGCCCTTCTGTCTCAGGGCCTTAAAAGCCCTTTCAGCTCTTCCTTCCGAATCTTCCTGGAATTGCTGCTGCAGCAGGAGCGGCAAACGGCTGAGGCAGCACTTTACTACAATAGTACCATTCTTAAGGCAGAGTCGTAGAAGGAACATCGCCCTTGGTTTCCTGACCTTGGCTGGATTTTTTTTTTTTGCGCGCGGGGGGGGGGGGGGAGAAGAGTAAGAATCCCATTGTGCAGTCCAGGCTGTCCTCCCACCCCAGCTAGTGACCCTCCTCCCTTAGCCTTCCAGGGCTGGTGTTAAAGGTGTGCCCCACCACACGAGTCCTCCACCACTCGTGTCCTCAGCTCTGTGATCTGCTTTGTTGTGGCTGAGTTTTCCTGTCCCTGAGGTCTGGGGCCGGTGTCCTTACCCACATGCATGTCAGACCCTTTGACAATGGGCCGCTTTTGGATTTCCTGGGTTGGAAATGATCAAGGCGCTTAACCATAATGGCAGAAGTCAGTTCCTTCAGGATCCCCTAGTTGACTAGGTGATAGGGACTAAGTAAGGCCGGAGAGGTCGCTCCTCCGGCACCTCCATCCCCGTGGTTCATTTGGAGATAAGCTGATGCCTGCTCCAGAGCGTCCATCTGTGTTTTCTCATTGGTCTCAGGTGAGGTCGGGTCACCCAGGATGTGGTACAGGCGACGGTGGATGTGAGCCTCTGCCTCAGGGTCAGCTTGGGTCCACCCCAGGAAAAAGGTTTCCAACAATTTCAGCACCATCACCTATTCCTGTGACCTATTTAGGACATTTTATGAAAGGAACAGTGGAAAACCTCCGGTCCAATATTTGTTGATGTAATTGGCTGTTAATGGTTCCTTGTTACATCCAAGATGCTGGAAGTCTCAGGGCAGAGCGTTCTCGGCACGTTGATTGTTTAGGGCACCGTGGCTTTACCCTGCCGTCTTGTCAGGTGTTGAAGACCTCCCGCATGTGCAAAGGAGACAGCGCAAAAGACTCCTTAGGGACACACCGTGGCTTTTTTTTTTTTTTTTTTTTTTTTTTTTACAGGAATCTTACTTGAAACCCACCTAAATCAAAGCCCTGGGGCTGATGGTGGAGCTCAGTGGTAAGATGGAACACTTACCATCATGCTTGAGGACTTGCGTTTGAGAAAAAAAAATTACTTGTGAGACACAATTAGATGGTGTGTCTCTGTTAGAGACAGGATCACCACAGCGTGATCGTAAGTGATGCACTCTAGCTGGGCCTTGTGGTTCAGGCCTGTAATCTGAGCACAAAAGGGCCGGCAGGAGGAGGGTCAGGAGTCCAAGGTCATCCTTAGCTGTGTGTCAAGTTTTCCACCAGCCTGGGCTGCGAGAGAGCCCGTCTCAAAACATCGAGGGAAAAAAAGGAGTTGCTACAAGGTTGTCAGTGCAAACCTTTCTAGGAGCTCATCCTTCCCAAGGAGAGAAATACTCCTTCTCTAATTTGTCATTTGTGGGGGAACCCCGTTGGTATCCAGGCCAGGAAGCAAACCCACAAAGAGCTGAGAATGAAAATCCTGTGCAGATTGACTTGTCAACCTGGATCAGACTTCGGGAATCCAGCGGCAGGCGGTTCATTGTCGGCATCCTGAAAACACAGTCCATTTCGGGGGGGGGGGGGGTTAGGTTTCCCACGGCAGCCAGTTCAGTTCCAGGTGCACGAGGAAGCTTAAGTTGAGACGACATAGAGGCTCCTTTTCAAAGGACCTGTGACCATGAGGGTGGGTTCTGTGGGAGAAAGGCCTAGAAAGTAGCGTGGTCTCTGTCGGATAGCAGAGGCCAGCAGGCCATAGAGCATATGTGACACCTTCCTAAGGATGGGTAGCAGTCTAGGGAGGAAAGAGTCTGGGATAATCGTTCTTGGGAGTTAGGGTGCGGTCTCTAGAGCAAAGGTGGGTGAGGTCAGCCTCTCCAGATGGCAACAAGGCCACCAGGTCGTTAACGAAATCTACACTCAGTTTTCTGGATGGAAGGCAGGTGTTTGATTTTATCTCCTCCAGTGAGGAGACACCCCTGCCTGATGAACGTTCCTGGTTCTCTTAGCGCCTCTGTGCCTCTGCGCCCCCAAAAATTATCCCTGAATATAAAGCTTAAATCCACATTTCGGCTATTCCGCAGTTCTGTGTCCACTCTGTGATGAAGGTGAGGCACACCCAGAGTTTCTCTGAGGTCTGTCAACCTGGAGTATTGGGCACAAGAAGCAGGTGCTCTATCCCTGGGCCCAGCCCCAGCCCTATGCTGATGTCCAGGACTGTCAGCTTTAGGTCTTTTAAGGAAATTACGTAATTAAAATATGGACACATTTATATGCAATTCCTTTAACGGCAGATACATTAAGCAGTTGTTTAATCCTTTCTTTGAAAAAACTCGTTTATTTTTTTAAAATATTTTTAAGTTTGTGTGTGTGTGTGTATGTGTGTGTACCAGCCTGAGTGCAGAGTGTGTACATGTGTATACAGGTGCCCACAGAGCCCAGAAGAGGATACCAAATCTCTGTGGAGTTGGAGGTAGGCAGTTGGGCCTTGAAAGTGGGCACCGGATGCTGAACCAACCCCCTGCAATAGCAGCATGCACTGTTAGCTGCTGAGCCATCTCTCTAGCCTCTATGTCCTCTTTATAGAATTTCTCTTGGCTTCTGAGAATAAGATACCTGCAAGCGGTGGACTCAGAAGATCCAGGTAACTGAACTTTTGCTTTCCCATATACAATTTCTGTCTTCATAGATTTTCATCTGTTTTCCAAGCTGTACCTGTAAAATGTCCAGTCCTTTAGAACTGCAGGACAAAAGCTCCCTCTCTCTTGATGAAAATATCCATTATTAGGGACTTCTGGAGGTGGTAGAACAGCAGGGTCTAAGTGCATGCAACCTGTGCATTCGATATTCAAAGCATTTAATAATGAAATATAGGGAGAGAAAGTGGTCAGAATCACTTTACTATATTCTTGGGTAATTAAAAGAAAAGTTAGAACTCTGTCTTGGAGTCTGCCTCGGAATTTTGAAGTGACTGGTGACATTCTGTCCTATTTCGGGAAAGCATAGCTCTCCTGAGAAAAGCAAAGGGCAATGGATGGCTGATACAGCAGCAAACATCGGCATTTCCAGGGTCCTCTAACCCTCTGCGTGACTATGCCTTACACCTTCCACAGTCACTGTGTGGGCACGTGCGCATGGGCTCTGTTTCACTGTCCTTTTCTTTGTGACCGTGAAGTCAGAGGCAGTGAGACAGACCCCAGACTAATGAAGGGATCCCCCCACGTTCCTCTTCCCTCCTCTCTTTCCTCTTCTCTCTCTCTCTCTCTCTCTCTCTCTCTCTCTCTCTCTCTCACCCGCTTTATCCCCTCTCCCCTTTCATCCCCTCTCCTGCTTTCTTCTTTCTTCCTGACAAAAGCCATCACACACCAAGGATGCTTTTTGTGAATGAAGCTGGCGTAGCTGATGCCTGTGCGGCTCATGATCTGCTTTCGAGGGAGTCTGAATTCACTCCCACGCCTGCAAGGGTAATATCTATTAATTAAACAGCACTCAAAACGTTTGTTAAATCTGGGATAATTCAACACTTAGAGCCAAATGCCCACATGATATATTTAGGGAACACATATATCAACTTGGACCTGCTGTCATGGGTAATCCTGGGGATATTAAGGTGGTAGCAATTGTATTTTCATTAGTTTTGTTACTAAAATAATGATACAAAATATATTTTATATGTTGAGTAGCAGAGATAAAATAGTTACTAAAGGATCTTTTGGGTTCAATGGTACCATTTGGGTTCAAATGGTAACCTGCAAACAATCAAGACCTCATGAAAATAAGTAGAGTAAACTAATCGAACATCAGATGGAGGATAAAATCTCTGTGAAGACATCCACTGACAGAGCAGTTGAGTGTGACATGTTGGGTAGACAGTGTGGCTTCCAAGCTAGAGGCTGGTTGCACTCTCTGTGATTAATTCTGGGCGTCCTAGTTCAGAAGAAATACATATGTACGAAAAATGTGTGTATATGCATCTTTATATGTTTTTAAGCATAATTTCTTTATTGATTGTTTGGGACTTTCACATCATGTCTCCTAATTCCGATGACCTCCCCATCCCCCCATATCCTCCCTTTACCCCTACAGCTTCCCCCAAAAGAAAATTATAAAAATCAAACCAAACCAAAGCAAGCAAACAAAACCAAGGCCAAAGCAACCCCCGACAAAGCCTCTTCCCTTCTCCATCTTTCCTGCCTCTCCCACACTTCTTCAATTATCCTGGTGGCACAGGGAGCAGTGTGTCACATAATGTCACATAGTCAGCTTGACTGGCAAATGTTCAATGCAATGAGTCACTGGTCTGGTTCAAGGCGTCTGGTTTCTGGTCTACCACCATCACTGGATCCTCTCGGGAACTCCTCTGGGACATCCTGTGGCCGGTCAGAGTCTTGGAGATCCCATGGGTATCCTTCCACAGGACCAGTCCCTTCAAGAGCTCCAGTTGGTCCAAGATGGGGTAGATGCTAGGGTGGGCCAACCCAAGGCCCTGCTGTGGGCCTGGATGGTAGCCTAGCTGACCAGACTCAGACGAGGGGGTAGAGCCAGGTCCCCTATGCTCTGTCATCATGGTCAGTTCTTCCTCTCCTGTGATAAAGGGGTGCGGTCATCTCTCCAAGTACAGGGGTCAGCTCTCCTGTGAGGGTTGGGGCTGGGTTTCTTGCTGCAGTGTTGAAAGAGAGGCAGGGTCAGTGAAGGGCGGGGCTGGCTCAGCAAGGCTCTCTGATTTCACCACACACGGTTCCTATGGCCCCACGAGGTGGCGTAGGCCATGGGTATCTATTTTTTGTTTTTCTGAGGCAAGGTCTTATGTGGCCCAGGGTGGTCTTGAACTCCTTGTGTAGCCAAAGGTGATGCTAAACCGACTCTCCTTCCGGCGCCCTCCAAGTGCTAGAGTAGCCATATGCCACCATACACTCATAGAAGGAAATTTCCATGTGAAAGTGATTGTGGGACTCAAATTTTGTGACCTTGATGATGAAGACTGGGTCAGAGAAGACATGACTAAAGAAATCAAGACCTTTGTCTAGAACGGAGACAACACAGTGGCTGTTTCTGAACATTGTCCAAAGCCAGGGCCTGGATCAAAGAGCAGGAAGTTCCCAGGAGGTAGGTTTGGCCCCATACAAGGGAACATTGCCAGTACAGCACTTGTTTCAGGCTGATGGGGCTGCTTTGCCAAATGAAGAAGTTTCCGAGCTCTGGGCACCTTGGCCCTACAGAATAATCTAGATTAGAGTCATCTTCCAGAAGAAACTTCTGCTCTGAATGGGAGGCCAGAGTAAGAGTCACCACCCAACTCATTAAAATTCTGATTTTTTTTTTATATTGTCATGATTGCGAGAGAAATGAAGAACATCAATATCAGAACTTCACTGGAAGTTTTGGGTGTGAATTACCCATTGGGGAAAGACATGACCTCATCTTGACAAGGTGCAACAACACCCTCATTTGCATTAAAACCAACAGACAGACTAAAACAAAACAAAATAAAATGAAAACCCAACCTTTCTCCCACCCTCTCTCCTCCCATCTTCTTCCCTACCTCCTTCCCTCCCTCCCTCCATGCCTCTCTCCTTCCCTCCCTCCTTCTCTCTCTCTTTCTTCTTTTCTTTCTATGAGAGGGTCGTGTATCCCAACCGACCTATGGACTCTCATGCCCAGTTCTGTATGGTGCTAAGGATGGAAGCCAGGATCACACACATGTCATGCAATCACCAAGTCACTCTCACAACTCCTAGTTTCTTTTTCTTTCTTTTTTTTTGAATTATTTTATATTTTTATTCTTAGGCTAAGTAACAAAAAATTGTTCGAGACAATTTATTTATAGACAGTTGGAAGCAACGAGAAGAGGATCAAGCTTCCAATACCTGACCTTTGGGGGTACACTTAAATCTTAACGCTACCCAGCTCCACTCTGCCGCTCAGAAGAAAGCTGGAGCCGAGTGACTCACATCCTATGGCACTTTTGCTCCCTGCACCTCCACATTGGAAAAACAACACTAGATCCTACCCTGTCTACCTGCCCACCATGGCAGTTCTAGGATGCCCTCTCCTATGCTATTCAACTGCTAATATTTTAATTTAAATGAGGTGGTTGGGCCTGGAGATAGTTCAGCAGCTGGGAGTGCTCGCTGCTCCTGAGGAGGACACAAAGGACCTGGTGGCTCTATCTCCAGGGGACGGGGCACCTCTGTCTTTAGCTCTTGCACTCAGTCACACACACCTGTGCATGGACACCAACACGGACATTGTTGGACACTATTTCAGCATTTCCTTTCTTCTCCCCCATCTCAGGTAAGGCTTGATGTCACAGATGAGTAAATTCCTTTGATTTGATTTGGCTTTGATTTTTTTTCCCTGTTATTCAATGTCACACGTGATTTCGAGATAATAACTTAAAGCCATTTCTTATTTGTGGCATTTTGTTACTCTGGGAGGTGGCTTGGGCAACATTGCTTGAATCACATTTCAGATGATTTATGTCCTTCCCTTTGTCTCCCTCCTCTGAACTGCCTGCTGAATCCATGAAGTCACCAGGCAAGTTTGGCCTTGTTCCTTAGCGCCTGGAGTCCTTTAGCAAGCACCCTTTCCAGCTGGCTGCCATACCCCTCGCCTGTAATCTCGGCGACGACAGATGGCACTTCCAGCATTCTCTTCCCTTTCTGTCCATCACCCCGTAAGATCACAAAGATGAGAACAGCTCCGTGAACCTCTGGATCAGAAGCTGGCATCGGGTGGAAATCCATTTGCTGCTAGCCGTGGCTCTTCCTCCTGGGCAGGTCCGCCCAGAAGAAGCTCCACTCCTTTAAACGCCACTGGAGAGCTGAACTGCTGAGTTCCCAGACAAACCCTTTTCTGCTGTATAGTATGAACATAATGTTTGGACAGGGAATAATGTGCAAATTCTAAGTTCTTAACATCTTACTCATCCTGCTAAGTAAATTTCATGACCCAATGGGATTCAGTAGGTTATTATTAAGAAGGCTGCCCACTTGAAGCAACAGGTTCTATTGCAATGTTGGAACTTGGTGCACACAGCTCGACTTTTCCTTGTGTAAACAACTCTTTCATACTAATGCATCATGCTAACACTGGCCAAGGGAGCAGGGCTCTCAGCTCCAGCGAGTTTTCTGAGTAGATTTATAGTTTGCTTTGATACAAGGGTTGGAGGGTGCTGTAGACCATACCAGGGCCACATCAGTCATAAACACAGGCCCAGGTAGCCTGACCCACAGCTAGGAAGCCAGTTCTGGGAAGACTCCTGGTCAATGGCTGATGATCCTAGACAGAATACACTTCCCCTTCTGGAAACATCGAGGTTTCATCGTTTGAGTCATGTTTCTCCTTCGGTCGTTCTTAATCTTTGAGTGGAGCTCTCCTGCGTTTCTTTACTGTATTGAGGCAATGAGAAATGCCTTTTCTCTTACAATGCTACACTGTCTTTCCACGCCATGGTCTTATGCCTAAGCTGTCTCACTTCGTTCTGGGGTGGGTGGCTGAACAAGTTACAGGTATCCAGGTGGTTTTATTTTTAAGCACAGAAACCAGATTTATTAAAGAAAAGTGAAGAAGGATGCCCAAGAGTAGGAGGGACTCTAAAGGAGGAATTGAATAATATTATTTTTTCAAAAAAGACTTACTTTTTATTGTATTTTAATTATGTACGTGTGTGGGTATCTACATGAGTGTAAGGTGCCTATGGAGGGCAAAGGTATCAGATCCCCTGGAGTTGGAGTTACAGGTGGTTGTGAACCACCCAATGTGGGTGCT